>NC_083291.1:21684249-22040249 GCF_963506605.1 Zootoca vivipara | reverse complement strand
ACTTTCTATGTAAATAGTTTGAGAAAGGTTGTGTTGTTCAATTGGCTAATTGTCTGTTCATGTTTCTTGCTATAGTTTAATATAACGGTGTTGAGCTGCAGGTACATTATCTTTTCAGTTTTATTTCAAATAAAGCAAAGTTTTGGATCATAGTGCTTACTTTATGTTTCTTACTGTATCGCAAGACTGCATCAGTCATGCATAGGACTAGACATCTGACTGGGCTGATATTGTCAAATAATTGTCATGTATTTTGAAATCAACTTCATTAGAACAAAAAGCAGGTTTGACATTTTGCAAATTGTAAAAACAAGTTAACCTATTTTTCCCCCACCAACCCAATTAACTTACAAAATGGTAATTGTTATCATTTTTAATGTTGGGTAAAGTGTGTATAAATGTGAACAATTTACTGAACAGTTCTCTCAGTTTCATCCAGTAACATGGTCAGCCTACAGGGTTTTTAAAAAGTAAAGTACTGTAAAACAGAAAGATAAACGAAGTAACGGCAACTATTGAAAAACAAAAAAATAGTTTTAAAAAGCACTTGTGCAGGCCAATTCTTAAAGCATAAATTCTCTGGTTCCTTCAGTAAACTAGATGAAGTAATGAGCAGTCCTAGGCAGTGACCTTTGCTACTATTGTAGTTGCCTGTGGATAAGCATCAGTAGAAGTTTTCTCTGTGACTGCTATAGGGCTAGGAAGCAAGCAGATTTCACTCTTGATCTTGCTAATGAATGACACCATTATGAAATAAAAAGGTAAATTGCCAGCTGTACAATGGCTAGTTTATACATAATGCTAAACCATGGTTCATTTAGCCAAAGTGTGGTTTGTTTGAATGTCCAAACCTAGATCAGCAGGCTGACTATTGTTTGTTTTCTCGCAACAAAGTGTGATGTAAAACCATGGTTTATTGTTGGCTTAAGAAGCTTGCCTATTGACTATGCTTGGATGTTATGTCTGAATCCTTGCTTAGCCATAGTTTGTACGACCACCCCACTCACTAAGCTATTGAGGCATGAGACAAGAACAGCTGGAAAACAAACCAATCATTGAAGAAATAAGCCATGTTTGCCCATCTGTGAGACAATTTGTTATTTGTTGGACATACAGTGGCTTAAACAAATCATGAGTTAGCATTACATGCTAACACAGCCAATGACAATCTTCATGGAATATTTTGCCACTGAGAAATGTGTCTAGATTAATGTCTACTCATACAATGGAAATTCCCTTTACTCCCCTCTGCTCCCCGCATCCCTTTCCAAATCTGCACTAATAGTATCTCAGACCTTTGAAGTAGATTTGGGGCTGTATTGGGTAGGGGCGTCACAATGGGGGGCAATGGGGGTGGTCCGCCCCGGGTTCCACTCTGGGGGGGTGCCACTTGGCACCCCCACCCCCGTGGCGCCGAGCGGACTTTTTACCGGGAGGCTGGAGGCTCGGTTTGGGAGACACGGGGGTGGGGGCGCCAAGTGACACCCCCCCCCCCCCCGCCGAGTGGGCTTTTGGAGTTGGAGACGCACAGTTTTGGAGTCGCCGGGGCGGCAGTGATACCCCGCCACGTAACAACGCTTGTGCAGCGTGATGCTGTACATGCATCATAAAGTTGTGGGGTATCGCCACCCCCCCGCCACGTAACGACGCATGCGGCATTACGTAACACGCATGCATCGTTACGTAGCGGCGACGCCCCCCCCCCAGGTGCATGGCAATTTGCCGCCCCAGTTGTCCTGGTGGCTTGCTACGCCACTGGTATTTGGGGGGGGGGGGGGACAAGAAGAAAGAAAATTTTCATGGTGCATACAGAAGTCCATTTTGCTTGCATTTAGGCATTGCTGATTTTAGCCCTCTGATTCCTAGGTTCAGAACAAACCAAGGTGTTAAATCAATTTCTTACCATGACTTGTTTAAAAACTCCAAAACAACAGTTTCTTGGTTTAGAACTATGGTCAATGAGAGACTTCTGGGTTTAATTACTGTGCACTGCACAGAGGGAAAGGGAGGAGCAGCATGTTCAGGGGAAAGGCTAGCACACATTTCAGCCGAATAAGCTAATATCTGATCATTTGAACAAGGCCTGTATGTCCTCTGGGTCATAGTAATCCAAGTAGTACAGATTAATGTTGGTCACTTCATATAACTCTCTGAAATGGCAGCTTTTGCTACAAATAACAGCCAAGCATTAAAATCAGAAGGATATCTTGCTGTTTAAAGGGCTCTGAGCATCATTGAAGACATTGCTTTTGTGAATGTATAACATTTATTGGACGTTTAACAAAAATTGTCATTGCCATGACAGTCATACTCTCCAGGTCAAAACAAATGCTAGAATCCTTTTCCAGCCCATGTTTTTACCTAAAGAGTAATACGTAGACTAGTGCTATTCATCACAGTTCTCTTTTTAAATGAGTTTGATTAACACAATAAGGTCCAAATAACTTTGCATTGTGTGCTATTTGTTTGATACTCTCAGATTTATAATGGTGCCTCTCTCTTTATTTGCTTAGAATGTTGAACTCTTTATGGTCTAAACCAGTGGCTCTCAACTTGAAATACATCTTTTGAAAATGAGATCTCTGTTTTCTCTTGAGATCTCTAGAGAAAAGACAGTAATTGGCACAGGGAAAGTCTCCATTTCTGGGCCTGGGAAGACAGAATTCTGGATTGACTTGGTTGAGGAGAGGCTTCCCCAATCAAATCTCAAGAGAGAGAGAGAAATCCTGTCTCCTTGTCGGAAGCAAACTCCCGTTGGACTCCTCACCTGCAAGCATACACCACCACAACCCAGTGAGAGAGCTCAGAATGGGGGTGGGGAATTGAATAGAGCTGGCAAACCCCAACTCACACTCCTTTGTGACATTCTCCACATGCAACCCACAGCTACTATCGCCAAAAGAGAAGACCTAATAGAGGCCATTGGGGCCGCTGTCTCAATATTAGAACTACTCCCAAAATTGTTCTAGCTCTGCTTTATTATCTGTGCCCCCAACAGGCAGGGAATGCCATGGATCCCAAGCCTCTAAGCTCCTTCTGCTCAACATCAACCAGAAAAGTAATATTGAAATGTCTTGGCCAACATGGTCTCTTCAGCTGCATGACAGCCCCACTCTCCACTCACATAAAGCCTCAGTAGCAAATGCAAGAGAGCTTTGGGCTACACCGCTACAGCTTTGAGCTACCCATCCAGAGCTTGAGGAGCTTGATCATCTTGTTTGGGAGGGGCCTAATGTTCTCCATGCCCTCTTCCTGTTGTAGAATAGGAGAGTATTGATACTGCCTTTGTGTCTTCGATGAAGGCAGTGGTAGACTACAGTTCACCCACTGGTCTACTCATCCATCTGCTGGATTTTTCTGCCTTGCAGGGGGGATTTGGGGAAATTGCCCCATCAGAAAAATCAACATAGAGAAAAGAGCCTACTTGTTAGTGCATGATGGAAGAATGGTCTTGGAAGTAAGAGCCACAGCTAGGCTCATCAGTTTTAGAGGTGGCTAGACCTCACATGGCATCACTGGGCAGCAGGCAGTGTTAGAAACTGGGATAGAAAAGCTAGGAGCCAAATGGCTCCTGGGACGTAGGTTATGGGCTCCAAAACAGAACATCTAGCTGCCACTGCGGGGGTGGGGTGGCAACACTTTTTATTTATTATTTTGATAAGCATGAACATGGAATTCACACAAGTGACACATTGTTAAGATCACATTTTTAGCAGAAATTGTTAATATATGTTTAGATTGGTGTTTACAGTAAAAATATTGGTATAATACTTTCGTTTTCAAAACATTCTACTCTTTATTGTTAAACTCCTTAACATATTGTCTATCCTTTACACATACTTTGAGACTTCAAAGCACATACATTTCAGTAATCCTTGAGTGTCAGCCAGGCGCAAAAAATGTTACCCAGACTTTTTGAGGTGCTCACAAATGGAGAATATTTAGGCACAAAATGCACCTGGCACTCTGCTAATTTCGAACCCTGGCAGCAGGTAAAACTTGTCACAAAAAGATGGCTGGACTTGGCTATGGAGAGCTTCTGTCATTTCTTCCAAAGGCATTTTTAGTGGAGACAAAAAAAACCTTTTGGTAACACACTACACATAGACATAGGCAAGAGTCTTAACTAGTGAGAACAGCTTTCCTTTCCAGCTCTCCACTGGTACATAGACTTCCCAGCTGTGTGTTGAAAATATGAACATGAATAGCTAAAAGTGTTGGGGTTTATTGAATGTTCTGGAAAGAACTGCAATGAGCTTAATTTGATCAATTTAATTTTGAAGCAGGACCTACAATTTGCTCCAAATTATCAAGAGCAGGAGAAAAGAGGAAGCAAAACACCCACAATAAAAATGGCATTTGGATTTCTATTGTACTTTGATCCTGTCAAGATACAGGAAAGAAAACAAGACACCTAATTGCCCACAGTGCCCCAGCAGGTGTTTGTGCCCAATGATGGCAGTAGAGTGCAGTGAAAGAGATTTGGGCCATGTTTTGAAGGTTCCTGTTTAGCCACAACTGACACGTAGCTACATAGGATCCAACATTTTACTGCTGTGAATAGAGGCAACAGAGCTTGGGAAGTATAAAATTATGAGCAAAGTGCATGGCCTAAATTATTAGAAAAACCTGATGAGTCCGTAGGTCATAAAGGTATTGTTGCCTACTGATTGCTTTTCTGTGAAAGGAATCCTATATTATCTGTTTAGCCTAGATATCAGCAACCTGACTTTTGGGGGGGGGGGTGATTAATGTATGAGACTATGTTTCATTTTATTTGAAAAAGCAGAGTGCAGTGGTTAAAAAACCTGATTGCAATCAGATTAATGATTGTTACTGGTGGTATTATGTTGTTAAAAATTTGTACAAATATTAAAAAATAACACATTTCAATAATATTTAGGTGAAGTTCAACTATTTAAGAGAGCTTCGGACATTGCTATCAAGGGAGTAACTGCCTTTTATTTTTAAATATTACTTGTGCCTGGAGGATTAGCCCTGATAGAATGTGCTATAAAGACATGATGGTGCTTAGTAAATCAGTAAATGTATCAGTCCAATACTGATTGTTTTGAGAATGGGCATTTACATGCTGTCAATTATGCTTTGGAAGGGTTCTTTCTTTTACTACCTTGAGATTAAAATTCTGAAGCAAAATGTTTGGTTTTACAGTAAGGTGAATATATATATATGTATGTATGCACTTCATTGTGTGCCCACACAATCAAATGACAGTTAAATATTTTATGATTTTTTTGTATCTACTTTCTGTTTGACTTATTTTTACTTAGCCATATGGAAAGCAGTAAAAGCACATGACTTGCAAAGTAGGTTCTCTAGGTCATTTTAAAGAAGTTCCATAAAGAAACATACGACAAATCACTTTTAAGGACAATCTTCTCTGCAGTCTTATACCCACATATCTGAGAGTAGGACCCATTGAACTCAGTGGGGCTTACATCTGAATAGACATGCATGGAATTGTAATATTAAATGAAATCAGTGCAACATAAAACTTAACAGCTCATGTTTACTCTGAGGTCCCTCTAGTTTCAGCAGGGCTTGTACCCAAATAAGAGGCTATAGGATTGCAGCCCAAAGCAATAATCACTTCACACTTGAACTGGCAGAATCCCATTGAATATGTCAGCGATCCATCTCAGAAGACGTACAATAGCTAAGTGCTAAGGGTTAAGGCTAGTCTAAGATTCCAGCTTAGTGGGTTTGATTAATAGCATTTTTTTGTGCAGTTTAGCAATAGTTTCAATTTGAAGACAAAAGAATCTTACTAGCACAGCCTTATTTAATATTAATTAACAGTAGTTTTTACCAGGCAAAATTAGATTAATTAGTAGGTCACACGACGCCTCAAAGGAATTTTGATCACAGAATATTATCTGGGTGTGTTGGGCTTTCTGTAAGATGGATGGTCATCAATTCTTCATGAATGCACAGATGGTAAGATTCTCTATTAGCACAAGACAAGCGACTCTGCATTTAAGCAGCACATAATCCAGCTTTAGATGCAAGAGAAAGTAAACAATTTGTATTTTTTTAAATAAAATTGTAGATGGGGGTCTTGCAGGCTTTGATTTATTTAAAAAAATCTGTTTTGCCTTCAGATAATAATTGTACAACAGTTTAAAAAAGGTATAAACCTACCTCTTTTTAGAAAGGATGCTGGAACAGTGCTGATCTGCTGTTTAATACAGCCTCTGGTACAGCTAAAATGGAGCTCTGCTGCTATTGGCTGAAGCAGAATGCAGCTGACAACTTCCTTTATGCTCATTTGCATCAGACCCCTACTCGAGGAGGAAATCATTCATAAATCTGAAATGTAGAGGGTATCAGTCTAGATCTTCTTCCCCTGCCTTGCCATTCTCCCCAGAAGCTCCTTTAACCATTAAATATATTTATAAATAATATGGCCTTTTGTGCTTTTGCTTTGATCTGAGCAAGGCACTTATTGTGTTAACGCCTTCAGGTTTCTTTGCTGTTTTAATGACATACCAAGCTGGTGTGAACCATCCATAACTAGTCAGGATCTTAATAGAAGAAAAATTACTGACTGGTCTAATTTTTCATATATTATATGTACATTCACACAGACACACCTTTTGTCTTTTCTGCTTTGTCAACCGTTTGTGGTAAAAGGCATTGAAATATTTGAAACTACAGCAGTAGTTTGTGAATTGCATCTGTATATATTTACCTTTTTCTTTTGTTGTTTTCTGACCCCTTTCTATAGCTGAAGTAGACAGGGAAGACCAAGTGATAGTTATGAGAATTACAATATGTTTTGAATTCTTCAAATAGTGTCCAAATTTGTTATTCTGTCTTTCTTTAAAATATTGTAGGCTGTTTTTCTAGCAGCTTAAGGCAGCTAGCAAAATACCAAAGATGATTATTAACAACAAAAAAGAAATAAGCCAAAAACAGAATAACCTCTGGAAAATTAGAAATTTATGTTTTTGTTTCCCACAAAATATATCTGAAAATAATGCCAATGTTCTGTTTCAGTGGATTCATATTACCATTTAGGGAAGAAAACTGAATTTGTTATCACTTTGACTGCTTGTATAAAAGTGATTTAAAAAAACCATCATGCAAAGTAGCTTTGGGTGTACATTTTCCCTTACCTTTTCAGTAGGAGTACACCAAGGAAGAGAAACTATCAATATTTCATTTTAATATAACTGACCTGAAGAAAGGACTATGAATTGAAAACAGAGACATTGTTAACTATGAAAATCCTTTAATAAAAACCATTTTTTAAATTAAAAGAAGGAGCAAAGCTAGGTCAATCTGAAATAAAGCAAAGCAACAACAACAACAACAGCTTAATGGCTTGGGAATGGGGTTACTAAATTTGCTTTCAACTATACAAATATGTTCAAGAACTCTGTACCATCAGAATTATGGTGAGGGGGCATGAGAAAGTAGAATCTTCTTGGCTGTGGGAAGGGATTATGGAACAGTCTCCTTATGGAGGTACTCCTGACCCAATCACTGATTGCCTTTCCATAAGAACAGAAGACTGTTTCATTGTAGCATTATTTAATTAACTACTGCCTTTGTTATAGTCTGTTTACATTATTTTAATAATTTACTGATGGTTTTGTGTGTAGTTTTGTTTTTATTGTCTTTTTCTATTATGAGATTCCTTGGGTACAGTTTGTAGACAAAATCAGCCTGTGAATACTGCATAATAACTGAGATAAATTTCAAATTTTCATTCATTGCCAGGAGTCTGATTTTTACCCTAAATCAATCTAAAATATATTTATCCAGTTCACTCAGCCACTTTGTTTGATACAATAATTGCAAAGACTTTCCACTGGGTCAGATGTGGTAACATTATTTTTAGTTAATGGTCTTTTCTAACACATTAATCCAGATAAGATTGCCACATGTTCAGAATTTCCTGGATACAGCCGGGATTCGGCCCTCTGTAACAGCGCTTGGGCAGAAATCTCTTGAGTGTCCAGGAAAATCTGGACGTATGCCAACCCATGTCGGAAGTATAGGGTTGGTTTTTTTTTTGCAAATTTCCTTTAAAATAATTCCAAAACTAAATTTTTGTTTTATTTTACTTTTGTGTCCGGATTTTTACTTTTTGAAATATGGCAACCCTAGTTCAGCAAATGGTTTTGCTATTGGAAACCTAGGGCCAATGGGCTTATGGTACTAGAGTGAATGTTAGTGGGGAGGATTTGAGAGAGCTGGCAACTTTTTAGAGCCTAAAGAATTCAGTGGCCTTTTCTTGCATGTGGGATCTAAAATATATGCTTATTTGGCTTGGTTAGTGCTAGAGAAATTGGGAGGCAGTTTAATTTCTATTTACTCTCTGTAAGGCATGGGACAATTAGGGAGATTTTATTTATTACTGTATGTCATCTCATATCCTGCTCTTTCTGGGTCCGGTGGACCCTCAGCTGCCTTATAGACAGATAAAAGGTAAAGGGGCCCCTGACCATCAGGTCCAGTCGTGTCCGACTCTGGGGTTGCAGCGCTCATCTCGCTCTATAGGCCGAGGGAGCCGGCGTTTGTCCGCAGACAGCTTCCGGGTCATGTGGCCAGCATGACAAAGCTGCTTCTGGCGAACCAGAGCAGCACATGGAAACGCCGTTTACCTTCCCGCCGGAGCGGTCCCTATTTATCTACTTGCACTTTGATGTGCTTTCGAACTGCTAGGTTGGCAGGAGCTGGGACCGAGCAACGGGAGCTCACCCCGTTGCAGGGATTCGAACCGCCGACCTTCTGATCAGCAAGCCCTAGACTCTGCGGATTAACCCACAGCGCCACCTGGGTCCCTTATAGACAGATGGTTGTACCTAATAAAGTTGTTTGGTTAGTGTAAGGATTTCTGCCTGCGCAACAGGACTTCCTCTCTCGTCCTCCTGTCTCTCCCACCATCTGATCCAAGGGGTTGGAGAAATAAATTTCCCCTCCAAAAAGATGCAATAAACAATATATGAATCCAATCACATAAGGTACTGTAAAAAAGTAGCAGAAAAATACATTAAAAAGCAGTATCAGAATAAAAACATCAGTATTCAAAAGTTATCCAGAATAGGTTTTCATTGCTTGTGGAGGATATTCATTGGAAGACAATTCCTTAAGTGTGCTGTTGTGCTTCAAAAGGCCTTGTTTCTCATGCTCCCCTGCCTCATTTCTGAAGGCAGGAGGACTCAAGAGGAATTGCCTGGGCAGGCTCATGTGAGATAGGTAATGCTAATGAACACAATCAGATAGTATAGTTTCAGTTATTGTGCCTTTAACTGTTTTTAATTATCTTTCATGTGCTTCACCTAGAGATGGTTGTTTAGAATGCAATCAATAAAATATGGTAATAATAATTTACTAGTTGGTTGAAGCAGTCCCCTTCACATGCAGTCACCATGCCACTGAAGTGTCTGGGGGGAAAAAACATTTGGCCCTACCTGTGTTACTGATTTACCTTACATGCTTTTTATCATTGTGGAATATGTCTTCTGCAGAGCTGCATGTGCAGGGAACCACATTCATGCTGTGTGGAAGGCCTGAGGTTCATTGTTTGTAATCTGTAAATATCGTTAACACCAAGGCTGCCAAGTTTGGCAAAACTCCCAGTGTAACATAATTTGTAAAGAGTTACTCTGCTTTAAAATGTCACAAACAGTTTATTGATAAAGATTACTCCTTTATCAATTACTCCTCTGTCGGAGAAGGGGACGACAGAGGACAAGATGGTTGGACAGTGTTCTCGAAGCTACGAACATGAGTTTGACCAAACTGCGGGAGGCAGTGCAAGACAGGAGTGCCTGGCGTGCTATGGTCCATGGGGTCACGAAGAGTCGGACACGACTAAACGACTAAACAACAACACTCCTATGATAATGAAATGTGCTTTGAAAATCTTTGTTTCTCCAAACATGTAATAAGTGCTGTTTCTGAGAATACTGTACTGTAATGTATATGAAAACTGCTAGGTATTGCTCGTAGCTTTTTCTTTGTGGTTATGGTAACAGAAGGGTATATTTAACCTAAATGAGAACATGTTTTTCCTTTGCAGATCACAGCAATGGATCTTTTAACTTGAAAGCCCTTTCTGGTGGATCTGGCTACAAGTTTGGAGTCCTTGCAAAAATAGTGAATTATATGAAGGTATAATCATCTTGTTTCCGGTTATTTAGAACAATAAATCTCAGCAGCAATATTAATTGTATGTGACAAGGAAAATGGCTAGATGCAAAAAAATGACATATATCTTTCAGGCATAACTCTACTGCTTTTGGGGAGGATACTGTTCTGCCTGCCAACTGAGGTCTATAGTTTCCTGCATAATCCTTAAAAGTGGGAAATGGGAGTAGGGTATAAGCTAAGCTCTGCCTTGAAGGCTTCTGATTCAAGCACAAATATGACCATACCTAGCAGCACACAACAACCACAAGCTGATTGATTTCCTCTGACAGTTGGTATCCTGGAAACCTTGTTCCCTGTGCAGAAATGACTGTAGAAATTGAGAGGTGCAATTTTGTTTATAGGCTTCTCACAGACTATTTAAACCTCGGGTTAAAAGTGCTAGTTTTAATGGTGAATAAGTAGGCATAAAGGAAATGTGAGACACTGAAGTAAGGATTTAGTCTTTTCTTCTTTTGCATAGCAGTACATGACATATCTGTGACTATATTTATGTAACCACAGTAACTATATTTTTATGTAACCACAGACATTAAAATATAAACTCTGATCTCATTGTTTGCAGCAATGAGATAAAAAGTATTATTGTGGCTAACACCTGGCTTGCAATAATAATTTTGTACAGGTTAATTTTCATTGTAGTTACAGTAAGGACATTATTTATCTGAATTAATATATATACCTTAGTTCATACAATAAAAATGGGTGAGAGGCTATAGTCCAATGGCTAATTAGACCTGCTGGACCAGTTGTAATTTTGTGGACAGAGTAAGATTACGTTTATTGCATTTGGATCTGCTGGTCAGACTCTGCAGTTCTGTTCTCATTTGGTAGAAGGTCTAACTACATTGTGCAGTATGGTGCTATCACAACTTAAATTGATTGGAGCTTCTTATCCCAATGCAAAGCGGGAGAGCTACTTGGTACAGGCTGGTTGGGGTAAGAGCCAAGCTGCAGGTCAATGTGCCCTGGATCTTGAGATTTCACCCACCTGTTTACCTGTTTTCCTTCCTATGAGCATAGGTACCATTTCAAATTTTAGAAGGGCTATCAATAAAGATCCAAAACCTAGCAGCTGAATTCCTGTAATAGAAATGCAGTGTTGCTGAAATGCTGTTGTAACACATTTGTAATTCAACACTGGCCTATTTGTTGGTACACAGCATCCTGAGCATTTATATGTTGATATTTTAAAAAATTAATAGATTTGATTGTAACACATGCAGAATAAGAATAAATACAGAGAGGTAAATTACTGGAGCTGAATCTGTGAATAGTGTCTCAGTTTTTTTAACTAAAAGAAATTGCATTTTATTGCTACCCAACTTCAGCACATAGTTTATGTACTCTTAATGTTTTACTTAAAAAAATTAATAGCAACTCAAAGCAGTTATGATTTCTTTCCCTAGACACGGCACCAGCGTGGTGATACACACCCATTAACTTTGGAAGAAATCTTGGATGAAACACAGCACCTAGATATTGGACTGAAGCAGAAACAATGGTTAATGAGTGAGGTAAGGAAAGCAACTATTCAGACTTCTAAGATAAGGCCAGTTCAAATAAGCATTTTTATCAAATGTTAACTCATATTGTTCAGTGATCGTATGGCTGTAAGAAGCTGTCATACAGAGCTTTAATGAGCTATCAAAAGAGACAAACTTACCAAGTTGTTAAATTACTATTTGGTAAATACTGGTCCAAGTTATTGTGATTCTATTTTCTGTAATGTTTAATATTACATTTCCCCTAAAAACTTGATGTCTAATTGTGGAATAGTTTTAATGTTGAGTGCTTTATATTAACAAAAGCTTAAAAGATCTGCATATATTTAAATGTGGATTCTGAAATGTTGCAATTGCAGACATATTTTACTTTCACATACTCTAAAAATATTTCTCTTTGGCTGAAAGAGTGAAAGATGCCATCACTTTTAAACAGTAATTAAATGTTTAGCAAAGTCTAAATATAATCTGTTCTTGAGAAAAAGAGCACCCTGAAGCCCCCTGCCTTCATGGAATCAATGACTAGACATGTGCTAGCAAAATAAAACTCTGGCTTATTGCCATATAACACACCCACCTACTCAGAAACACCTGCCTTGCCCTATTGGTTGCAACAGAGTTTGTAAGCTGTTCAGCTTCATGCTCTTCTTCCAGCAGGGACATTCTGAGTGAACCAGGGTCTTCAGGTCACCATCAGCACCATTCAGTAGCAACTTGACTTGGCCAGAGTGGGCCTTGCTTTGGGCAGGGAAAATAGCTGGTGCTTGGAGGGGAGCTCCCACAGTCGGGCAAGAGAGGTCAATGTCTCCTGGGACAATCACTGAGCATCTTCACCCCCAGGCTTTTGAACACTTCAGCCATCCCTACCTGTGAGTGAGTTGCCAAGATGCAGTTTTCTGACTCAACCATTTCAGCTTGACATATGAAACAACCTCCCCCCCCCCCTGCGAGCTGTTCTGGGGGTTCTCCCAACCCCCCCTAGCCACTTTCATGGGGGTAGTGGTGAGAGGAGGAGGAAGCCCTGTGTACATGCTGAAGCCCTCACCCTGTGTGTGTTTTCCCAGTATATTTTAGAGTTTACAAGCAGACACAGTCCTCCAAATTCATATTGCACAACACCCATGCTGAGAAGCAGAGATACTGCAGAATAACTTTCCTCCAAGAAGTCCTGGAAAGAGGCAGGGCCAGAGTGATGGCTCATTCAGAGACACACCAGGCAGCCTCCTGGACAGACACATAATTCTGCTTGATCTCTGCACCGACAGTGACTGAATAGTCCAGTTGCTCATGATGCTAAGACATCATGCAATTTACATAATCATTGGGTGAAAAGAGGCGGATCAGGTGAGTAATACAGGCATGCAACATGCAGTTCCTACTTTGGGCCTTTAATTTATTGTGGCTCTTCAATATGCAGTTTTCTTGTGGTAGGCAGTATTTTCTGGCACACAATTTAAGAATTACTGTTTTAACAAAATGTACACAAAGCAAAAACATGGCATTTTCTGTGAGCTGAAAAAATGTATTTATGTTACAGGCCCTTGTCAACAATCCCAAAATAGATGTTATAGATGGGAAATATGCTTTCAAGCCTAAGTACAATTTGAAAGATAAAAAGGCCCTGCTACGGCTCTTGGATAAACATGATCAGCGAGGGCTAGGAGGAATACTTCTAGAAGATATTGAAGAAGGACTGCCTAATGCACAGAAAGCCATAAAGGTAAGCAACACTCCCTAGTTTCATGTTAGGAATTTGTTTTTGTTTTTCAGCAAAAGCAAACTTGTTAATTGCTTTTACTTTTCAATAATATGCTGCAGTTCAGAACAACTTGTGTGCACCATCTGGACAAGGATCTATTTTTTCCTGAGAGATGCTCAGATGCTGCCTCGACAATCCCCTCCCCTCAAAGTTCTTTCAGCTCTCCTGAGTTCTTACAAACACTGCTAAAAGGACAAGATGGAAGAATGTAGTGTACACAGCATCATTTTTTCTTTTTAAAAGAACTGGTGCAAAACATCCACCCTTCTTTTTGAACTGCAGAGTTCAAAGAGCAGTTTGGCAATTCAATGTGGACAGCTTCTGGTAGAATTTAAAATAAAAATAAAAATCAGGGGTCAACCCTCTGAATCATGCCATTGTCTTACTCATGCTAGCAAATCAGTATAAAAGGGCCTTTGCAGTATTGATTTGGGGGGTGGGGAGTTCAATAAGACTTACTCCCAGGTAAGTCTGTATAGGATTCCAACCTAAACGTAACAGTTTTACAAATGAGGAACTAATGCTGACAGAGAGTGAGTTCCTTAGGCTCCTCATCAGTTCAACTTGTGGTTGAGGATGCTTTTGAATTCTGGACTTCCTTTTTAAGTACCATGTTAGTACTTTTAATGCCAAGCCAAAAGCATACACACTCTTTTATTCACAAAACCACATTAAGTAACTGAATCACGGCAAAAGATTTTGGTATTTGTTTAGATCACTGATTTAGACCATCTGCCATCTTAAAGACCCTGAACATCTTACAACACAGCACATAGAGGACCACCTAATAAATCACTTTTTCTGAAAATTCCATTAATATTAAGACATTTAATTATTATTATTAAATTTGTATACCACCCTTTCTCCGAAGATCACAGGGCGGTTCGCAGCATAAAAATACAACATGAGAACACAAAATACATTAAAAACAAACAAACCAATAACTGTCTCCCCCAACACATTTAAAAGGTCATAGATCCACCAGAGGCCTGTTCATTGAGAAATATTTTCACCTGGCTCCTGAAGATATGCAATAAAGGTGCCAAGTGAGCCTTCTTGGGGAGAGCATCCCACAAACGGGGAGCCACTGCAGAAAAGGCCCATTCTTGTGTTTCCACCCTCTGGGTGGAGGGAGCATACCTTCAAACAGCTCTTACCCAATGACAGGTGTTTTGAGAGCTGCCTGCAGTTGTTATGTGTGCTCATGTGATCATTGGTGCTAGATTTTTACCTCTGAACAGTGACATTCAGAGTGAAAAGCTGGCTTCCAGCAGCTTTCCAGAAAATATGTAGGCTGTGTGTATTAATATATATGATAGAGATGGGCTAACTCCCCCTCATAATTCATTGAATTAGTGACTAGACTTAGAGTGTTCTTCCTCTTGCTTCTACAACCATAAGTCAACAAATCAGACACATTAGAATTCAGGATTATTCACCTTTCCCTTGTTTATAAAAGTGAACATTGTGTGGATAAATAATTTGTATCTTTCAAAAAATTGTTGTTATGTGAGTTACAAGATGTTTTGCCCTTTCACAAAATGCTTGCAAATTTGGGTAGTTGTTTATGTCATAGGCAAAATTAATGCAAGGATCTGTCTCATATTTATTCTAAATGAGTTCCAATGTTGAGCATCCACCCATATCTCTAACAGATTCAGTTGTTGAGGATCTCAAAAGTACTGGAATTATCAGTGCTTAAGTACACTTATGTTTCTGTGTTTATATTTGAGGCTTTAGGGGACCAGATCATCTTTGTTACACGTCCTGATAAGAAGAAAATTCTTTTCTACAATGATAAGAGCTGTCAGTTTACAGTGGATGAAGGTTGGTTTTCTAATTACAGCTGTAAATATATTTATGTCTAGGGAAAGCATATTCTAGATATGGGTTTAGAATAGTTTATTACTGGGCTGTGAGACATTTGGTCAGGCAGATGTTGCTAGACTACAACTTTCATTATCACGGACAAGTGGCCATGTTGTCTGGGGCCGATGAGAGCTGGAGTTCACCATGCCACACTCATGGTGTCAAATGTTAAAATGTCACTCGCGTGTCTCACTTTATCTGATGTTGTACAACTTGAACCTGAATGCTAATGCATCTAATATTTAAATTCCAGAGCCTAAAATACTGAGCACACTTATCTTAGCAGTGCACTGGATGTTGGAGACACTTGAAAGCAGGTATCATGGTCTAGGGCAGGGTTTCCCAACCTTGGGTCTCCAGCTGTTTCTGGACTACAATTCCCATCATCCATGATCACTGATCCTGCTAGTTAGGGATGATCAGAGTTGTAGTCCAAAAACAGCTGGAGAGCCAAGGTTTGGAAACACTGCTCTATGGCCTTTTAGGCTCCCTTGCATACAGCCACATAGTCCCCCTGTCCTCTTATGAAAGGCTAACATGCAGGCAGAGATTCAGCTGGTACATGTAGTTTATTCATAGGAAATCATGAATTGAGAGGAGGCAAGTATGAGCCATTACTTAAAAACTCTATATCCCAGAAACAAACAACCATAATCAAGAGATTCGAGCACCTTCTATGAGGAAAGCTAAAAGTGGTTGGGATTTTTTGTTAAGACAATCTTAAGGGAGGAATATGGGAACAGGATTGCGCAGCCAGTGTAGAATTAAACCCTGTCGTCCTGTCCATCAGCTGACATCACCAGTGTCGCCACCTGGTGTGTGTGTGGTTTGGGGGAAATGGCCTTGCAGGCCAAATTGGACCTGCTGGGAGAGGGGCAGGTTTTCAGATAACTGCTGGGAATATGCAGATGATAAGGGTGTTCCCTAAATATAGGAGTTATTGGTAGGCTTTTCATAAAGCCTCTTTGTCTCCTTCAAAATTTTATTTTAGAAGAATATGAGAGAAAATAATTTTAAATAAGCCCAGGCTATGAATAAAGTGGGATTGCTCTGTTTTCTGAATGCTTTAGAGAAAGCATAGAAGCCATACGGCATATGTAGTAATGTACTATTTTATGTACTGTTTGATGATGATGTCATTTTTGTCCATTATGTGCTGTGCTGTCATCACCATTATCATTTTTTATTTATGAATTTTCTAAATATAGTCGGTGTTGCACTTCTACCTGATGTTCAGTCTATTTAATCCCAATTCCTTTGCAATATGGGGTGTCAGTAATTTGAAACATGGTTGATTTTGAAGGCTTTATGTTTTTTTTCAGATAACAAAATTGTAATTATTAGCTTAATGTTTAAATTTAATATCACATGGTAGGATGAATGTATAGCTGTGTAAAATGTTTGTGAAAGGTTAGAGTCTTCATAATTCATAATTTGATCTGTAGATGGCAGCATAATCTCACATTTGTAGTTTGGTTGCTCTGTTACGGAACTAGGTAAAGGTACCCCTGACCGTTAGATCCAGTCATGGACGACTCTGGGGTTGCGGCACTTATCTCGCTCTATAAGCCGAGGGAGCCGGCGTTTGTCCACAGACAGCTTCCAGGTCATGTGGCCAGCATGACTAAGCCACTTCTAGCGAACCAGAGCAGCGCACGAAAATGCTGTTTACCTTCCCGCCGGAGCGCTACCTATTTATCTACTTGCACTTTGACGTGCTTTCGAACTGCTGAGTGGGCAGGAGTTGGGACCATACAACGTGGGGGCTCACCCTGTTGCGGGGATTTGAACGGCCGATGTTCTGATTGGCTTAGACCACAGCACCACCTGCATCCCTATGGAATTATTTTGGGAATAATTGTGTATAAATTTTATTTTGGAATCTGTCATGGTACATTAATAGTGTGTTTTTGTGACCTGTGATTTTATCATTTATCTGATTTTTTTAAAGCTTAAACTCTGCTAAAAAGATATTTACTTCTTTCAGATATGAATAGTCAGCAATGGCTATTATAGGATAACTTATTACAGGCTTTATTTTAGACCAGTGGTTCCCAATTAGCTCAGTACTGTGGACCCCGTTTTTCAAAAGCCAAGCCATGAACCCCCTACTTTCGAAAATATTTATATTTGTATATTAGTTTTTGTTATGTGAATGATGTTGCGAACCCCCTGGGTGGGTTACGCAGATCCCTTGGGATTCATGGACCACAATTGGGAACCACTGTTTTAGACCATTACAAAATATAAATCTAGTTGGCTTTCCCAATTCTTAAATATTAGAGCTTCCTTGATATAATGCCACTTGTGAATGATAACTGTTTGTAGTGAGCTATTCTCCCCTTGTAGATAGGAGGGCATACGGTTCTGGGAATCAGAAAATCGGGGCTAATAAGCATTTTCTGAACAGCTGGGACCATTCTCTAGATCTGCATGCATCTTCCTGTCTTTTTTAGGGAATGCAGGGCTTTCTCAGAATTCCTTTTTTTATTATTTCTGTTATTATTAGGGTTTTCATGTTACTACAATAAAGCAGAACAGTCCCATATCCCTGCCCCCTATACCCCCAGTTCTCCTCTGTTCCTCCCTCTGCTCTTGTACTTTTTCAGTTACAACATTTCCATTTCTGATGTTCAGTTGTTTGGTGTGTTACACACATTGTTCAGGTTTACATGTTCAGATAAGGATATGGGCCAATAAATGTCAGTGATGTTTGGGGTCCCAGATTAACAGTTGTTCAGTTAGAGAAGTTTCCATCCCTATGCTGTGCTCCCACTTCTTCAGGTTGTGAGTATTTTTCTGTGAAAGGTTCCAAAGCTGTGCTCCCAATTCTCTTGGAAACTAGACTTTTTATGTAATTTATAGAGCAGCATTTTCTCATGGGCAGCTAGCTGTAGGAGAGGATGTCTTATATTCAGTTTTCCATGTTTGGTGCGATCCAGCCTTTCCAGTGTTGGAGGGTTATGCCTTTTGCTGCCTGTGTGACTTGGTGGAACCATCTTTTCTGTACTGTATTTTCAATAATCTCTAGGTATGTAGCTGATTAGGTTGTTGATACCTCCTATTATCAGGAATTTCTCCAGAACCAAATTTATTTCATTCCTAGAAGGGTTTGATTATTGGGTAGCTCCATAGTTGGTGGGTTAGGTGGGCTGCTTACTTCTCCAGCAGTCATCCATGGGTGTAATGCCCATGCGTTTAAGGCATGCCAGTGTCCAGTAGGCCTGGAGGAGTGTTTTTTGTGTGTTGGATTAATCTCAGTCCAATGTCATGGGTGACTAGTTTAATGCTGTTGTACATAGGACTTTTTCCCACTGTGCAGGTGTTAGGTGGGCTTCTATTTCTTTGTTCCGCTTGTGTCTAATTGGGTTTAGTTTGAGGCTTAATGCGTTATATATTAATGTGTATAGGCACTTAATTGAGTTTTCTCAAATGTGAAGGTATGGTGTTTGCAGAAGATATGGTTGCACTCTGTGCATCTGGGCCAGATTTTACTTGAATTCTCAGATTTGCCAGGCGGCTGCAGGGGGAAGGTCAGATTTTTGCAGAAGTGTCCCAAAGGTTTTAAATTCATTATTCCATGTTATGATCTGTGATCTGTTCTCTCCCAGATCAAGTTCATATGTTTTATGGAAGTGCTTCTTCTTTTTAGGCAAAGTTATTCAAGTGTTTTCAACAATGCTGAATTTCTGAGTTGTAAGAGTTCTGTCTTCTGGCAGGCTTGTTCCCTGTTTCTTTTTCAATGCCAAAAATACCAGTATTTCACTTCCTATATTCATGTCCTATAAACACAAGAATTGCATTTATTGTCTTAGCAGCTGTGAGACGTTATACAGTGCACTGTTGAATTTCATTTTCATTTTGTTTTTGTTTATTCATAAGGTCGTCTCATCCCACATACTGCCCATCTTCATGTTTACAAAATCTCTGCAACTGTTTGGGTGTGCAAAACCTACCACACTCCTCTCAGCCCAGGATTGCTGATATAAATATAAATAATATAAAACAAGTGAAGAACTGCAAAAACATGAAAATGTATTCATTTCAAATACTTTATCTTCTACCTTTACCTTATTCAGTTCAATACACTCTGTAAACTACTTGCATACTCCGTTCACATGTCTCGTGTTCACTTCAGTTACATAAACATTCACATGCTGATTGGCTGATTTACCAGGCAGATTTGCTGAGCTTGTGGCTTCTCCCCTTAGCTACTAACTTGATCATTAAGGGGGAGTGTAGCCCCATCAAATACAGGTTGTGCAGCTGAACCAAGATCAACAGAAACCTTAAGCAGTAGTACTGCTCAGTGGTTGAGCATGCTCCCAGTGCATCCGGGTCAGATACATGTGCCCTCACCAGGGGGCCAGGCACAGAAGGCAAAGGAGCCTGCTGCGCCTGGCCAGCCCTCACCACTGAAGTGACATCAGCCACCAGAGTGACACCAGCACAGGGTTTATCGGGGAGGGCGGTGTCAGCAGCACCCCCCCAATGCGCCCAGGGTAATTGCCCCGGAAGACCCTCTGTCCCCACCCCCGCTACACTGCTGAGTACTGCTGCCTTTTCTCAATTGAGCCTCAGTTTGTTAATCTCCAACCAGTTCCATTACTTTCATGTTAAATCCAAAGGAGGAAAAGTCCAAAGGATTTCCTTGGTTAGCATCATATCAAAAATGTGAATGCTTGGTATATGTGGGAATACCTGAAATGGTTTCTGACTTGTGTTTTAGGGTTTTATTTATGGGTTGTGCACTGGGTCTATTGACAGGCACTATTGAAGTTAATTACCATGGAATGAAGGGAAGTGGAATTGTACCAGTCACTGCCTTGATAAAGGCATTCCAGAAAAGCACTTAAAACGATATATGGAGGCAGGTTGCATGCAGGTTATCAGACCATTGCTGCTCTTTGAAGCTTTGGGCCTCTTCTTCATTTTCTGTGACCCATAGGCCAAGATAGCTTTTTAGTTTTAAAAGTGTGTTAAAAAAACAACAACACTAATGAGACTTGGATAAAAGCATGATGTATCTTTTGGTTTGTTAATCATTTCCTTTAGGCTCAAACTACCATAGTTGTTATAGGAAACGTGTGTCTGCTGCCAATCCATCTCTCCCCAGCTGTACCTACGGAAGGAAAACACATGAGAACAGTGCGCTCTGCCTCCACTCCACCTCATTGTGGGAGATGTGGAGACAACAAATGCAGTGACTTCACATCACTTATTTTTCACTTGAAGTTACTGAGAAGTCAGTGGGAGGAGATGCTGGTGCAGCAGCTGTCTAGTTTTAAGGCCACGTACATTAAAATAAAACATATGCTACCAATCATTAGAATGTACTGAACTGATACTCACTAAGCATAAGTGCATATGCATTTCTTATAAGGAAAAATAAATCCTGAAAAGGTTGGGAGACTTTTCTGAAAGCAGTTGTGCTGAAGTGACCCTCTAACCAGCTTCCAGGAGTGTTCATCATTGACCTTTCAATTCACTACTGTAATCTGAAACCTTATGGTTTGTCTGCCATGTCATTGACAATCTGCTTAAAACTCTGCAAGTTTTGCATTGTGAATGCAATGAGAAACATTTCCTGTTTGTTTATCCAGTGCCATGTGTAATTAAGTATTCTTATTTTGGCATTTTAGAATTTCAGAAACTCTGGAGGAGTGTTCCTGTGGATTCCATGGATGAAGAGAAGATAGAAGAGTATCTGAAACGCCAGGGAATTTCTTCCATGCAGGAGGCTGGACCAAAGAAAATAGTAAGAAAATTGCCAGTGTTCCATGTTTTGTTCTAGTGTTGAGTCAGTTAAGGAGAACTTAATCTGGACAGAATTAATGGTTTGTCGTTACCCTTAAAATAATCAGGTTACAGGGCAACTATCAGTATTTGTCTTCCAACAAATAAATGAGGTAGTTGTCTTCCTCCTCTTCTCCCCAGGTCTCTCTGCCCTCCTACCATTAGGAATGCTTGCCTGAGATTTGACAAATGGTTACAGCAATTTGATCCCTTTATGGACTCAGTAAAATTCATTCTTTTTGCATGGTGCCATGACATTAGGTTTAGACTTGATTATAAGATTAGTGCTGGGAACCTTTCAAGGCTGTTCCTTATTTCACTATACGAGGGTCAAAAATGTAGCATTTCTTTCATCCATGTACAGAGAGTCCTCATTTTGTTCAAAATCATTGATTATGACTATGTTACTATGTACTGTACATACATGGAGATTTAAAGGAGAAATAATGGAGTGTGTTCAAAAACTGTGAGCAAGGCACACACTTGTACCACCCATCAGCACACCTTCATGCATCCCTCCCCTTCACACTTTTCCTTCAAATCATGGAGGTCTGAAGAAGTGTGGGGAATTTGAAGGCATGGTCCCACCCGCCCACCAGCTGATGTATGGCATCAGGGGTGGTGTGGGTGTGACTCCCCCAAAATGGCCTCCTCAGCCAAGTGGGGGCTAGCCTGGAGGGCCATGATTGGTCTGCAGTCCAGAAGTTCCCCACTCCTGCACTAAGTCATGATTTAGTGTTGGTGTGTTTCTCAGGCAATCAAATTCATGTAGAATTGATATTTCAACTTCTGTTAGCCATGAAAGAAAATGTCATGTTCAGTGATATTGCATTTCTGGTTATCGGAAGCCAGGGCAGCCATCAGAGATATGTATTACTGTCATGCCCTGTTTGTGAGCTACTTAGAGGTCACCATCTGGCCACTGCTGGCAAGAGAGGATGGTGGGGTAGATGGGCGTTTGGTCTGATCCTACAAGACAGTTTGCAGAAAATGTTTTATTTTTAAAGAATGAACAGGATTATGATTATTCCTTATTTTTTCCTTTTAGGCTCCAATTCAAAGGAGAAAGAAACCTGCTTCTCAGAAGAAACGGAGGTTCAAGACTCACAATGACCATTTGGCTGGAGTTTTGAAGGATTACTCTGATGTGGTTCCGGGCAAGTAGAGGACCTTCTGGAAGGAACTGTTGTGAGCTTTGATGCAGATGCTCAGTAGCTCTGAGGGACGAGTGTCCTGTGTATAATGTTAAGTGGTTCTACCCCCTCCCAGTCCTGCAGCAGCCGAGAAGAACCAGCTCTTGAGATAAAGGATGAACTGTTCATCTATATTTATCTTATTGGCTAATATGAACTTGGATCAGAGCTGTTCACTGTCTGTAGAACTCTGGTATTGGAGTTAAATATATTCAGCATGTAATGCCAAGGTTCGTATTCACCATTTAAGTCTTTGAATATTTTTGGGGGGTTCTGTGGGTATTTTCTTTTATTCATCGGGGTTGACTTAAGAGATAAAATGGAGTGTTTGTTTTATCTCTCAAGGAAACATGTTTATAATAAAATACTAGAAAGACAAGGCATTTCTTTTAGGGTATATTTCCTTGCCTGATGTTTTCTATATTGTGGAAATAACAATGAGTGGGGGTGGAAGTGTTAGGATACAATTCAAAATGGTCCTCCATGTTCACAATATATTTCTTTCATGGGTCATTCTCCTTATATATTTCACAAAGACCCTGGAAACCTCCATTCATTTTTAGTACACAGTTTCAATTGGTCACCTGTGCCAACAGCTCCACTCCGATTATGGAGGCTAAGCAGTTTACTGGATTGAGTCATTTATACAGTTCAGCCTGTGTTTGAAAGCTGCACCTCATATGCCAGGCAAAACCAATCCCCAAAATCATTTTGTCTAGAGCTTTTCCTGGTATATCCATGCTAATAATAGGTTTTTGCATATTTAAATTTGTTTCCTACATTTATATCTTACATTTCCTCCAGGGAGCTCAGGGTGATGAATTATGGTTCTCCTTATCCTCATTTTATCCTCATCACAACCCTGCAAGGTAGGCTAGGCTAAGAGACAGTGACTGGACCAAAATCACCTGGAGAGCTTCATGGCTCAAGCTCCAGCCTCCTCCTTCCATCTTAACTGCACCGCGAAAATAATGGGACAAGGTGGCATTTTCTTTTTCTAAAAAATTCATTGACCCACCTCAGGACTCAAATAAAAACTTTCTGTACGGAAGGTTGGGAATCAGGTGTTCTTGCCTTCTCTAGCAATTTTATACACTCTTCAGAAAGCAGGCATTCTCCTATTTTGAGAACCAAGATACTAATTTAACGAAAGTCTGTTCCTTCACTCTGTATTATTTGCAGTTTAAAACTGAATTATTTCACCGTAGTATTTTAAGATTTAGGATATTGTGTGTGACTTTCTCAGAAGAGCTTGGTCTCTTCTCCACCTAATAATCTGACCTACAGCAGTTATGGAGTGATCAGGAACATCTTGCCTGTTCTGCCTGTCGGCTGTGTGGGAAACAGAAATATATGAAGGTAGGAGTATTTTGCTTAATCCTCCGCCCTAAGTTTAATAATTAAAATGAATAAAGAGTGTGTTTCTCAATCTAGAAAACCTGTAAGACAGTGAGGCAAAGCCTGTCCGTTCTTGCAATGGTGTTTGCAGTTGAGATTGAGGGTAGTGCCACTGCCAATTCTGACCTTAGATAAGGAATTGACATGTGCAGTAATGCCTCTTCAAATGAACTTGCAGTAAAGGAGAGGCTTGTATCGGGCATGTATTCTTTGAGGTACAAAGGACCCAACCCATTTAGCTTTGAATGTTAAAAACTGGGCCTAGAGGTCTACAACCAACAAAGCTGTTAAATCATAGATTCAACTTGCTGTCTGTCCCTAGCCACCCTTAAAAGCTTGGGCATCACAAATTGAGAGTGTAATTTTGGAAGTTTATTGGGTCGGCAATACAAATACAGATCTGTTTGATGCTGCTGTACAAATTGGTGTAACAGAAGGGTAATTTTATTTCCTCCCCTGATATTTATAACTATAGGCAAGGGAGGGGGGGAAGGGAAAGCAGAATAAAAAGGAAGTAGCAGCAGGATTTTGCATGGTTGCCTGAGAGAACTGACATGAAGTAGTTTGTAATGCATTTGATCTATAATTCATCACAATCCTTCCAGGCTTTTAGAGAACGGAGGAGAAAAAGGCAAGTGAGCTTAGACAAATTGTGTAAAGAATGCCCATTTGGCTTTCCCTGTCACTTTCTATAAGTGCAGGCAGATGGTGGTATGACACAGGGGAGTGGCAAGCTCTTGTTGCTTGCTGATGGAAAGGGATTCGAGGTTAGGGATAACCATGGAGATAGTGATGGCAGTGACATCCAATTACTTACAGTTGAATGGCTCACACGGAGGTAGCTGCTAATATGCTGGATCGGATTCCTTGGTGTGCTGCTGTTGCCTAGAGACTAGCAGCAGGCATATCCTTGGCTTGATTAAAAATAGGTGTTTTTCACCAACAGATGCCTCCAGTCAAGTTAGAATTCTTCTTTCTACTATTAGCAGTGCCTGGTACAACAGGTTACCTCTTGGTTTCAGAAGCTATAAATTGGAAGTTTCATTAACAGTAACTATTATTAAGATGGGAAGAGAAAATTCACACCTGAGAAGGAAGTAACATATGTGTAAGGAATGCTCATTCCTCAGCTAGCTTCCAGCCTCTTAAACTGCTTTAGGAGGGGAGCATATGTATCATCTGTAACACATCAAGGGAGTGAAATAGGTGTGTTGGGAGGTGGGAGATGAAGTGGTTGACTTCAGCTATGCCAGCACTGCACTGCTATTGACTTGTTCCAAGTTCCATTAGGCTGGCTTCCTGTATTTGTGACCCACCAAACTAAATGTGGCCGCCGTTAAGTCTCACGGTTGAGAGATGTAAAATCAGACAAGTTCATGAGAGATTCAGGCACTGATTCCTATTGATGATTCTGCAGTATAGTTTGACAATGATACCTAGGCAGAAAGCTGTCGAGAATGTTGAGTTGATAAGATCATGCTGGTGCCCACCATGAATGAAAGGGGGTCAAAGGAAATTGTAGAGGTGAGCAATAATGGAGACTCAAGCATTGCACATGTGCATTGCAGCTCATTGCCCTGTGACAATTCCTGCTTATTTAGCAGGTTTTGTGTGGCTTCACATATCTATTAGATGCCTATTCTGCACCCATTTGTTTCCATGAGCACCAGTTATCAGTAGGATTTTCCATTTAAGTTATTCATTTCCCCCCTGTACTATGAGCCATGCTCACTTCCCCCTTGTTTGCGGTGAACATTTCACCAATTTATTAACATGCAATGCAGTCCTGACATTTTTTCTGGAAATAATGTTTTATCCATTTGTGGATGGGCAGATGTTTTAACATTGTGGCATTCTAAGGATGCTGTTCTCATGATCTTGGGTCCTTCATTCTTAGTTGGAATTTTCAGTGGGCCTGAGATCTATTTGCCTTTACTTGGCTTCACCAAATAGCCCTTGCCATGACCAGCAAGCCTTAAAAGGATCACCCAAATACCTCTGAGTAGACATAGGTACTCCTAGGTAAGTAAATACAGGATTGCAGCCTTAGTTTACAACATGGGTGACCAGGGAGCATATGGGGATGGGGAGATAAAACAGCCGAATATTTGCTTGGGTTGTTTGCTGAGCACTCAAAGCAGGTTGTATAGCCCTAGTTTTTGTAGCGCACTGTTGCCAAGAGATATTGAAGCAGATGATTATTTCTTACGCAACAAAAAAACCGGCCATCAACGTATATAAATCTGGATAGAGTTTGGGATAGTGGTAAGACCAACCAATAACCTATAGCAGGGGTCCCCAGACTTACCGCGCGGCGGGCCGGAGGGCGGGGGAGCGCGTGCGCGTGCGCACACGGGCGGGGGGAAATCGCCGAAAATCGCTTGTGCGCATGCGTATGGGCCTCCCCCGACCCGGAAGTGCATCGGAAATGACCTCTTCCGGGTCGGGAGAGGCCCATACGCATGCGCACAAAGGATTTTCGGCGATTTTTTGCCAATTTTTAAGATCGTCGCTGCGCCGCACGCCGTAAGAGCGGGCGGCGGGGGTCGTCGTGGGCCGGATTGGGAGGCCGATTGGGCCGCATCCGGCCCGGGGGCCGTAGTTTGGGGACCCCTGACCTATAGCTTTCTCTTCAGTTCCATTGATTTAAAGAGCTCCTTTATAAAGATCTTAACAATACGAGCCTTAGTGACTTAATCAGACCTATCTGAATGAATAAACAACATACTGTTTTTTCATGGCAGGAGTCTGAAAAGTAGTTACCCTGTTCTCAATATCTTGGCCCATTCCCCAATCTGTGCTCATGCTAACTGGATTTCCAGCTACCTTTGCATGCCCAAGATGGACCATGTTTAACATAAGCAGTTACCAAGAAGAACCTGAGGTGAGACAAGAATTGTTAATTATCCAGGATTCTAAGCTTGCTTCAAATTCAGATATATTCCTCAAGCAGGTAACTTTGAAGCTGGGCAAGAGATTATTTCAGGCAGAGGGCTGAAGACAACTTTTAGAAGACATCTGAAGGCAGCCCTGTGTCAGGAAGTTTTTATTATGTATTTACCGCATGTGGCCTGGAAGCTGGGCAACCCAGCCAGATGGGTGAAGTATAAATAATAAGATTATTATTATTATTATTATTATTATTATTATTATTATTATTCACAGACTAATCACCGCAGACCTGAGAATTAGGTTTATTCTTACCTGGTGTCTGCTTAAATAATTAGTTTTTAAAATAGTTTACTCAACACTGCAGCATGTGGGAACTACCAAGCAAAGGGATGGCAATGTATTACAGATGCCTGCATGATCCAGGCAGAGATGCGGATTTTTGTTAGTGTTTTAAATCCTGTTTCCTTGATACTATGAGAGGTTACACACCCTGACCTCACACAGAGATCACTAGCAGGATCAACACACCTAGAAAGCTATTATCATAGACAACTTGTATTTCCTCAAACAGAGGTAATCAGATAAGCAGACACTGTAACAGAGGCCACTGTTGTTTAGGCATAAGTTATAATCATTGTTTCTTTATTTTTAGAAAATTACAATAGAAAAGTACCTTTAACAACATTTTTTTAAAAAAACAAAACCATAAAATGGAAGCATCTTCTGTTTCTGCTATTGCCAATAGGAGGAGATAAGGAAAAATCAAATTTTTGCTGACAAAGTCCAACACAATTCTGTTCTTCAGCCACCTGCTGTCACATTTTAATTCTGTTCTCAAGTCTTCCATTTAGTTTTAAGAATAGGTTTTTACCTACCCACTTTTCCCTGCAATTTTAAAGCCTGACTGCTTGATATTTGTCACTTGTATTCTCTGCAAAATACTGCACTCTATTTAAGACAATGAAGTCATTTGTTCTCAGGAGAATTAACAATACTTGGGGAAGCCCATTTGGAAAGATTTAACCATATTAAAACAGTTTCCTTGTTTAGTCAGAACTACCATTATTGTTATGGAAGTGATCCTATAGCTGTATCACGACTAGATGCAAAGGAGGATAGGAAGCAAGAATCTGGCACATGGAGCATATCATTCAGGAAAGAGGGAAGCTCATCTGTTGGAAGTTTTGTCTTCTACACCAATAAATGACCCAGGAGCCTTCTCTCCACATTGGTACTCAGAGGGACTGGTTCACATAATCATCTTTTGACAAGGTCAATTCTAATTTTTAAATTTCTTTACTTCTCTGCCTTTTGTGAAGCAACTGTCTTTGTTACATCACTATAGACAGATATCATGATTGACTGATTTACAGGCAGGTTGTCCAATGGTGCCTAAATCATGTAACCAACTTCATTAGCAGGTCAGAGCACAGCATACAAGCTGCATTCACTCAACCCACATTTCACACCTGAAAATGGTGGCATGAATCAGGCTTGAGAAGGCAGATGACTAATTGACTCCATTGTGTCCAGGCCCCAGTCAACTGCACAAGCAATCCAAGCACAGTCATACCTCTGGTTGCGTCCGCTTCAGGTTGCGTATTTTCAGCTCAAGTACGCAGCGGACCTGGAAGTGTTTACTTCTGGGTTCCGCCGCGCACGCATGCGCAGAAGCGCCACTCCGGATACATACTTTTCAGGGTGAGAACGGCACCCCAGAACGGATCAGGTATGTATCCAGAGGTACCACTGTAGTTGTTCAGTAAGAGAGAAGATCATATGCAAAATCAAGCTGGTACTCTCTCCCAATACCTTAAGGGATCCTGGCATTTATCTTGGCACTGGTGGAGCAACACTTTATACAAAAGGAGGTATACACAGGGGCCTGCTGCATTCCTATATCCCAGAAATGTCTGTGTATAGACAGAGGGCAGACATCAAACTAATAGAACAATGGTGCTGAGTCGGTTCTCTTTATGTGAGTTTCACAGAGACTGGCAAACTTGCACACACATGGAGAACGTTAGTGGCGACAATGGAAGGTCAACTGTTGTATCCAAGTTTGGCACTTCCTAGAAAATTTGTACAGAAGAAGAGCCTTAGATCTGGATCCAGTGAAAGAAGGCCTTTTGTTTTCTGCATGCATATGAGATAGTGGCATGAAATGAACTTATTTTTTTTTTTTTTTTTTAAACATAATTTTTATTGGTTTTTACAAATTACAAAAGATGGTACATACATAAACACCTTTTCCACCTTCTTCCCACCCCCCTCCATGGGTCCTCCCCTGCCACAGAAGTATCCCACGCAGGTGATCAGTCAGAAGTGGTCCATTTTATGATTGGGTTTCTGTCCTCCTCCCCCTCCCCTGCCCCCCAAGCCCCCCCCTGCCACCAGGGAGCTCCAGTGAACCAGGGCAGTACGCAGGAGTTCATCCATCCAACCATCTATTGTCATACCAAAAAAAAAAAGAAAATACAAAAAGAGAAAAAGAGAAAAAAGAGAAGAGGAAAAAAAAAGACAAAAAGGAAAAAAGACAAAAAAAAAAATTCATCATAATTGTTAAATTCATAATTGTTAAACCATATTTTGTGGGCTTCCCCACCCTCCCACCCTTCCCCGGTTTTCCTCCCTTATTTATCATCTTCAACAGTTTCATAGTTCATATTTTATAACATACACCTTTATATCTTATACCACTTTTAAACTATTATCATTTTCGCCTATTGTCCAATCACTGAGAAATCAAACTCCCATTTTTTCTTCCCGTGCCTAATTTTTACCCCTCTATAGGCCTCCATATTTTCACCTTTTTCCAGAATCAATTCACTTTTTAAACCTATAACTATTCCCAAACTAACCTTACTCCCCCCGAGTACCTGCTCCACCCCTCCAATCCAGCAAGTTCCATAGTCAGCAGTCCAGTTATAGTCCTATTAACCCATCCTTACAATCACCACTTCACTTTCCCTTCACCCCACCCCCTGTTTGCAGTCTTTTGCCATCCAGGCCTCCATATCAGACCCCTGAGCTTCTTCTCTTCTCTGCTTAATTTTTCCTTCTTCCCTGTGGTCATTCTGGAGTTCCAGTAAATCCAGTCGTGCCCCCCTCGAAGGGGAGGCACTCCATCCAACTTTTTGTAGAGTAAAATCATCATTTTTTTCGTGATGGGCTTCATTTTGTGTTAAATCATCACAGTCGTCATCATTGTCATTCTCACATTCATCTTCTTCAGTTTCAAAAGCTTCATCTTCTAGGAAATCATATTCTGTCATCACAATCTGGAATTGTTGCTGTAACACTAGCCGTTGTGTCTCCTCTTGACATAGTTCTATTCTTGTTTCCCACATTAAGGTCAAAACAGTCCGCTGAAACTCAGGCGGGTACCTTTTTGTTGACATAGTTCAGTCCTGTCAAGGTCAAAACTTGTCACATGGGGTGGAATATGATCGCAGTCTATTTTCTCGACTCCATTTTAACAAGCTGGCTGCATTCTTAAAAATAAAATTCGAACTCACATTTCAAAAGCATATAAACCAAAAAAAAATTCCCAAAAAGTCCAGAGATAAAGATAGAAATAAAATTTAACTATAAATCCTGGTCAGCTCACTGGGTTTTCTGGGCTGCCGGCTCCCGAGAAAAAGAAAGGTCTTTCTTAGTCTTAACTTCATTCTGCAGGGCAATCACAACAGTCTCTCTCCCCTTTTACCCTGCATTTAGGGGAGATTCTCTTTGATGCCTTTGAGGAATCCTTTTAAGTTAAAATCTTCTGTTTACGGCTTCGGGTTTCTGTTTACTGTCACTTATGTTACCGTGGGGGGGGGTGGCTTCCTCTTTTCCCCTCTCTCCCAGGTCCAAATTGTTGCCTTAATTTACATTCCAAAGAATCCAAATTACTCACAGTCTATTCATTTGCTGAATGTTCTTTGAAGAATTGGCCACCTCCACTTCCCAGACTCGCAGCTTCGCACTCTCAGAGCAGCAATGTCAGCCTGTCCGCCGCGGTTCACCTCCTCGCTCTCGGGGGCTTAAACAAAGCCGATCCGGGGAGGAGAGAGCCCGCTTTTGGCGCCGCCAGGCAAAATCTGTCCCCAAAAAGCACGATTTGGGGCTTTTAAGGAGGTTTCGTTTCGCTGGAACGATTCCCTCCACCTCTGAAGCGCCGAGGTCCGCTCCGCTGTGCGGACCCCCGTCTGAGCAAGATGGCGTGGTCAACCGGAAGAAGAGCCTTAGATCTGGATCCAGTGAAAGAAGGCCTTTTGTTTTCTGCATGCATATGAGATAGTGGCATGAAATGAACTTAAGCTTTATTGCTCAATGTTTCGGTCAGCTTCACATACAGCAGCATTACCTGCTAACAACCACCACCACCTTAGCAGAACCAATCCTTCCTGTACATGGAGCAAAGGCATGCAAATGTACTCTCATTTCTTTTAAAACAAGTAGACTAGGGATGCTATGAACCTACTTTACAGAAGAATTCAAGACTGGTTCCCATAGCCAAACTAGATGCTTTTCCTTCTCTCTCTCTTTTACCAAGGAATCCTACTGGTTACACAACTGCATGTTGGGAACTAAGTGTCTGAATGAATACAGTATGCAGAGGTAGCTGCAGTCATTTTATTATGATGACTGCACTTTTTCTAGCTGTTATAATTATGAAAATGGTCTTAGTGCACAGTAGAAAGCCATAGAAAAAGCACATCTCCCCCTTATAGTTTTATATCAAAATATGTGACCACAGATAAAATACAGCATAAACCAGCTGTCAGAACTGCCAGTATACTGTTCAGCACACGGTAATATATCTCAAAGTTACAAACACATTTGCATATCTGATTGTCTTGCTTGATATAATTTGGCACAACTGGGAGAAGCACGTACCACAGGAATACTTCATATGTTCAACACACATCCTCTCAAGCTCCCCATCAGGATAGCCAAAGAGTCTATACAATTTAACAATACACTTTTTAAAAATTTGAACAAGATTTAAAAACATGCCTTGAACATGCAGCTTAAAAGGACAGGGAAAGAGAAATTTCAATTACACGCATTCAAAAAGTCAAGAACGTAATCAGTGATCCAACCCAGCGTAAGATCTTTCTGCTTAAAATGTTTAGTATAAAAATACTTGGTTCTCTTTGTTGCGTTGTTTGAAAATAACTTTTTCAAACCAGATGTTCACCCATGCTTTTTAGAATTCGCACTCTTCCTTACAATTTTATACAGCATAGAAGAGGAAAACATTATTATTACTCAGTATTTTTACTTTACTTCTAAAAGAGCAGATGTGTGATAGAGGCTGTGGCAAAGTCTTGAAGGAATCCAACCTTGTGTGAGGTTTTTTTCAAGCCTGTAAGAAAGGCGAGATGCATCAATTAGAAAAAGGCAATCACAATCTTGGAACGAAGAGAAAGTGGAATAGTCTCTGGGTGCTCACGTACAGTGAGGGGGCGGGGAAGTATTTGATCCCCTGCTAAATTTGCCCTGTTATTATTCTGTCTCTCACAGCTACAATAAACCTACCATTAAAATTATGGACTGGTCATTTCTTCATCAGGGCAAACAGGCAAATTTAGCAAGGGATCAAATACTTTCCTCCCTCACTATACATATGGACACTTAGACCTCTAGGGCAGGGGATTTCAGGCACAAGGCACAGGGCCCCTCAATAAAAACACAGGAAACACCTTGCTGAAACAGATGCAGGGCTGACAAGTAGGATACCCCTCCCCTTTGGAATCTGCTAGTGGAGAAATTGACAATTCTGCTCAAGACCTTCTCTAAGAGCAGAGCAGAACCTTTAGCACACAAAGAATATTGTCACAGGGCACAACAGAATAGAAAAAAGGTGAGAGGGTAGATTATATTATGTACAGGAATTCTTAAAACTTTATTGTGTTGTAAGACCCTCTGTTTGGATTGGCACACTGATTTCACTGCCAGAAAAAAACCACTGTATACATGGGCTTTTGGGGTGCCTCTTCCTGCGAATGCATTTCTCACTCCTTGGCAGTGAGAGAGGCATGCTTCTGACCGATTCCAAAAGGAAAAGCAACACCAAGTGTTACTGCTGAGCTCAAGCCAATTGAATTAGCAAGCTGCTATCTCAAAGAAAGCTTCAGTGCAGCCAAACACAAAACAGAGCTCTTGTATGAACACAAGGCTTGCCTTCTGAAGCCATGCTATATATCAGGGGTTGGCAAAGTTTTTGTGGCTTGGGCCAGTTCACGGTCCCGCAGACACTGTGGTGGGCTGGAGTGTGCACGCAAACGCTATTTCCGGCGTTCCTTCCGGCGCGGAAGAGGCGTGCGCAGCTTCCCATTGGCTGCTCCGTGGCAGTTTAGCGTGGCACATGGGAGCTGACCAAGCAGGTGGCGGGGGTCCATTGGCTGCTTAAACGACCCCTATGGGTCGCTTGTGGCCCATGGGCCTTAGGTTGCCGACCCCTGCTATATATTGATCACCCAGCAGCAGCCAACTGGTGGTTTTTTAGTGCAAGGTTATTTTCAGCTAGCATTGCCAGTTTGATTATAGGCCAGGGAAGATGCATATAGACAGCATTTATTCAGCAGAGTCTCTTGGCTCAAAGTCAAGATGATCCAAGATGAAATGGAGGGTCTAAGGCAGGCATAGGCAACCTTGGCTCTCCAGATGTTTTGGAACTACAACTCCCATGATCCCTAGTTAACAGGGCCAGTGGTCAGGATTCATGGGAGTTGTAGTTCCAAAATATCTGGAGAGCCAAGGTTGCCTATTCCTGGTCTAATCCAGGCATCCCCAAACTGCGGCCCTCCAGATGTTTTGGACTACAATTCCCATCTTCCCCAACCACTGGTCCTGTTAGCTAGGGATCGTGGGAGTTGTAGGCCAAAACATCCGGAGGGCCGCAGTTTGGGGATGCCTGCTCTAATCAAAGCATATTTTCACAGCCAGGTCTTCACTTACCCACCACACTGCAAATTTGAAGATGGAGGTAAGATACCAGTAGCGACTTAGGAAGAACACATTAATACCCACAAGACAGATTGTAGCCGCCATCACACACCTGGTACCTGCACAACAAAAAGGTACATGCACTGTACTTCTTTAGAATGAAATGGGTAATATAACAAGGACAATCTCTAAAAATGTTAAAAGGAGATATGAAATCATGTCTTCAAATTGCAAAGAGTTACATTAGCAGAAATACTGCCACAATCATTCATCTTAAATCTTTAGCATTGTATTCATCTGTGGGACAGTTGGTATTATTCCCCATAATGGATACAAAGATTCTTAATATGAATATCTCCTTATTGAAAAAAGTTGGTACATTATAGGATTGTTTATTTATTTATTAAACTTAATAGCTGCTTGTTACCCAAAGCTCTCCAAGTGATTTGCAATAAAGAAAAATATACAATACATAGCCAGGGCTTTTTTTTTCAGGGGGAACTCACCAGAAATCAGTTCTGGCACCCCTCAGGTGGGCACCATTGCCATTCTAAGAGAATGAGGAAGGTGTTTATGGTGAGTTCCAGCACCTCGTTTTCTAGAAAAATAGCACTACATAGGCTCTTAGATATAATTATATACAATACATAGGGCCTTCTTTCCCAGTGAGTACACTGACTGGACAACTGACGGAAATTGGGCACCTTAACTTCTGTGTTTAACAGTGAAATCTGAAGATTGCCTCCATCTAGGGAAATCCCAGCACAACCTCAACATACAAATCTCCTAGACCACAACAGCTGTAGCCGAACTAATTAGACACCAATAATATAAGCAACGGTTTGCCCTGGATCCGCCCTGCTATGTGCACGAGGAATTATAATTTCAGGGTGAAAACCTACTGAGCTTTTACTCTTGATGACTTTGAAACAAGGCTGACTATACGCTAACAATACCACATTTGTCCCTTTGCTTCTCTTTCCTCCCTTGTTTTTCTCCCTATGACAAGAGTGTCATAGAACACTCAGAAGTGTTCAAATTTTTTTCTAGCCTGAAAAGCCCCACTTTTGCAAATGACACAATAACAGCAGTCCAGCTTAGGGACAGGGCTAGAATGCTCCTATGTAGCCTAAGCCATAAGCTGGACCCCCATCAAATCCTTCCTCCATCCGGTGTTCCCAGTTGCACAGTAGCTTTATTAACGACGTTTTCTTTTTGCTGAAGTCAAACTTGACCTGTTTTTCAAAGGCCGTGAGAAGCCCCCCTTCACCCAATCTGACCAGCATCCCAGCTCCAACACCCATAACATTCTTTTAAATAAAAAGGGCAGCTCAATACTTCTGAGAAGGTCATAAGCAGCACACCATGGCTATTCCTCCTTTCTTCCCTCAGCATCTGAATTTTGGAAGTCTACCTCTGCACATCAAGGGCCGGTCATTATATTTGGCTAGTATAGCCAATAAATTAACCAAGGGATAGGCCGCTCAATGGCTACTCTTTCCCCTGAATGCCTTTTGGGTGAGGTTATGGTGATTTATTTATTTGCCAGTCACCTTTTGCATCTGTCTAAAGGCAATTTACAAACATGCCGTAAAACAAGACTAAAAATCGTTTTAACAACAGTACAAAAACAGCTAAAGGCAGATGTCCATTTTGCATGGTTTTTAAATCTAAAGCAGAGACCTTTTCATCCAAATGGATAAGCTTGCCAAAACAAAACCAAGTCTTCTACTGTTTCTATAAAGTACGGGTTAAGTGTGCTCCTGTCACAAAACAAGGGCAGCCCCACTGAAAGCCTTCCTTTCAGTTACTGTGCAGAAAGTTTCTGATATTTGGGGGACTTTGAGGAAAAACTCCCCCGCGGAACACAGTGACCTACTTGGTATGTAAGAGAAAAGGTGGTCTCGATCTTGAACTTGGTTCAGTAGCAGGATTGGCAGCCATTGCCAATTCTGCAAACAGGGTGTGAAATGCTGGCAGTAGGTTTGCTCCCATAAGCAGCCTGGGTAGCCCCCCGCCCCCCGAGAGCACTGCAGTAATCCAACTTTGAGGTTTCCAATAACAGACAACTGTGGTCCAGCTGTCCTTCTCCAGGAATGGCTGTATCTGTCTTACCAGGTGAAGCTAGTAAAAGACACTCCTAGCTGCTGAGGACACCTGCGTCTCTAGTGTACTAATGCTACATGCCAGTGAGCAAATTCCTATGGCCAGTGCATCATGTATACATGTTGCAACGTGTTAATAATGCTTAGAGAGGCAGGTGCTTGACGTGTTACATCAGTCTCAGCACTTCTTAAAATTTTTGTTTTCTCTTATTGTTCACGTAACATGCAAAATAATCGGAGGTGGACTGTTTCTTTCTTTCTTTCTTCACTGAGGCTTTCCTATTGCAGCAGCCAGCTTGCCGCTGAGGGAACTGTTCCCAAATATGGCTGTCAGTGCATCTGGAAGGGGGAGAACAATCCACAAGGACTCAAGCCTCATTTTTGCATGCATCTCTTGCTCACTCTGATACGCTGGTATGAAAACAACTCATTGGCTCCTTCTCTCTAGGGGGGGAAAACAACCACCACAATCCAATAATCCTAGATAAATTTGGGCTTTGGAAGATAAAATCACTATATTAGGGAAAGGCCATTTGCCGAGTTTATTCTTAAAGGAAAACAACAGCACATTGTACTGCTAACCACACACAATGAGGTTTGGGTTTTCGGATTTCAGAAGATTAAATAGATTTGCGAGTGCACATGAGAGACGAAATTCTGAAATTGTTCAGCATCACAAGATAATAGGTGGTATCTATGTTAAAGACCCAAAGACCTATGTTAGGGACCCAGGTGGCGCTGTGGTTACACCACTGAGCTTAGGGCTTCCTGATCAGAAGGTCGGCGGTTCGAATGCCTGTGACGGGGTGAGCTCCCGTTGCTTGGTCCCAGCTCCTGCCCACCTAGCAGTTCGAAAGCACGTCAAAATGCAAGTAGATAAATAGGAACCGCTACAGCGGGAAGGTAAACAGCGTTTCCATGTGCTGCTCTGGTTTGCCAGAAGCGGCTTTGTCATGCTGGCCACATGACCTGGAAGCTATACGCCGGCTCCCTCGGCCAATAATGCGAGATGAGCACGCAACCCCAGAGTCGGTCACGACTGGACCTAATGGCCTGGGGTCCCTTTACCTTTATGTTAAAGCAGGCACCTATTGTCCTGTGATGCTGAACAATTTCAAAAGTTTCTGGGGTGGCAGTTAGGTATGTATTTATTGAGCTAATAAATCAGAATATAAGACAACAAGTTTCACTGAACACTGCTTGCCCTTCGCTGCTCATATTCCACTGAATGAAAAGATAACGAGTGTGTTGGGAGAGATCTCATGTATATTCTGCTGACACAGTGTGAAAATGAAGCCCAATAGGTAGAACTCTGGATGAATGGACGGTGTACTTAGGACATGCCCCAGAGTCCTCTGCAACACACAGCGAGACCCAGCTGATGTGGAAAGTGTTCTCTGCCAATAGAAGGTTTGAAGAACACTGTTCTAGAGCAACCAGAACTTTGGGGTATGAAGTGCTTCCTGTGATTCTGGGACCAGCATTCTGTAAGGGAACGAATTCTGAAGTTCTCTCCCATCAGTTCAACTTCACTACTTTCTGTCCTTGTTGGTATAGTTTTTAAGTCATTCCAACTTATTTGCAGTGTGCAGCTCCCCACGCATCTTTCACCCTCAAAACTCATGTCCTTTAATAACCCCACTGATTTACAGCTCTCCAACTTTGATGTGCAGCCAGTGAAGTTTTCATTAATTTTTAAGAACAGCAGATTTGTTTTCTTTGGCTGAAATGGGATGAAAAACAGGGAGGGAAGATTATTGGTCTATTGCTCTCTGCTGCTTTACAGAAAAGCAGGAGGAGACAGAGAGACTGCATGTTGGTTGCTTTTATCTTCAGAGGGTCAAAGGAGTTTTTTGTGTTTTGGACACAAACCCCATGCAGTGTATTTTTACCACTCACTCAGCTATCCAATCAGACTCTGGGGTCAGTCCCAGACTCTTGAGGATCCCTCCCACATATCACAGGAGGAAAGTAACAAATAAATGCAGTCAGTGTGGTATAGTGGTTAAGAGTGGTAGTCTCATAATCTGGTGAACCGGGTTCATGTCTCTGCTCCTCCACATGCTGGGTGACCTTGGGCTAGTCACACTTCTTTGAAGTCTCTCAGCCTCACTCACCTCACATTGTTTGTTGTGGGGGAGGAAGGGAAAGGAGAATGTTAGCCGCTTTGAAACTCCTTAAAGGTAAGGTTAAGGTACCCCTGACCATTAGGTTCAGCCGCGGACAACTCTGGGGTTGCGGTGCTCATCTTGTTCTATAGGCCGAGGGAGCTGGCGTTTGTCCACAGACAGCTTCCAGGTCATGTGGCCAGCATGATTAAGCCGCTTCTGGCAAACCAGAGCAACGCACGGAAACAGCATTTACCTTCTCGCCGGAGCGGTACCTATTTATCTACTTGCACTTTGACGTGCTTTCGAACTGCTAGGTGGGCAGGAGCTGGGACTGAGCAACGGGAGCTCACCCCGTCGTGGGGATTCGAACCGCCGACCTTCTGATCAGCAAGCCCAAGAGGGCTTAGACCAGGCATCCCCAAACTGCGGCCCTCCAGATTTTTTGGAACTACAACTCCCATGACCCCTAGCTAACAGTACCAGTGGTCGGGGAAGATGGGAACTGTAGTCCAAAACATCTGGAGGGCCGAAGTTTGGGGGTGCCTGATTTAGACCACAGCGCCACCTGCGTCCCTTTGAGACACCTGTAACCTTTGAGACTCCTTAGGGTAGTGATAAAACGGGGTATCAAATCCAAACTCTTCTTCATCTACACTTAAGGTATTATTTATGCCCCTGAAAGAAATGGTAGGTGGGTGATGTGTGACTATGCAGACACTAATCGCTGCCACTCAAGGCAAGGGGAACATTGATTCAAAGTGCTGGATTTGACGTAGAACACCTTAAATGGCTCAGGACCACAATACGCCAAGGACCGCCTCTCTCCATGTGAACCTACCCAGCCCCTGATAACATCTTCTGAGGCCCTTCTTTGTGCGCCTCCTCCGCAAGTGGTCTGGAGGGTGGCAACACAAGAAGGGGCCTTCTCTGCAGTGGCTCCCTGTTTGTGGAATGCTCTCCTCAGGGAGGTTCAGCTGGTACCTTCATTATACACCTTTAGGAGCCAGGCAAAAATGTTCCTCTTCAACCAGGCCTTGGGCTGGCTGACATCCTATACTCTTTTAAATGTGTTTGTGGGAGAAAGGGGTACAGAAAATGATAAAAAGAGTTTGGTGAACAGCATGAACCAGCTCCCTTTCGTTCTAAAAAGGTTGAATATTTTTCTCAGGAGATTGCAGGGAGTTAGGGGGGTGGCGGCATGGAGAGAGACTGTCTGCAACCAGTACAGAAGGACCAGTTTCAGACCCAAGACTGCATGGCAAGCAGAGAATGAAAGTAGCCACAACCCTCCCACCAATCCATAGGAGACGGAGGAAGTGAAGAAAACAAAAACAACAGGGCACTCGTGCTCCCCCTTGTGTTAATCTGGAGCATTTTCACAGGGTCTTTCTCATCCACTTACACAGTATTCAGCAGAACTGACGGGACTTCCAGCCCTGAGAAGTAGCCTCTGAGGGAGGGAGCCAGCGCATCTGGAGAGAGACAAAAAAATCAAAACAAAAGTGAGGGACAAGACTTGGAAGGCACCACAGCCATTTAGAAGAGCGGCCCTCAGCCTTCTCGGATGCAGGACTCACCTTTGAATCTCAAGCAACTTCATCTAAATTAATTTGAAATTTACATCCCACCTTCTTGCAGATGCCCCAAGGCAGCTAAACAAAGCAGGAAGATTAACAACAGAATACCATAACAACAAAAGAACGTTAACAAAATGTATCACATTGGCCTTATGAATAAACTGACAGACCTAGTAAGGAGGAGGGAAGGATGAAGGAGCAGACTTGAGCAAGTAGAGAGATGGAATTGTTTTATTAACTACTGATGTGAGATTAGAAAGGCACCTGTTCATACAGAATACATGAATTCTGTAAGTTTTACACTTGTCTCTAGAGCAGGCATCCCCAAACTGTGGCCCTCCAGATGTTTTGGCCTACAACTCCCATGATCCCTAGCTAACAGGACCAGTGGTCAGGGATGATGGGAATTGTAGTCCAAAACATCTGGAGGGCCGAAGTTTGGGGATGCCTGCTCTAGAGCATCAGGGGGCATCGTAAATCTGGAGACGGAAGAAGCATTGCACACGGCTATTCTGTAATATTTAATTCTTTTTTCCCACCCTTGCAATTATGTAAAGTCTTTTTTTTATCATTTATCCTTTTTTTAGCATTCATTTCGTCTGCAATTTTTGGTGTTATTCGATCATGTCCCAGTGTCCTGAGGACGACTTTATAAGTTCATTTTGATGTCTCCATTGTTTGCTTTTGGCACTGTTACTTTGTGTGTGTGTGTGTGTGGTGTGTGTGTTTTCTCAGCACACACACACACACACACACACACACACACACACACACACACACACCATTGTAGCTTTAAAACTGAACAGATGAAATCCAGAGCAAACCAATACCATTAGAAGCTCAAGGGAAATAAATGGCAGGTGTCTGTCCTGACATGACCCACTTTCGTACTGTGCCTCTTACCTTGAGCAGCTTCCCCACAACCTGTTGCCCTCCAATGTTGTTGGGCAACAGCTCCCAACATTCCGGGCCATTGGCCATGCTGGCTGAGGCTGATGGGAGTTGGAGTCCAGCAACAAATGGAGGACACCAGGTTGGGGAATTCTGCTCTAGTGGGAGCAGATGGAAGATCACTGGGCGCACATAAGAACATGCCCCCTTGACATTTTCGGGAATAGAGACGAAGATCACAGGTCCCAAAGTGCTACAGGAGAGTTCCTAATAAGTTTTTAAATCAAGATAGGGCACAACAGGCACCCACGGTTCCACACATACAGCAAAACAGTTTTAAATTATTATAGGAGAATTTTTTCCACATTTTATATACAAAACCCCCAAAAGAAAGATACAAAATTAGTATAAATTGGAAAAAAGACGACGCCAACTCTATTTCTGAGCCACACCACCTGTGGGAAGTTGTCCGGTTTTGCAGCAAAACACCTCTAGTCTCTGGGTCTCTATCAGGAAATCAGAGTGGATTTGAGAGCGGAACTAGAACCAAACATTCTTCAGATGCTATACCCAGCCCATCCAGACCCTAACAAAACTTAGGAATTTAGACATTTCCCGGCAATTGACACCAGCCATCCCATCAAAACAGATGCAAGTGTTGCAGCCAAACTGACCCAAAGCCTTCAAGTTACTGCTGGTGGTGTGAGTAGGGCTATGCTAATTTCAAAGTGTGATATACAGTACATATATTTTTCTCTCTCTTGCATGTATACACACAAACATTAATGAAACAAATGCTCATTATAAAATTTATGGGCATGCAATAGGCTTTGCCTCCTGATTTAAAGAAAACAGGCATGTTCATTTTTATTTGTACGAGTCCATTTACTGAAAGTTTCACTGACATCATATGTGGAAGGGCTGCCAAACTGGCCCACGGACCACCAGTTGTCCACAAGAATCATTCAGGCGCTCCACAGCAGGTCTATGGATTTGTGGCTGAAGGCAGGAGACGGCACATCTACTATCATACTAATTCGCATTGGTTTTTCATTGTATTTTACCACTTGTCTCTTGTTTTATTACACTTGGGAAGCTATGGGATTCAAATTGCAATGCAGTAAGATACAAAATATAAGAAGCAATAGAAATAAAATTAAAAACCATCCAGCATCCAGCATAGTGTACTGCAATTGCTACAAAAGGAAGTGATCCAGCAAAACCCTTAGCAATTCTCATGTGTACTTTTTTTGGGGGGGGGGAGAATGATAGCAGCTACATATACTTAAACATCCAGTCTGACTACCACTAACTTTTCAACAGTATACTCTGAAGATTCTCAACTACCAGACAAAAAGGTTGGTGGCGAAAGAAGAGCCATAAGGACTTTGGGAAAGGGGGTATATTACCGGAAGCATCCCTACAAGACCCTACAAGACCCCAAAACAGGACCTGCCAGCAGCAGACCAAGAAAGAGCTCCTGCCCTACAAGTCAATGCCTAGATGACAAGTCCAATTACCTCCTTGCACCATCTTTTTCCAAGCTGCACAAAGCCTGCCCTCCCATTTAGAGCATCTGGCTTCTTCTGAGTACAGTCCGCAAATGAGTGGGGCTTAAGTCAGGCAAGAGGGCAGGGGCAAAGCAAAGCCAGAGACTGCTGCTCAGATTATAATCAGATTATAGTTATAAGATAATTATCTTTTATCACATAGCAATTAGAAGTGTGGGGGGAACATACAGCCAAGTTCCAAAGAGCCAAGTTCAGTTGGTTTGGGAAAGAGCGCTATAATCCCAAACCTTCATCACTATGGCTGCAGAATCATTCAGGGGGCAGAATTCAGTTCACCACAAGAGGGAGCTCTCTCAGCCATACCCCTCCACCCGTTTCTCCTTGCTCTGAAACGGCAGCAAAAGACATTAATGAATTATTCACCAGGCAATGGCGTTTCAATCTGCCCTGCTCCACACTCCAGCCCTGGAAGCCTTTCCCAGACCATGAGTTTGAGAACAGCAGCAGCAGCTGGGAGGAGAGGAGTTCAGGTATAGTTTTTTTTAAAAAAAGTTTAATAAGTTGTGTGTCCTTGTCACTCAATTTTACCCTTTTACATGGTTTTGTATGTTTTGTGGTTTTTTATGCATTGCGGTTTCTGTTATTTTTATTGACTATAGATTGGCAATTCTCTGTTGTGGTTGATAAGTGTAAACTGATTATTATGTGCTGATGTTTAACTTGACGGTTTTACTATTAGATTCTGGTGGATTGTTGAATGTTGCTTTGTTTGATATAAGCTGTTTAAAGGTATTGTGACTTTTTATATTGGATTAGATTTTTACTATTAATGTTTGGCGTTTTATTATGTTTTTATATGTGTTGGAAGCCACCCAGAGTGGCTGGGGCAACCCAGCCAGATGGGCAAGGTATAAATTTAAAAAATCAAAATTAAAAATCAAAATTAAAATATTATTATTAATGAATTCAAAGCCATACTATGTTTTGGGTGCCGAATTCCAAAACACATTCACAGTGAAATCTTAGGTGCTTCTTCTATTCAGATGAATGTCCCACTGGCTTCAACACTGGAATTCAATCTCAGGGGAGTGTAGGATTGCAACCTAAGACTTGTGCAGATGGTCCTTTTCTTAAAGATATGGGTCATCATGTACAAATGCAGTGGTGAAAGACAAGGGAACATTTAAACTATTTCTGTCTCTCATTGCAAACAAACAAATGACTTCTGGGCCAAAAGCGTTACTTAATTAACAGCAACAAAGCAATGTAACAAGCAAATGGAGCGGTCCCTAGTCCCCCAAAATAGCAAAAGTCCACAAGGATCTTAAATGCTGTCAAAAATTCACATGACAAAGAGGGATTCACCTGAGCCCTATAAATTGTAATGACAGTGTCATGCAAACATGCCTAGGGAAAGAGTTCTGAGGATGCGTCTCCACCATCATCCACATCCCCATCATTCAGCCCCGACATTGAGGTCCAGCTCCAAGGGCCTTCTGGCGGTTCCCTCACTGCGAGAAGCGAAGTTACAGGGAACCAGGCAGAGGGCCTTCTCGGTAGTTGTGCCCGCCCTGTGGAATGCCCTCCCATCAGATGCCAAAGAAATAAACAACTACGGTATCTCACGTTTAGAAGACATCTGAAGGCAGCCCTGTTTAGGGAAGTTTTTAATGACTAATGTCTTAATGTATTTTTAATCTTTTGTTGGAAGCCGCCCAGAGTGGCTAGGGAAACCCAGCCAGATGGGCGGGGCATAAATAGTATATTATTATTATTATTATTATTATTATTATTATTATTATTATTATTATTATTATTATTACGTACCCCTTCTGTGCTGATCCCACCCCACATGCTTCTTCCTCTGGCAGCTACACCCCAGAGAAAGAACACAATGTGAGTTCCACCACCTACATGCCTCTCTCACACACCTTTGTAATTACCACGAGTAAGTTCCATTATTTTTCTGCTTAGCATGACAAGGCAAGCGGCAGGGTAGTTTAGAAGAACGCCACCTATTCAACTGAACAGTGGTGTTGGCATGGGAGGTCATGTACGCAAATGAAATGGCGGGAAAGGGGGGCTTCTTTACACCTCGATGCAAACTGTATCCCTGAAGTTTCTGGCCAAGAGGATGTACAGAACCCAACTTACTCCCATAATTCACTGGGGCTATTCCCCACTACACCCAGGAACAGACCCACATGTACATTTGACAGGGAAGTGAGCGAATTCTGTGTGACACACAAGTCTTTTCAAAACATTTGCTTGTCTTAAAGGATATGCTTAATGGTGCAGCGTGCAAAACAGTCCTGGCAGAAATTGCTACAGTGTCCTGAACCACCAGCTGACCCTTTTCCAACTCAGTTTCACTTAAGAAATGCAAAGGGAGAAAAAAAAACCATTATGAGGCACATAGCCTTTACTTACAGAGTTTTCTGGGTCTGTTGGGTCTGTTGGGCCAGGTGAGACTGTCGATTCTGTACATCTCAGAGGGCTGTCACTAACTTAGATGGATCCAATGAGAATTAAATATGCCCACATGAGCATAGGAATAAAAATAATTTTGAGGAGCAATGCATGCTTTTAGACGACCATCCTTAATTCATCAAAGAGGCCTCTCCTCATGTGCGCAAGAAAACGATGAACAACTTTCCTAAAATGGTGTGTGGCTTTTTAAAAAAAATTAAATACACTTACATTTGCCTAGTTAATCAAGGAACCTTGTTACTTGATCAAAAGTTTTAAAAATAGATTAATCTGCCTGATTAACAATATTACAAACCCAATACTTGAGAGGCAGGGAGAGAGGGGAGGAAAGGAGACAGAAGATATGGATCAAGTGTGAATTCGAATGCTCACCTGTCCTTAAACGGCACCGTTTGAATCCTACTCCAACCCTGCAGTACAACCGGGGGGGGGGGGAGCATCCCGCTCCCTGACTTCTAAGGAGTTCCTAATATTCAAGCCAAATTCACAACCTTCCAAGTTTGTTCTTTAGTCGTTTAGTCGTGTCCGACTCTTCGTGACCCCAGGCACTCTTGTCTTCCACTGCCTCCCGCAGTTTGGTCAAACTCATGTTCGTAGCTTCGAGAACACTGTCCAACCATCTCGTCCTCTGTCGTCCCCTTCTCCTAGTGCCCTCAATCTTTCCCAACATCAGGGTCTTTTCCAAGGATTCTTCTCTTCTCATGAGGTGGCCAAAGTATTGGAGCCTCAGCTTCACGATCTGTCCTTCCAGGGAGCACTCAGGGCTGATTTCCTTAAGAATGGATAGGTTTGATCTTCTAGCAGTCCATGGGACTCTCAAGAGTCTCCTCCAGCACCATAATTCAAAAGCATCAATTCTTCGGCGATCAGCTTTCTTTATGGTCCAGCTCTCACTTCCATACATCACTACTGGGAAAACCATAGCTTTAACTATACGGACCTTTGTCGGCAAGGTGACGTCTCTGCTTTTTTAAGATGCTGTCTAGGTTTGTCATTGCTTTTCTCCCAAGAAGCAGGCGTCTTTTAATTTCGTGACTGCTGTCACCATCTGCAGTGATCATGGAACCCAAGAAAGTAAAATCTCTCACTGCCTCCATTTCTTCCCCTTCTATTTGCCAGGAGGTGATGGAACCAGTGGCCATGATCTTAGTTTTTTTTATGTTGAGCTTCAGACCATATTTTGCGCTCTCCTCTTTCACCAAGTTAAGCAACATAAAATCTAGTCTTGAATGAGTCTTTGCTTTCTTCTATATGTAAGAGCCATTCAAGTATTTTGAAGAGTGCTATGACATCTCTCCTCAAGGCTTCTCTCATTCAATCTTTCTGCACAGGATTGCTTTTCCACCAGCCATCTTCATTTCCCCCTTTGAAATAATTCCAGTTTGTCTCCCAAGTTTGGTGCCAAGAACTGGATGCAGCAGTCCAGATAAGATTTGACTAGCGCACAGTCAAATTGAACTATTACCTCTCATCGCAGGGGTAGGGAAGCTTTTGTCTTTATCCCTCCCTCCCTCCCCCTTGAGCAAACTTTGACAAGAGGGCAGAACCACTCACCAGTCAATCATCTGACATCATAATGACATCAGGTGAATTGGGGGGGGGGAGTGAGTGGTACCATCCATCCGTCAGTGCTGGCCCATAGGAGTGGGATAATGGCAGACAGCGACTAAGCAGGATTCAGCTCCTCACACACTAGTTGATTTGCAGGGTGTTCAATCCTGTTTCTTGCAGCATTTGGGTACACGGGGAAACCTCTTGCATGTGCAAACTGAGGAGGATTGAACTCCCCACACATAAAAACTGGCAGTTTACCATTCTATCAAGGCCATTTTGAACTTTATTTTGGTTTTCTGACGTCCACCTCTCAAAGTTAGCTGTTCGCATGCTTCTGTAATGGAAGATAACGGAGCACGCCTCTAGGGGAGGGAGTTAAACTACTGGAAAATCTGAGAGCCCGCTGTGGATGCAAAGACCAGGAACTTGTAATTGCTGCCTCCCACCTTGCTTTTGTCATGTTAGCAGCCCCAAAGGAGGTCCTGGGCTGCCTAGACAACAAGGAAACAGACAGCGACCTTTTTACACGCATCTGATTGATGCATGGTCATCACCGTGGACCTGGGGGCAGCCCAAAAATGGGCCAGGAAGGGGCAGGAAGGGGTGGGGACTTACGCACAGTCCGCCAATGCATGGGATGGTATCAAATGCAACCCCCGCGCAAACGGCGAGCTGCCTGTAGATTTGCTCGAATATTATAGCGCCAAAGGCCTGTCTTCCAAGAAAGACCTACATGACACTGTGCATGCATGCCCCTACTCCCCTCTCGATTCCACACACCCATCAATGCTACAGCCTGGCCCTGGCAGTTTGTAGTGAGCTATTCTTGTTCATATTCCACCACTCACCACAGTAATAACTAGCTGTGACATCACTTGGTTTGTCAACAGATTCTATGGCAGAGGACTACATGGGTTTTGGGGGTTACCTGGTGCTCTGGTTGTGGGCTGCCAGTGCCTGCAACATTCAGGATACCAACCACTGCTAATCCAGGCACATTGGAAGGATCGTCACAACCCACGCAGCCCAAATTTCTCAATAGAAAGCACATCTTCTTTGAGTTTGTTGCTTCCATCTTACGCCAGATGTGCTTTCAAAGTGCTAAAGCAGATTAAGACGTAGTGGCTTGCAGTGCCAGGAGGCAAGCACAAAATACCTTTCTGGCACTTGGACTAACAACAGCACATGGCCTGCCCAATCTAACACCTACAAGCCATCTATCACAGCCCAATTGCTCTTGAATGGAAACTTTGATGCTCCTTGGGGTCCCTTCCAACACTACAATTTATGAATTGCATGACGCTCAGGGAGTCATTTTGGACAGAAGAGCCGAATATCCACATGTGATGACTATGTATCAAATGGCAACTGAAATGACATCATGGGAAATGAGGTAGGTAGGGCTAAAAACAGGAAGAAAACAAAGCAGGAACATATGCTTTGAGTTACAAACGCTTCAGGTTACAAACTCCGCTAACCTGGAAGAGTTACCTCGAGTTGAGAACTTTGAGAGTTTACCTCGAGTTGAGATGAGAATGGAAATCAAGTGCCAGCGACGCAGCGGCAGCAAGAGGCCCCATTAGAGAAAGCACACCTCTAGTTAAGAACAGTTTCAGGTTAAAAACCTCCGGAACGAATTAAGTTTGTAACTAGAGGTACCACTGCACTTTAGATAGTACTATTCCAGTTTTACATCTATGAAGAAATCTCAGCAACTCCACAATAGGTACATTTAGATCTCTGTACTTGCGACAAAAAGTCGTTAGAATCCCTCCACCATATAATGTTTAAATGCCCTCTGTGCAGCGCGGCTCGGGTAAACATCCTGAACCCAATAATCAGGAAATGGCACACAAACCTGCAGAATCACACCTTGCAATTGCCTTACAAGACAATGACCCAGACAGAACCCTACAGGTAGCGAGGTTTTAACCTCAGTTCTCTCATACAAGAGACGAACTGGTATATTGTATGACTAGTGAATTTTTACAAAAAAATATATTCAATTCCTTCTATGGCACAGATAATTTTCCTTTTACTTTTGCCTTGTGTTTTATTGTACTTTTAATGTTTTTTGGTTATAATTATGTGCCGGTCCGATGATGTTTTTTGCAGTGTGGGCTTATAGCCGCAATAAAGAATTTTGGTTTGGTACATTTGGACTTCACTGTGGATTCAATTTCATATCCAGGCCAGGTCTGAGCACTAAGGCAGCACAGGCTGTCAATACATCTCGTACTTGATGCATTAACAGCCCACCTTGGGCGGAAGACTGACAGCTGTGATGCTAAGCCTCACCATTGCTACAGGGTAAAGGTAAAATGTAAACGACATGCAGATACCTGCAAAAATCCCAAGTGCTGGGGAAAGTGCATTAGGTGCTAAAAGTGCTGTCTGCCCAGGAAGTCAGAAGTGTTCTCTTCCCAAGCAATCCCAAACTCCCATTCTCAGCACAGGCAAGAAACCACCCAGCTAGAATCTTTGTCGTCAGTGTTGCCCTGAGGTGGAGGGAAATCAGAATTCAAAGTACTGTACCCTAATATGGCCTGGTGTGTGGCAATCAGAAGCACTACAAACCGCACACCTCATCACCTGAATGTTCAGAGCTCTTAGAAAGTGAAAGTTACAGTTTAGTTTGTTTTGCTGCCTAGAGCAGCTCAACAGTTGTGCATTTAGAGATGGTGTGGGGTAGAGGAAGTTCAGGCATGTAAAAAATAAAATAAAGTGTGGAGTGGAGTGGAGAAGGCGGAAGGGGAAGAGTAAAAAAGAGAGATTGGAAAGTGGTGGGCTTGAGAAGAGACAAATCCTTCAGTAATGGAATACTTCCTGGAGGAGGAAGAACAAACCAAACCAGATAAAGACAAGAAAGCGGGAGTTTGCAGCAAGGCAATCCACAATAAACACACACACACCCAGCTTTGCAATGCATGTTGACTCTGCAGCCCTTACAATGCAATGCAAGGGTTCCGCAACACCTTCCAGAAAGCCTTTTGTTTTGTGCAAAGATGATGCCAAGGAGGACCTGCCCTTTTAAATTCCTCCCTGGCAGCCATTCCATCACTCCTCGGCTTGTGCCACAGGTCTCCCATTGTGTCCGTCTGAAAGTCTTGCGCCCTCGCGCATCCCCTACTAGCGCAGCTGCCCCTCCCCGAAGATTTAATGGGCAAATCTTCCCGGGAAGCTCACCGCAGGTTTCTTCTAAACTTGCAGGATGTGCTGAGCTGCATGGGAGCGCTCAAGCGTGCAGCAGTTTGGGCCAGACATGCTCCTCAGCGATTACCGCCATCCATATTTAATTACTTTTCCCTCCCTTTGTTTGTTAATTTTTAACTAGAGTGCGCCAGCTCTCAGGGGCCATTAGGAGTCCCAGGCAGCAAGGTTCAGTGAGCAGAAAAAGTCCTTGTGACAGAACATACATTACTTGGCATTCTTGCCTCCCACTTTGCCAGAGAGGTGTGGAGCTTAGGGGGGTTATTTTCAGCCATGCACTCACAGTCCGCCCCACTGCAGGTCGTGAATAAAAGATAGTGTTCCATTTGAAGCTTATTTTCCTTTCCCTTCATGTCAGAAATTGTTTTCCTCAAGCTCTGGTTACGTTCTCATTTATTCTTTCCCCAAGTTTTCAGGCTGTAACTTTTATTCCCTTTTAAGAGGAGGAAGGCTGTGGCTTGGGCAAAGGTTTCATTTGCTCCAAAATGCCATCATACTCCCGTCTTCATGTTCATTTTTGTATATTACATTAGCACAACCCGGCTGGAAAATTGCAGAGGAGAATACACACCATCCCCGCCTCCGCAAAGCTGGGGCCATCCCTGAAAAATGAGGGTTGCGAGACTTGCCCAACGTTGCGACTTCCAGCCCAGCCAGCTTACATGAGAACCTCACCTATCTAATGTGCCAGAAAAGAGTAAGATATCTGCTTCTTGGTGTGTATATTGCAGGTTAGGGACCTGCCCTTTTGCACTCTTGTAGGATGAACTGGTTTAGCCACAGACCGTGGGCCAAGGACTACTCAGAGAACCCTAATGGCCTCCTAGGTGGTGGCCTCTCCAGCAACGAAAGTGCCTCTCAAAAAATAAAAAGGGTGCTTGCTACTTTTAACCAAGAAGAGAGAATCAGGCTTCAGAGTGGGGAAATTTTAGGAAAGGGACCTTTTCAAGGATCTTGTCCTCCACGAGATTTTCAATCAAGGTTAAGAAAATGTAGTGTTCTATGACAGGGATGTCCAACAGGTCGATCGCGATCTACTGGTTAAAAAAGCTCAACAACTTTGACCTGAACCCCAAAAAGGGGGAAGATCACTGCCAGTTTCTAATTCTGTGAGTAGATCTCAGTTTCTTGGGAGTTGACCACCCCTGTTCTAGGAGAAACAAGCAAAGCAGAATGGTGGTGCCTAACTTCAAATAAGTTTGACTACTGCTGTAAGATTCTTCTTTTTTAACCACGCACACACAACTGGTTAGCAATAGCTTAATGTGCCTAAGTCCTTGCCTAAATGCCCTAGTTCAGGCCTACTGTTCCAGAGAAAACTTCAGAAAACCCCTGGTCCCCACATGCCACTGCAACTAAGACCAAGCCTTCGCCATTGGAATAAGACACACTCTTCCCCTTGTTAACTCCTGCCTCCACTTTCCTCCCCTTCCTCTGTGGTTTCCTCGTGACAAATTACAGATTGTAAACTATCTGGGTAGGGACCTGCCCTTTTGCACTCATGTAGGATGAACTGGTTTAGCCACAGACAATACTCATGGGAGACAAAAAAAAAAACTGCCAGAAGGCATTCCATTCGAAAGATTTAAAGTTATATATCTCCTCATGATCTTTACAGGTATGGGCAGAAATTATGCACATTGCAACATCAGTCAATCAATCATGTGGTTCCTTGGCATAAGATAGCCTGGCCAAACCTTTATTCCTGTCTTTTAATAATGCACACTGCATACTTCTTTTCAAGAGCACGGAGAAGCTTGCGTTGGCCTCCCAAGTCAGGTCACTTAAGTTTCAACAATGCTATATAGCACTGGGTACATTCAGCTGATTACCAGGGATGGACTTTAAGAAGAGATATGGCCTGGATTAAAGAACCATCAGATGATATTATCATTATTGTGGGGCTAATACCCCAGAGGACAGGATCACACTTCAAAATGACCTTAACAGATTAGGCAACTGGGCCAAAGCAAACAAGATGAATTTTAACAGGGAGAAATGTAAAGTACTACACTTGGGCAAAAAAATGAAAGGCACAAATACAGGATGGGTGACACCTGGCTTGAGAGCAGTACATGTGAAAAGGATCTAGGAGTCTTGGTAGACCACAAACTTGACATGAGTCAACAGTGTGATGCAGCAGCTAAGAAAGCCAATGCAATTCTGGGCTGCATCATTGGAGAATAGCATCTAGATCAAGGAAAGTAATAGTACCACTGTATTCCGCTCTCGTCAGACCTCAACTGGAGTACTGTGTCCAGTTCTGGGCACCACAGTTCAAGAAGGATACTGACAAGCTGGAACGTGTCCAGAGGAGGGCAACCAAAATGGTCAAAGGCCTGGAAACGATGCCTTATGAGGAATGGCTTAGGGAGCTGGGCATGTTTAGCCTGGAGAAGAGAAGGTTAAGGGGTGATATGATAGCCATGTTCAAATATATTAAAGGATGCCATATAGAGGAGAGAGAAAGGTTGTTTTCTGCTGCTCCAGAGAAGCGGACTCGGAGCAATGGATTCAAAGAAAGAAGATTCCACCTAAACATTAGGAAGAACTTCCTGACAGAAAGAGCTGTTGGACAGTGGAATTTTCTGCCAAGGGGTGTGGTGGAGTCTCCTTCTTTGGAGGTCTTTAAGCGGAGGCTTGACAGCCATCTGTCAGGAATGCTTTGATGGTGTTTCCTGCTTGGCAGGGGGTTGGACTGGATGGCCCTTGTGGTCTCTTCCAACTCTATGATTCTATGATCATGCTTCACCATACAGAATGAGGTCAGGCTATCTTAACTATGGTCCATGTGGCCACAGAATTTACCAAGGTCCATGAATCCAGGCACTTAAGAAGATAGAGCTCTCATCAAGCTGTAAACATTAGGAATTGATCATAATTCCTGAGGCTGGAATAAACACAACACCTCGCCTGGACTTGGGGGGGATGAGATATTACTTGAGGTTTTCTAAAGTTCTCTGTTTTAGAACCGTATTTCATCTCTATGTGAAAACCTGCTCCCTGCCCGCCCCGCCCCCAAACCTAACCTAATGGTTATGTTGTGTTCAGTCCTCACTAAACTGTCCTAACATCCTTCTACTGTACTAGAATTTAAAACTACAATCGTACCTTGGTTGTTGAACGCCTTGCAACTCAAACGTTTTGGCTCCCAAATGCCACAAACCAGGAAATTAGTGTTCCGGTTTGCAAACGTTCTTTGGAACCCGAATGTTCGGCGCTGCTTCTGCAGCTTCCAATTGAGTGCAGGAAGCTCCTGCAGCCAATCAGAAGCCACGCCTCGGTTTTGGAATGTTTTCGGAAGTCGAATAGACTTCCAGAACAGATTCCAAGAACCAAGGCGGTACTCAGTTGCAGGCAGGAAAATGGACAATTTTCCTCCTTACCGACAAATGTTCAATTGACCCATATACCGACTCTAAAATATGTCTGATCCTTGTGTCAATGCATCATGTGTTACATTATCCCACAGTCAGGTAGGTAGCCGTGTTGGTCTGACGCAGTCGAAATAAATTAAAAAATTGCCCAGTAGCACCTTAGAGACCAACTAAGTTTGTTCTGGGTATAAGCTTTCGTGTGCATGCACACCTCTTCAGAATTTTCAGTTTACTTCTTAACATTATCCCACAGGTCTGCAAATGTGTGGCCGATTTCAGCATTTGCCAAAGGGAGAGGGGGGGGGGTTATGAGCTGCCCCACAATAGCTGGAAAGCCATTCACCAGGTGGGAATTTAACAAAGCGTGTATAAGATCCCTCAAAAGAATGTTACAAAGCCCAGCTTGCCAAGAGGCAAGGGGTTTTTTCCTTCCTAGATTTCTGACTGGGTGAAACCATGCAATAAAATTTCAAAGCTCTTGGCACAGAGATATATTTAAAAATGTATACTCTGCTTAATCAGCCCTGTCGGCCTCTTGAAGTGGCAATGAAATCACCACTTCAATGAACACAGAACACCACATAGCAACAACAGAGCCTGAAACCAACCAAGCAGAACAGCAGAGAAACAAAAGCAACTTCTTCCTCCAACTCCAGAGAACCAAAAAGGGCCACCCAAACAGGAAGACCTTAACATGTTTCCTAAAAGCTGGGAAAGGGCAGTGTCAGTCGCGCAGGCCTCCCAAGGTAGACTCTCAATCTCACTGCCATCGCCCACACCTCTACTAACAAAGCAGTATCTCACTTGCCCGTCTGTATGTTTCCCCATCATGTCTTAAGATATGCAGACTGTGCAAACCTCTGAATATCCTGGACCCAGGCTCTTTAAGGCTTTAGAAGGTCAGTACTCTGAAATGGGCCACATACCGAGAACCAAAGCAGCTCTTTAATGGGTGTAATAAGCTCCACTCCTGGACAAGACCCAATTTGCTGCAGCTGTAACTTTCAGACATTTATCAAAAGCCATAGAGCATACCGCAATATCCAAGCCTGCAAGAACACCCTGTGTCCTATTTCTTTAGCCACTAGAAAAGAGAACAGCTAGCCAACATGGAGCTGGGAAAAGGGCACTCCTCGCTGCCCATGACCTCTGAGTATCAAGTAACAAAAGCAGGATCAAAGGGAATAAACCTATAAACCTGCTTTTCCTGCAGGAGTGTGACCCTCACCTAAAAACAGCCTGAAAGCTCCTTTCCCAGCTCAACAGGCCTGTTGTCAGCATCTCATATTATCTGGGTTAAGTGCTGGTTCATTAGCTCTTCTGTAGCCCAGCATCATGTCCAAGCAACAATTCAGGATTTTCTCTGACTCGCTGGGAACGAAGAACAATTCAGGCAACTGTATGACAAGGGGGCATTTGCACATCGCAGCCAAGTTTTCACTCGGTAACTTCGTTTTACTACAGTTCAGAACGTGTATGAAGTAACTGCTCACAATGCAAATTCCCCCCACGTGTGTGTCCTCGGACAGACTTTTGTTCCGTCTACCTCCCTTTTCTCTGGCTTTAGAAACACACATGTACATAAACACGCTCTTGCACACCTTCCCCTTATCCGTTTTAAAGACAACTTAACCTTGGAGCTTTGAAGCAAAACTGTGGCAAAGGCAAGCCTGGGAAGCAGAGTCCATATATACAAGGGGAGTATATATGTGTGCAAAGACCCAGCAGGTATTTCTCGCTGCCTCGTGTGAACGGAAGTGAAATTACTCGAGGAGAGATAGGTGTTCACGGTTCTACCAGGCAGTGTGGGGTGCTGTCAATTTTTCCCAGTAAGTCCCAAGGAGAACGTGTCAGCTTGATCGAGGTGTGATCATTAATACCTCTCTGGGGTGCCTGTTAGCCAGACAGGGGTTAGTCGTACGGGGTGCACTGGAGAGGATCAGGTGGTATAACGTGGGTGAAGGTGTGACTGATTGGTATAAATTACCTGGGCATGCAGTGAAGCAGGGTAGGTGAAAGCAGGCGGAGGTAGAGCAGGTGCTAACTCCGCTGGGTAGAGAGGGTACGGCGCCCACACTTCAGGGCTACTGGGGTAAAGTGCAGGCACTGTGAGCTCATCTGCAAGAGAAGAATAAGGAGAGTTCATGGTTATACAAACAGCAAATGCAGGAAAGAAAACTGCAAACACACAAGAGGGAGCGTCTTCAAAGCCGAGCTCAAGGAGGCCCCTCCGCCTCCCTCTGCCTTCTCCTTAGGAAATGGAATCAGAAGAGCAGGCACAAAAAAATCTGCTCTGAGTTAGGGTGCAAAAGTTTGCAACTTGCGATAAGGAACAGGGTTATTCTCCGAAAGGAAACTGGATGTTTTGTCGGCTGGAGAGGGAAGTGCAAAGCAGTCTACAGCTGTTGTTAAGAGGTGGGAAGTGAGCCACTCAAAAGTATTCTGATGAAAGAATACAGATTCTGGGTGAATGAACTCTTATGGCTGTGACACTTTGCATCCTGATCTATATGCACATCATAGTAAGCCATAGTTAACTGTTTTACCATGGTTGCCCTAGTGCAGGCACCCCCAAACTCCGGCCCTCCAGATGTTTTGGACTACAATTCCCATCCTCCCCGATCACTGGTCCTGTTAGCTAGGGATCATGGGAGTTGTAGGCCAAAACATCTGGAGGGCCGCAGTTTGGGGATGCCTGCCCCAGTGGCTCCCACTTAACTCTTCCCCTGGTGTGAGCACAGGCAACAAACCACAGTAGCCTGTTTAAGCGTTACATCTAAACCAGGGATCATAGCTTGCTTCAAACCGCAATGTGAAGCCAAGGTCGTTCTTGGCCTGCCAATCATAGTCAAGATTTGAACTAAGGACCCCCCAATTCAGAGGTTAGTCTCAGCTACCCCACTACATTGGTCTCCCCAATTAAAAACAATCCAGTCATCTTAAGAATGTGAGGGAGAGGGGGCACACAGAATACCATTCTGCACAGATCAAAATAAAGAGTCTATATGACACTGAAGGTTATCTTCTACCCTTTCACAGCAGTACAACAACATATCAGTGGTTCAGGTACCTTATGGAAGTTACAATACCAGCACATTCCTTCTCCTTCCTTTGCCACCACTCATTAAGGCCTCCTACCCAGTGCTTCTCCCTACCTCCACTAGTCACCCATCCCTGAGGAGTTTAGACAAACCCAGGGCAGCCAGGATAGCTACTCATAATTTCAGCTCGATCCTTGCCTTGCAAAAAGGAAGGTGCAATTATCGATTGACAGTTTGGGTTGCCATTTCCTGTGCCTTTTCCAGATCACCTTTCGAGATAGGTCACCCAAAAAGTACACATTTCAAATGCAATCCTACCAAATGGCAATGATCATACAGGCAGTTTTTATTTTCAGTCTTTTCCCTAACAATACCTTGCGCCAAACTAGCATTTTTCATAAGCACCACCATGCCAGAGCTGAAATAGCCATTGAGCCAACTACCGGGCCTCCTGGTTGCCAGCATAGACTTGAAACATCCAAGAACCAATCGTTTCCATAACAGCAGAATCCACTTGCCAGGCTGGGGTGCATGAGTGCAGCTCCCTGTCTTCTCTGAGAACTTGTAAACAAGCTACCCCTTTTCTCAATCTAGTGGGTAGTGAGGAAAGATGCACCTCAATCTTAACTGGCTTCATTTCAAAACGATTTATGTGTGCCCCCTCTATGAGAGGTCTGGAGGGCGGCAACACGAGAAAGGGCCTTTTCTGCAGTGGCTCCCCGTTTGTGGAATGCTCTCCCCAGAGAGGCTCGCCTGGTGCCTTCATTATGCACCTTTAGGCACCAGGCAAAAACATTTCTCTTCTCCCAGGCCTTTGTTTAATTAAACAATCTATGGCCTGGGTGTGTGGGTGTGTGTGGGTGTGTTATTGTTTCCATTTGTTATTGTGGTATGCTTTTTATGTTTTTATATTGTAAACCATCCTGTGATCTTTGGATGTCGGGTGGCATGGAAATTTAATAAAAGTGGCTTGATCCATACAGTTGAACTGGTCTTCGTTACAAGCCCAGCATCAACTCAACCACTCTTTTTATGCCCCCCTCCCACCACCAAACAAAGCCCCCTAAAACCAACTCCTGGTGCCACACCGGTCAGGGAGAAGTGGGTAGATTATTGTCCCCTCGCTCCCAGTCAGGGACAGAATAAGAGGATGTGAACCTCTGCTAGAACAGCTCCCCTCCCCAGCTGCTTTGACAGCAGCAACCCGAGGGTAGAGTTGGCAACGATCAACCTGTTACTTCTCCTCCTGTCACAATTTGCTTTGCCCAAGTACCCCTGAGCTTCCTTGCTGTCGCAGCTTAGCACTTGCTGATGGGTGAATAAGCCCCAGGGATGAGGGGAGGTGGGCAATGCCACCAGGGAAGGTTGGAATCTCACTGAGGGCATTTTGAGCCATCTGCACTTCCCTCAGATTTAAAGAAATCCTCTTCTTCCACCTTTCCACACCCGCAAGGCACCATGGCAGACAACATTCAAGCAAAGCCCCAGCAGTGGAGCGGACAGGGATGCACTTTAATTACAGCAGAGATTAAGTGTTTGTCCTGTTGGTTTTAAAAGCAAGATAAACAGTGAAAAGTTGGCAAGGGCTAATGCTAACAACGTTCCCTTCCGCCATTCATTCCTAAGGCTTGCAGTCATTCTCGAGCTCAGAGAGCAACAAGCCTATAAATACACACAAGAGCTCCCGAACCTTCCCTGAAATATGTGAGCCAGGAGGAGTTTAGCAAGAATGCAACATGAAGGGGCTTTGCCATCTAACCTGGGCCCCTCTCTTTGGAAGCTGCTCTGCTGGAACTTGCAGAAAGGCCACTTGCAGTCACACATATCCTTCAGCTCCCTTTGGGCCTCTGGCATTTCACCCTCTCCCTGTTCTCTCCTCTCTGTTGACATTTCGGTTGCAAGCTCCTTGAGGTCAGGGACTATGAAGTGTCACATGTTCAGATGGAATGCTATCATCGTTGGGCGTCCCAGGGGCCATTTCCCAACATGTGAAGTGTATAATGGGAAACAAAGGGTTGAGCCAGGCAAAACAACAAGCTTACTCTGGAAAAGTCGCTCTGTGTGTGTGTGTGTGTGTGTGTGTGTGCTTCATCCTACAATTGTCTCTAGTAAGACTGATTTTGCAGGTTCTTGAAGTATTAAAATGTACTGCAAACCTTTGTTGAACCAGGAACAATACTGGAGCCAAAAATGAACAAGCCTCCAAGCACACACAACATAAGCCAAAGTGTTACAGCGATGACCATTTGCTCAGTCTTTGAGATATACAGGAGCGATCTACATATCACATCAAACCGTAGCCTAAAACAAACCAAGGTTTAATGTAACCAAGCAGCCTCCCGCTGCGTGCTCCACACAGTGCGCGAAACAAGCCCGTCTGGAAGACATGTTGTCTAAGCCTGGGCTCATAGTTTACTTCCTCGAAACATACCAAAAGCAGTAACCAGTTTGCTTTGGGTTGTTCACATAATGCTCGATCACATTAAACAATGGTTTGCTGTAAACTACAGTTTAATGTGACATATGAAGTGGACCGTTCTCTTCCAAAATTGGGAATCCCAAATGTGTTCCATTTCCTATGCTTATTCAAGCTACTTTTTCATTATTCTAGCAAGAGTATAGAATAAACAAAATACAGAACTATGTTACACATTTATGTTGCTTTTCTCTCTCAGGAAGTTTTACCTTGTGCTCTCGAAAATGAGATCAGGTCTGTCACGGAGTCATGACAGCAAAGAGCAAGCCAAAGCACAAATGGGATGACACATGTGATACGCAACCATGAGTTTATCTAATAGCAAATTTGGCAACCCCTACCTACCAGAGCAGCAGCAAATCAGGGCCACCTCCAGGAAGTTAGATGTTTCTGAATAGATGGAGTGCTCCCAAGATATTCAGGAAATGACTCATGTGTAAATAAAGAAAAACAGCAGAATAGCCCGAACCTTTTCCCGCAAAATGGCTCAATGGGAACAACAGTATTCCATTCTCCTGGGGCCATTTTGTGGAAAAGGGGAATGACGCTGGCCTGCACTGAATGCAATTCTGCTGGTGGTTGAAGTGGAAAAGTAGAAATAATGCGTTTCTGACAGGAAAGTTGCTTTGTTTTTTGCAATATGCACCACTTACTACTTTCACAAAATTCTCATTTGCCATTTGGTTGCCCATTCACCCAATTTTAAGACACACTCAGGCTTTGCCAGATGTTCAATAATTTGGTGTCCATCTGCCAACTTCACTGCTGCCCCAACTTCAGATCGTTCATGAACAAGTTAAAAAGTGCCAGTTCACATGCTTTTTTTGGGGGGGGGGATCTCACTGCTTATTTCCTCCTCCACTAAGACAACTGTACATAAAATTCTGCCCACTGCTTTCTATTATCCGTGACTTTGCCTTATGTGGACCCGCTCTCTTATTCCATGACTGCCAGGTGTCTTCAGGAGCCCATGGCAAGGCACTTTTATCAAAAGCGTTTTGGAAGTTCAAATATGTTCCACCTTCCAGATCATCCCTCTGGAGTCCTGATGCTGAGCCTTCGGGTCTGGCTAGGGGGGAAGCAACTTGGGAGAAGGGGAGGGGGAGCATTCTTTGGGGAGAAGGGGCTCAAAACTCACACACCTGCCCACTCCTTTTGCTTTGCTTGAAATTTCCCCTGTCTCCACTTTTATAGCTGCTTGGTGCAACCAATGTTCTAAGACAGAGACTGTTGCCACAGCACCGTAAAAAAATGCTCCCCAAGTATTGTAGATAAAGTTGCCAAAAATTCAGAGAAGTGCAGGGCCAGCGCAGCCATTAGGCAGGGTGAGGCTCTTGCCTTGGGCGGAGGAAGTCCCCAAGAGTACCCTGCCTGCCTTGCTGCTAGCATCGGCACCAATTTTGGGCAGGATCTCACAGATCTTGCGGAGTGTGCAGGATCTCACTCAAAATTGATTCCAATACCAGAGGTGGACGGCACAGGCATTTCTTGTTTCGCCCCAGGTGAAAACTGCAAAATTTAAAGAACTGCTACGCTCCAATCCACACATTCGTCCAGGAGGTGGAGATCAGGACAGGTCATATAGGAATTTGCAGACGAGTCGAGCATTCCTGTCCAAGGCACATACCACTGCTTGCTCTTTTATGCTGAAGCACAGACACACGCACTCACATACTTACACGGCTCCCTGGTAATGAACTGAGGTAAAGTGTTGGGGGTGGCAGGAGTGCTTGGATTTGGTGTCCCCACTAATTTGCTCTTGGCCATCTTCGTGTTGGCCTTGGCGAACTCGAGCCGGAGCGTCTGGGGAATTTCTGGGTCAAAGCGGATTCCCTTTTGCGGAAAGAGAAAGAACGAGAGTTAGTTCTTTCTGCAGCGACATCACGGTGGGCAAGTTGCACTGAAAGTAAAGGACAAGACTTAATTGTAATAGATAAAAGACATAATGTGGTAGAAAAGGTGTGAGTAAAAACACTGTAGAGTGGAGGGAAGGAAGTCAGCTTATGAAACAATGTAATTACCACGTTTCTCCGTCTAGAAGACGCCCCTGTGTATAAGACGCCCCCTATTTTGGGGGACACCGAATTAAGAAAATGGGGGGGAGAGATGGCCCCCGTGTATATAAGACATCCCCAAATTTTGGACATTATTTTTTAGGGGGGGAACCTAGTCTTATACACGGGAAAATGCGGTATTTGATTTGAAGATTATTGTGAAAATGTTGAATAAAATACTATACGCAAAAAAAGTAACAGACAAGAAGAAGAAGAGGAGAATAGTTTGGATTTGATATCCCGCTTTATCACTACCCGAAGGAGTCTCAAAGCGGCTAACATTCTCCTTTCCCTTCCTCCCCCACAACAAACACTCTGTGAGGTGAGGGGGGCTGAGAGACTTCAGAGAAGTGTGACTAGCCCAAGGTCACCCAGCAGCTGCATGTGGAGGAGCGGAGACGCGAACCCGGTTCCCCAGATTACGAGTCTACCGCTCTTAACCACTACACCACACTGGCACAAGGCTGCCTGCGGCATGAGAATACAATAGGAGCAGCATTATACAAAGCAAATAAATCCAGAAAGAGGGGCATGGCATCAGGTCTGAGATCAGTACCAGGCATGACATAGCAGGACCCAGAAGTATTCCGGGAAAGTGGAAACGGTGGGCAGCTTCAGCCAGTACGTCACTTCACAGTCTGCCCTAGTAAAAGAAGCTTTTTATATATAAAAAAGAACAAAATGTTCCTGGCCCACCACACTGATAAGTTTTACTGGGGGAGAGATGTACCAGGGCACTTTTCCCAGGGCACCCTCAAACATGATGCCAAGGGTGCATAACATCCTCCTGAGAAATACAAACCCAAAGCCACTGCCTTAAATAGGCATACAACAGAATGGGGTGGGAGAATACATTCAAAAGGCTCCGTAAGAAAAACTTCACCAGCAAAAATGGTTCGGTTAAGAAGCAGCATTTCTTCAGTTTAAGGCAGGGGTCCCAAGACTACGGCCCAGGGGCCACATACGGCCCCCGAGGCTCTTTTATGCGGCCCCCAGGGACCCCCACTGCCCGCTGCCACCGCTCGCTTTTACCGGAACAGTGCAGCGCGGCTGCCGACTTCCGACCCGGAAAAGCGACGGAAATAGCTTGTGCGCACATGCAAGCGTCATTTCCAGTGTACTTCCGGGTCGGGGGAGGCTTCTGCACATGTGCACAGGCTATTTCCGGCGCTTTCCAGGTCGGGAGTGTGCCAGAAATAGCGTTTGCGCATGCGCATGGGCGCACAAAGCCCCGCGCGCTCCCCCATCCTCCGGCCCACCACGCAATTGGTGTGGCGGGCATCCGGCCCAAAGCCGGGTAAGTTTGGGGACCCCTGGTTTAAGGGGCCCCTGACCATTAGGTCCAGTAGTGACCGATTCTGGGGTTGCGGCGCTCATCTTGCGTTATTGGCCGAGGGAGCCGGCGTACAGCTTCCAGGTCATGTGGCCAGCATGACAAAGCCGCTTCTGGCGAACCAGAGCAGCACATGGAAACGCCGTTTACCTTCCCGCTCTAGCGGTACCTATTTATCTACTTGCACTTTGACGTGCTTTCAAACTGCTAGGTTGGCAGGAGCTGGGACTGAGCAACGGGAGCTCACCCCGTTGCAGGGATTCGAACTGCCGACCTTCTGTTTGGCAAGCCCTAGGCTCTGTGGTTTAACCCACAGCGCCACCCGCGTTCTTCAGTTTAACCCTCCACAATTCCAAGGAGGATTGTGACAAACTGATTGACGAGTAATTTATAGGCGTAGATGGCCTATAAAGGAAACAAATCCGTTACAAAAAGGCTGAAGAAATTAAGACGTGTTAGCCTATCAGAGATCAAGACCAACTTTTCTCCCTGTCTAAAATGGTATACAAATGCAGAGAGACAATCATTTATGTTACCCATCAGGAAAATATATAAAGATCCATAATGAAGATGTACAATCTTTTCCTTTGGAGCCTTTCAATAAAATATTGGGGAAAGACACTTCTAGTCTTCTGAGGAAGTAGGTTTCAACAGGATAATGATAATGATAATATTTATGCCCCATTCAGCTGGCTGAGTTTCCCCAGCCACTCTGAGTGGGGGATAACAACAATAATTCAGATACGTTATTTCATAAGTCTGTCCAACATTGAGAACCAGTGTGGTATAGTGGTTAAGAGCGGTAGGCTCGTAATCTGGGGAACCAGGTTCGTGTCTCCGCTCTTCCACATGCAGCTGCTGGGTGACCTTGGGTAGTCACACTTCTCTGAAGTCTCTCAGCCCCACTCACCTCACAGAGTATTTGTTGTGGGGGAGGAAGGGAAAGGAGAATGTTAGCCGCTTTGAGACTCCTTCAGCTAGTGATAAAGCGGGATATCAAATCCAAACTCTTCTTCTCTTCTTCCTATAAGCATTGCTATCCTATACAGGCAACTCCCCATTTGGTGTGTTAAAGGCATGCATGTCCATTGATGCACGCACCATTTCTTGCTACGGAAGGGTGCAGGGCAGAACGGGGCATGCTTATGCATGTCCCACCGACATGCACAGTACATAGCTGTAAAGTTCTCCCTTTTTTAAGGGAAATTCCCTTATGCTGAATGCGAGAAAAGGGAAAACTTGACAGCTATGGCACAGTAGTGCCTCGGAGTTGCCTGCACTGCAGTTGTCAAAAACAAGAGTTCGTGATCAGTGTGATTTGAACCAGGGAGTTATAAGCTCAGGTGCTTATAATCCTAGCCAAACTTCAATCATGGCTTTAACTGTTAAGGCTTCCTCCCATTAAGTAAACTGGAATTTACAGTCCACCTCACAAAACTAGGTTCTAGGAAATCGACAGAACCTCTCTCAGCAATGCACTTTTGAGTTCTAAGGTGCCACTCCTTAAATTCTTTACTTGTTCTTTAGTGTCAATTTCCCATATGGAAAACACATCTGCATATGCATGGAGACTCATGTGAACATTCCATGGCAAGTCCAATTAAAATCTTAAACTCTGAATGTTTATTAAAACTGGAGATGAACTAATAGTTTGTTTAGTGCGTCGACAAACATAATAATAAGTGCATCTCCATATGTTGTGCTGTCCGGGATGGACTCAAGAGCTGCAAGCTGTTCTCTGTATGACTGCCCCAAACATAAGACTCAGGAGGAAATGCCAAATTTTATTTTTGTTGGTCCTAGAAACAGGACACTACTGTTTGGACCTAATTTTTCTATGCATCACTACAACATTGCCAACAGAATGCTGCAACTTGAAGTGGGTGGATAAGACTGATGTCATGAATTCAATTAAGAACAAGAGAAGTGGGAGAAGATAAACAAGGCCTATGAAAATGTGAATCTTTAGGGAGACGGACTCTGGGAAATTAAATATTGAGAGAAAACCTGTGGGATGAGGCAATAAATAAAGCTTGACGTCTTCACTCTCATTTTTAATTAAAAGCACACACAATTATGTCAGCTGGGCTTGCAAATTCTTGAAATGAGCTACAGACAGTCCATTATGGTTGTGAAAAAACAAGCAGCTGTAAACTTTGGTGTTCCATTACGCTGAACGGAGGAAAAGAGGCAGGAACAGTTCAGCCACCGAAGCTTAGTTTGGAAATCCCATGTATCTGTACCCCAGATTCTGGAAACCTCTAAACCCAGTCTGCCCATTGTCGTAATAGATGGTGAAGGGTCCCAGATGAATAAATCATATCTACAACAGTGAGACAGACATTTCGTGTGATTTAAAATACAACCCCACACCCAACTCCCACCAAAGGCAATTTTTTAATAGCGTACAGAATTCAATCATGTGATTCCCCCTCTTCCAGGTATACAGGTCAGATACAGGTCTACCCACCTGAGAGAGAAATAGACCTACGATAATAGATTTGCAGAGCTGCCTGCCCCTGCAAGAGGTGCTTCCAAAGTATTGTGCTAAGGAAGGCAACATAGGGAAGGGCTATATCTCCATGGTAAAGCAATGCTTTGCATGCCAAGTTTGCAGGTCCATTCCCGGGCATCTCCAAGAACTCTACCACAGATAGATGCTCCCAGTCAGGAGTAAGCAATGCTTGGGACTATATGGGCAAACAGTGACTCATTTCTGGGATTATGGCTGCATACTAGCAAACAATGCATATGAGGACCATGGGATGTGTAAGTCCAAGGACATAGCTTCTCCTTGCATGTGTACTGCTAAACGAGATTTCACGTTGGGTCTAAAACCCAATAATCCATCACCCATTAAAACAACTACAGTGGTACCTCGGTTTAAGTAAGTACACAATTGGTTCCGGAAGTCCGTACTTAACCTGAAGCATACTTAACCTGAAGCAAACTTTCCCATTGAAAGTAATGGAAAGTGGATTAATCCATTCCAGACGGGTCCGCAGAGTACTCAACCTGAAGCGTACTTAACCCGAAGTATGAGTGTAATTGGTTCTGGAAGTCCGTACTTAACCTGAAGCGTACTTAACCAGAAGCGAACTTTCCCATTGAAAGTAATTGAAAGTGGATTAATCCGTACCAGATGGGTCCACGGAGTACTTAAACTGAAAGCACTCAAACCGAAGCGTACTTAAACCGAGGTATGACTGTACTCTGTTGGAACCCTCTAATTAGCTATAATGAGGCAAAATCCAGCAACATATTGCTCAACTCTCTCTTGGCATTCAGCAGGCAGGGGCAAAACCAGGCTTTATTTCACCTGGGTCAAAGACCCAGTTTGGCACCCACCCACCCAAGTGCAGACATAGGCTGGGAGCCTCAATAGCGCCCCTCTGGAGACCTCACCCAGGGCAAAAAACCCGGCTAGGCCCACCCCCACCCCCTAGCTACAACTGTGCAAGAGGGTCTGCATTAAAATGACAAATGAGGTGCCCTAGCTAAATTAATTCTACAATACAGATTAACATCAGTTTCAGCCTTTAAAAGTATTGAAAAGCAACATCAGGAGGGCAGAAATTGAAGATGAGAGAAGGCAACACCACTTTCCCTCTGGAACTGCCTCCCCACAGCCGCTTCCTCTCCTGCGGACAGAGTTCCAGACAATGTTTACAACATAAACATGGGCTTGAAATGTGTCCCATGTGGCAGCTTGGGATTAAAAAGTGGTCCTATTGTGCTCTGTTTAAGGAGGATCCTGGGTCCTGCTTCTGAAAAGGTTCAAGGTGACAGATGCCGCAAAAAGAAGACGGCAACAAGTACAATCAAATTACATTAACACATGGAATGGTCACTAATGGAGATCTGGAGGGAGGAGCCCTTGGGCAATAGATCCCAAACCAGGCTGGTGAAGTGGACGTCACTGTCTCATCCAGGGGTCAGCAAACTTTTTCAGCAGGGGGCCGGTCCACTGTCCCTCAGACCTTGTGGGGGGCCGGACTATATTTTGAAAAAAAAAATTGAACGAATTCCTATGCCCCACAAATAACCCAGAGATGCATTTTAAATAAAAGGACGCATTCTACCCATGTAAAAACATCAGGCAGGCCCCACAAATAACCCAGAGATGCATCTTAAATAAAAGGACACATTCTACTCATGTAAAAACATGCTGATTCCCGGACCTTCCGTGGGCCGGATTTAGAAGGCAATTGGGCCGCATCCGGCCCCCAGGCCTTAGTTTGGGGGACCACTGGGACTCTCATCTCTCAATCCAGTGGCTATCAGCCCAGAGAGATGTGCTGATTTTCTAGAGAGCTCGCCACCACCACAAGGAAGCATTCATACATAACAGCATGAAATGGTACAGTCCAAGGGAAAGCGTGGTTACTTCTTGATTTGGCTGAATGTGGCAAGCCTTCAATCATGGACAAAGATGCCTGAGCCAACTGTGATGGAAGATTAACTTTTCACAGCACAACTTCACCTCACCTCGAGGTGCATTGTTCATGCGCAGTGAAGCTGTGAGGCTCACGTGTGTTGTATTCTAGGACCAGTATTATTTTAATGCAAACTGAAGTACGTATATGATCTTTAGCAGGCCTTAAAGTTCACTTTAAACCAGGGGGTGGGGGGAAACAATGCACCCAGAAACCAGCAAGTAAGAGTCAAGAAGCCTGGAAAAAAATTACAAACCTAAACTCCCTGGGAGTCTGAGCCATTCAACACAAAAAAACCACACATCAGTTTCTTGTTCCAAATTAAAGTTCCAACGTCCTTTTAAAACCTCAGAAGTTTAAATGACCTAATTTGTTTGGCAGCAAAAACTGGGGCCATAGGCTTTAGAGCAAGTCACATTCCTAAAACATCTTTAGTATCAGCACCATATAAGGCAGTCTGTATCCTGCTCTGCTTCGCTGTTATCCCTGGAGATTAGCAGAGCCAAGAAGACATTGTACATAAAAAATGAAGACAGAAAAACAGACTAGGGAACCAGAGTACTTGCTGCATGCTTTTTTATCCTAGTCTGAAAAATTGTTCCCTGCACTCAAGATATTTTTGCTCTTGAGGGTCATCAATAATGAGGTTAACTCTGTACACACAGAATATAACTATATTTTCTGGCAACTAACTCCCCTCCCACCCACACAAGACAAAAAAAAACCCACAGTACTTTAAAAACAAACAAGATCAGTGTTAGAGCTAAGGCATTCTGCTCTTCAGAAATGCTTCTCCCCAGTTCCAAGGTGCTGCTGGGGGTGATCAGTTTTGAGGGAAACTCATTCCTCATATGCTTGGAGACACACTTCTTTATTACTGCTTTCCTGAGTACTGGGTACAACTTAAAGGATTGCCAATATGTAGAGAGAACTCACATATGAGTTGTCATCACTTGACAGCAACGGCACCAAGAGATCATCTTCACATCATGGGTGGGTTCCCCCCCCCCCGCCGCCGCCGCCGCCGCCAAGCACAGGGCAGCTACATTTTAGATATCTGTCTGCATTCATCCATAACCTGATGTTGACAAGATCAATGAGCTGCATTGTTTCAACTCCATTATCAGGCAAAATTCCTACAAGGTAGCCTACGCAGGAACATTTGAAAGAATGGCTTGGAGCAGTTTCACAAAGCTAAAGCCATTTGCGCTTCTCATTCAGTGACCCTGAGCCACAGAAAGCTTAGCCATGTATAAGATTTACTAAAATCAATGGGTCTGAAGTCAGTCACGTAGCAAAGACATTCCCCATCTTCTACTGAATGTATTTATTTATACTAGCATTGGCATCTCATCCTCCTAGTCCTTTGCCCTCACGAGAGGCAGTGATGGCCACCAACTTGGAAGGCTTAAAGGAGGATTATACAAGTTCATGAAGGTTAGGGCCAACAATGGCTACAAACCCCAATGGCTATATTCAACCTCCACTGAGCTACCAAGTCTCCCATTTTTCGCGGGAAACCCCTGGAATTTAATCCGTTTCCCGCTGTTATCCCGAATAGAAAAAAATCCCAGAAATCCCCTGGATTTCCTACCTGCCAGGGAGACTCCATTTCGGGTGCCGCTCTGCCCATGTCGGGGCACCGGAAATCGGGCAGAGCGGCACCAGAAGTCGCTTCTGACATGCGTAGAAGCAACTTCCGGTGCTGCGCTGCTGCTGATCCCGCATTTTCCAGCGGGAGACTTGGCAGCTATGAACCTCCACCAGTTACAAGAGAGTGCAGGAAGGGGGAGTGCTGCTGCATTTGGGTCCTGCTTGCAATTTCCCATGGGCATCTGGCTGGCCCCTGGTTGCTGACTAAATGGGGCCACTGGCCTGATCCAGCAGGCTTTCCTTATAATCTCAGCGCTCATGGCACTACTCAAGGCAACTAACAACAATTAAATCCAGCTATAAAACAATATAATATGCTTAAGACAGAGACGGGTACGTCAGTTAAACAAAAGCAACAAATAAAAATCTGACCTATCAGAAAAAAGCTAGCCTAAACAAGCACAAAAATAACAGAATGCCTGACAAACCGCACCAAGCAGAATTCCACAATTTAGGTGTGGACACAGAGCAAGTTCCTTTCTCTCAATGCTTTTTTTTCTGGGGGTACTCAAGAATACACAGTACCAGGACCTTTTTTCCCAGAACAAAAGAACAGCTTTCTCCAGTCTCCATCAACTGAGCCTCCACTACAGTTGGGACGCTGAGAAGGGCTCCTCTATCAAACTCAAGAGCATGGGCAAGCTAGTAATATACTTGCGTTGGTGAGTCCTCACCAGTGCTATTTTCCCAGGAAAAGAGGTGCCAGAATGCCTCCCTTGTTCTCTTATAATGGCAATGGTGCCACCTGAGAGGTGCCGGAACAGAGTTCCTGTGAGTTCCAGCTGAAAAAAAGCCCTGGTCGTCACCATGAATAGCCTGAGTGTCAGCCTGGGAGGAGGTGAGGTAGAACAGAGAGAGAGAGGAAAGAGTGCATTGGATGAAGGGCCAGAGAGACAGACATGGAGAGCCAGCATCAGAGGGAGTTAGTTGTACTAAAGAAAACAAGGCTCTCTCCTGTCACATTTTATCCTCACAAAACCCTGTGAGTTAGGTGACAGCCCAAGGTCACCTAGTGAGCTTCATGGCTGAGCAGGAAACTGAACCCATGTCTAGGACCCAGGTCCTACCGGTAGTCCAACACTCTTAACCGCTATAGCACACTTGCAATGGAGATGGGCTTGGGGGGGGGGTTCTTTTGCCTTGCAGAATGGTTTGCAACTACTGTATTCCATGAGTAGCAGAGATAGAATTACATAAAATAAAAGGAAATGCATGGAAGCTTACTTAGTCTGCATGACGAATGCAGACCGAAAAGTCAGTGTTACTTTTGCACGCTTTTTGTTTCTGTTCAATGCCCGAGGCATGCACCTTTAGTTATGCAAACCTGCAGACAGACAGATTAATTCAGAGCCATCTGAAAGCAAGATCGACATATCCCTGCCTGCTTACTCGGGTGGGGAATTCACTTTACAGGATTGCATGTTCAGTCAAAAGACTGTAAATTTCAGGCAGAATACCTCCAGGCAGTGTTTTTTTTTCAGGGGGTACTCAAGGGTACACCTTTTTTGTTGTTGTTGTTGTTAAAAAGTGTGACACTTACTGTGATTAACCTCATGGTGAATAAAAGGTAAAGGTAAAGGGGCCCCTGACCATCAGGTCCAGTCACGTCCGACTCTGGGGTTGCAGCGCTCATCTCGCTCTATAGGCCGAGGGAGCCGGCGTTTGTCCGCAGACAGCTTCCGGGTCGTGTGGCAGGCATGACAAAGCTGCTTCTGGCGAACCAGAACAGCACACGGAAATGCCGTTTACCTTCCCGCCGGAGTGGTCCCTATTTATCTACTTGCACTTTGATGTGCTTTTGAACTGCTAGGTTGGCAGGAGCTGGGACCGAGCAACAGGAGCTCACCCCGTTGCAGGGATTCGAACCGCCGACCTTCTGATCAGCAAGCCCTAAACTCTGTGGTTTAACCCACAGCGCCACCTGGGTCCCACCTATTTTTCTAGGGGGGAAAGCACTGCCACCAGGGATTAGAGGTATGCTTTAGCATTTTGCATATGGACTGGCAAACAGAACCCCAAAATTGTTCATTACGATTCTGTACTTAAGGTGTGAGCGTAATATATCCAGTCAAATCTCTTATAAAGAGAGATAACTCCTCGCTACAGATATAACAAATTGGGTTCTTAAGCTATGTTAGTCCTCTTCTGAACTAATATCCATCCTCCTGCACCGAGAACTTTAAAAAACCCTTGTCTTTCCAACACGTTTCAAAGGTACATTAAACTTGGCTGAACTTTGCTTGCACTCAACAATATCTGAGCAATCTCACTGGCAGAACACAAAAGGGAACATCTGCTCTACCTAATGCCACCTGAAGGAAGACTAAGTGTAATATTCCTGCTCCTCAGCCCTAGCATAGAAGGGGTATTTTCTGCCCTGTATAACCCATGACTAATAGGAAAATGCCCGTCACTATGATGGATAGAGGATGGTAGCACAGAATGCAGGAACCTTTTTACTTTCTTGCAAAATCCCTCTCACTGGGATTAAGCTATTAAGTGAAAATACTAATGCAATATTCTATTTCTCCCCATCTACACAGGTGAAAGTAAAACACACACACACTCAGGTTTTTGGCAACGTAGTGTCTGAGGTGACGTTTCATCCCTTCTCAACTGTGCCTCACACTTGCAGCCTGTTTGCTTCATTCCACACAACGCAATGAGGCCTCTGAAAACTGAGGTGACCCCTGTATGTACAGCACTTCCTCATTCTCTTGACCCTTTCCGCTTAAGACCTGGTTTCAGCACTAAGACAGCTTTGGTCCTGTTGGTGGGTGGTTCTCAGTTATGGGAACCGGGCATTCAGGCTGTCCTTGATGGAGCAGCACTCTCCCTGGAAGAGCAGGTATGTAGGGGCCAGGTGGCATCAATGGCGAGGGTTGTCTATTTCCAGCTACAGACAATTCCCCAGCTACAGCCAACTCTGCCATCTCAGCTAAGTCCAATCATTTTAACAACCGTTCCTCCATGGTACAGATGTCCACATCCGTGATGGGCTTCCATCACCTAATTAAAACACATCCCTGTTCTCCCGGTATTTGGAAGTCTTGGGTTAAGCTTGCTCTGGGTTTCAGGATTGCCTGCACTATAGTTGCTGCTGTTGTTAATTTTGGACGATTCCAGTTTTAAAATGTGGTGCGATTTTATTATGTCGGGGACTGCTTTGTAACAATACTCTGCACGGCTGTGCCTCGCGTTCTGTTTGTCCCCACCCCATTCTCAACTTCCTATGCTTTGAGAGTTCTTCATATGAATGAGCATTTAGGGATCCCCATCCCTGGAAAAGACCCTGATGTTGGGAAAGATGGAGGGCACAAGGAGAAGGGGACGACAGAGGACGAGATGGTTGGACAGTGTTCTTGAAGCTACCAACATGAGTTTGACCAAACTGCGGGAGGCAGTGCAAGACAGGAGTGCCTGGCATGCTATGGTCCATGGGGTCATGAAGAGTCGGACATGACTAAATGACTAAACAACAACAACAACAACAACAACAACAAAATCTGCAGTCTCAAGGGCTACACGGCCAGTAGAAGTTGCACCACATTGTTCTGCTGTAACACAACCCAGTAGCTTCTCATATGGCACCAATACTCACGTTCAAAGCATTCTTAGCAGCTTCTGCTTCTGAGCGACTGTCGAAACTAACAAACCCCACAGGCTGGAAGAAAAAGAGAAAATAAAAGGTTGGGGTGGGGAATTGTTGTTGAAGGGTGAATAAAGAACCCAGGGAAAGGAATATTCACACTTCAGTGATAAAAAAGTTACTAGAAAAATTAACCAATAAGTTGAAACTGACATGGGGACAAATAGAAGACAGCTTCACCCTGGTATGGTTCCCCTTTATCACATATACAGCCCAACAAGACAATGACAAAAATCCACCAACAGCATACGAATCAATATGGTTAACCTGACCCAAAACACCCACCCACCCCACTCACACACAAAACAAAGACTACCACAGCTAACCACAAAGGAACAACTATATCCTAGGCCAACCCCAACATCTCTCACCATCAAAGGAACACAAGTCAACAGCAGAGAACCTACACAAGGGATGCTGACAAACCCCCCCCCACACACACACTTATTAAGCAAAATAGAAACATCGTCACCCGACCCCACCACCCCCACACCCTCCCCCCATCTACTTTCCTTCCCCTCTCCTCACCAATGTCTCAACAAATGAAACTGATTTGTAAAAATGCTAAGAGAGACATTGCATATATCTTTGTAAACCAAGAAAACCCTTAATAAAAAAAAGCTACATACTGCTGCAGCTACTGTAATCATAGGTGCCAACTCCCAGATTGAAAAATCCGGGATCGGCACCGGAAGTCGTGCTGCGGCCATTTTGGAACTGGGCAGAGCAACACCGGAAGTCACTTCTACGCATGCTCTGCCCATTTCCAAAATGGCTGCGGCACCAGAAATCGCTTCTGTGCATGTCCAGAGACTCCAGACATGCGCAGAAGGAGCCTCCCCGGGCCGGTAAGAATCCGGAGGTTTTTTTAATCCGGGCTGCCAGCGGGAAACGGCTGGAAAAACAGGGGTTTCCCAGGGAATACGGGAGACTTGGCAGCTATGACTGTAATCCACTGAATTAAAAGATTAATCAAACAGAACGTTGGTGATTATCAGTTTTAAGTGGTGTGCTTGGAAGTACGAGGTATAATTGCTTATTTTTTATGGCTGTTTTGTGCTAAAAGGCAATGGACACATTAAGGCTTGGTTTTCCTTCGTTTAAAAGGCAGATACTTTATTAACTTTAACCTGTTGGTAGTTCTTTAACGTTACTGTATGATGCTTTTGGAAATCTTTGCTGAATTCCACATAATGTTTAATAACCCACAAGAAAGCCAAGGTGAATCTAGACTGAATACAATCAGGAGTTTTCTGGTGTTTGAAACTTTGTGCCAAAATTTCATGCCATCTCCTTAGTTTGGAATTTCTCACGTTAACCATACACTGCTGACATTTATGTTAACGATTTCACTGTGTATTAGGCTTACCTGCTTAGATGTGAGTTTAATAAGGGAGCCTTCATAACCCTGCAGGAAGAAATAAAAATTACAGTCTGGCCAAGAGAAAATTTAAGATCAATGCTAGATAAATATATGTGAATATATAAAAACAGGATACAGTACAGTACATTTTCCCCTGAGTGACTTGTTATTTGGCTATACTTAGAAACAGCAAACTTTAAAAGGAAGGTTTGTGGGAAAGATACAAGATATTTCATTTGGCTCCAAGACAGAAGTCTTATTATTAACAGTAGGAGCTGAACTCTTCTTCTCTATCCCAACTCCTAAAGGTGGGCTTAACAGCATGGTTTAGGGGTACTTATTCTTGCTGGAAATACATGTTGCCTACTGTTCTTGTTTGAGAGAGAAGCACTAAACAAAGATAGCAAGCCTGAAAACCTTTGCACACTTGCTTAGAAGTAAGCCCTTTTGAGAGATTGTCTTGGCTGTAAGTCCTGGAAGACCTGCTCCTTGCCTTGCAGGCATTTTTTCACCTGGTCTGTGAGGGCAGGGCCCGGACTGACTCCAGCTACAAAAGCTGAGGCTGCTGAACAGACGCTTTGGGGTCTATTTGGAGTTTTTTGCTGTTGTTGATATTAATTTTTGTATCTTTATTTTTAGATCTTGTTACAAGTTATGTGGAAATTGTTCAATTTGGTTGTGTACTTTTTGATGTTTTATTGTTTATGACTACTTTGGTTATGTTTGTAGTTATGTAACTTTTTATGTCGTAAGCTGTCTCAAGCATGGTTTTAACTTTGGAAAGGGAGCATGCAAATAAAATGATTGATCAATTCTGAGCACAGTAGGGCTTGCTTCTGGGTAAACATGTGAAGGTTTGCATTGTAAAACCCATCCAAACTGTGAATTATTAGAATATCCAGAATTTTACAGTAGTACTCCAGTACGGCTGTGGTTTTGTTGCCTGGGTACAAGCTTTTCCACCAGGATCATCGCACATTTGAATGTCCCCCTTCTCATATAAACACAGTGACGAACCAAATGCCTCAGGGAACAAATGAATATGGCAAATCTGCACACAAGGCAGAAGACGAGAGTCTAGAACACTTTGCCCTGCAATCACATGTGCAAGGAGGGTGGTTTAAAAATATATACACATACAGTTGGTGGAACATTCAAACGTAACATATATGTAACATATCTGCATTCTTAAATCCAGGCTTACTATATGACTACACTGGATGTTTAGAGAAGTTCTTTGATTATTATTATTATTATTTTAAAAACTCCTTAAAAGAGAATCAACAATTCAAGGCTAGTGTCTACTTACAGATGTAAATAAAGGGTGATACAGATTCTGGAATGGTATAAAACAGGGGTGATCAAATAGGGGGTTTGTGCGTTGTGGGTGTAAGAGGCAGAGAGAAGGCCAAAAAAGGTTAGCTACCCCAGGTCTAAGAGAACAGGGTGTCCACTCTGTCCAATTAAATATGGGTGTCAGAGGATTTAATGTAAAAGATGAGGAAAATTTAAATCCCTGCTCTGCTAGCAATAAAAGGAATATAGCTGATAATTTGCAAAAGCAGGTCAAAGGGAATGCACGTGGAAGAGAATCTTCAGATAGCTTTACTAGGAAAGCTAATGATGCGATTTTAAGCAAATAGTGAGATGCACACCAAAGAGTGTGTGTGTGTGAAGTAACCATGAGGATAGGCAGAAGCTGAGAAAGGTGGGCCAACTTCCTGTCCCAGTTTCCCTATCCAGGTGGTTTTGTTCTTCTTCTGGGGCTCTACTTCCTCTCTTGCCCTTGGGATGCCTTTCCCTCTTGTCTCTGCTTCCAAAAATCCCATGCTGCCTCTCCGTTTTCAATTTCAGACACTAGTTATGGTAGTTCCTGCTCAAATTCATTCTTGACCTGTTCGCTTCCAGGCCAGGCCTGCTGAGCATGGCAGGCTCTTCCCCTTTTCTAAATGTGAGGTGTGCTTCTTAGGCATGTAAACAGGTCTGGCAGAAGGGTGGAGATAAGAGTAATATGTCACAAAGCCACTGGTGGTTTTCTTAAAAGCAGCGGGAATCAGTGCTATCCTTGTATGCAAATTCTGCAGTGATGGGACATTTGCGGTGCCCTCTGGAAGCAAAAATAATACTTATGGGATGTTAAAATCATTACAAATATGTCTGTAAGACCCAGAAACTGAAATTTAGTGAATCTATAGTCTAAGTCTGTAAGGGTCTGAAAATGGGAAACGTGCACATCTTGCCTTTGAGACAGAGGGAAACAGAAAAGTAGTTGTACCCCAAGACACACCAACTGCTGGGAAGTATGAAAGGGGAACATTTCTCTTCCTCTAGCAGAAGCAGGAACATGAAGGTAGTCAAGGCACTTCAGCATTAGCGAGCCAGATTCAGTTTGCTGCATGGGCGTACCCAGTGAGGGTCAGGGGGGCAGCTGCCCCCCCCAGAAGCAAAAAAAAAAAATTACCGTATTTTACGGACCATAACCCACACTTTTTCCCTCCGAAAACTGAAGGGGAAAAGTCACTGCGGGTTATGGAAATTGGGCTGTTTCCACCCCCTCCGCGGCTGCAGCCAGCGACAGGAATGTGGGGAGGGCGAGAAGCAGCTTGAAATCGGGCTGTTTTTGCCCCCTCCGCGGCTGCAGCCAGCGACAGGAACGTGGGAGGGGTGTTGAGCAGCCTGAGCTGGGGGGGGGCGGGGCGGACAGGAACTCCATCCTTCCTTCCCCCCCTCTTTCTTCCTTCCTTATTCTCGCTCCCTCCCTCCCTTCTCTCTCTCTCTCACCCCTTCTTTCATTCCTTCCTTCCTTCTTTCTTTCCTTCCTTCTCTCTCTCTCTCTCTCTCACACACCGATCCCTTCCTTCCTTCCTTCTCTCTCTTCCCTCCCTCCCTCCTTCCATCCCTCTCTCTTCCCCACTCTTGCCCCCCCCCAGTTTTGATCCTGGGTACGCCCCTGGTTTGCTACATACATAATGCCAAGACACGTGTACTAAGGAAGTCTGGAGTTGGGACATTTTTACATCTAGTAGTTAAAACTTGGAAGATGGGGTTTATTTCCTAAGAGAAACCAGCACTGCAGCAGAAAATAAACCAGGCTGGACTGCGGGAATTCTGTTGCCTGGCCTGGGAGCTGGGGGACTTCCAAGGAGCAACCAGGAATATGCATGTATGCTTGCAGGAAGCATACATAAGTGTGTTCATATTTTTACATGTCGCTCAGCCTTCTTACGAATCCTTACTCCAAATCCCTATCATCATTGGAGGTTAGCATTCACAACTTTAAACCCTGATCACACCAGTATGCTATTTATAATTACTCTATTCATGGGCTCTTGGCCAACTTTCACTTCATGGGAAAGTCATTGCAGCCAAGTTTTTATCTGAAATAAGATATCATGATAGACTGCATCCCAACATTTTCCAAAATCCAGATACTGAGGAGCATCGTCTGAATTTCTGTCTGCTACTCCGGAAGAGGCAATTACATATTATTTATATCATTTATAACAAACAGTAAACGAACCACAAGTATTTACGCAAATAAGGACACTGGCACTTCAGTTTCAAGTTCAATAGCAGGGTACCTTGAATGGTCTGAACAACAAATAGAGTTCCCGGGGCTTGATGTCCAGAGGCAGGCCACTGACAAATAGCGTTCGTACCTTTAACAAAAACAAAAGCGAAAAGGGCACATGTCAAGAATATTAAGGCAGTTGAACCTTCATTTAAAAAAGAAAAAGTTCCAAATAGTACTGGTGATTTCTTCAACTTTTAAAGTCTGTTCACAGAAATTACTAGCCTACCTGCCCAAACATATCTTGTTAGCTGTATATGACAAATCAACAGGAAGTGTGTGGAGAGTGACCTAAACTCTTAGTTTACAAAAGCTTTCCATCTCTGAGCACAAGGGATTCTTACTTATTGCAGGTAACCTGGAAGGTCTAAGCATCCTTATAAACACAAATATGAAAATGGCTTCAAAGTCATCAGATGGCAATGTTTCCTTTCCCCAGCCCCGTTTGTTAATTTCAAATAATAACTCCTGCACATCCCACAACATTAAAAAACAACAACAACCCAACAGTATTACACTGATACTAAAGCAGTTTCTTCTGCACTGGAAAGAGAGTGCTGGTGGATCACAGCCATATTTCGCTGCAGTCATGACTTCAAGCTTCTCTCAACAATTATTTAGCCAGAAATAAATAAATGTTTACCCATTAAAGGAGCATTAACCCCCACCCCCACCCAGCTTTGAGCAGATGACTTAAAAACTATCACCAAGTGTTGGCTTCCTTGCAGATGCGTATCAAGTAACGCAGACTTCAGCAAATCCAGAAAATTTATACCCATAGTGTGAGGGACAAGGGATACAGGGAAGTCCCTCCCATCTTAAGTTCCAGCCCATCACCAAGCGCTGGAGAGAGTAAGGAGAGCTCTGCCTCCAGCGGAGAGTCAGGAAGTGGTGTCCGAGGCTCAGGCAGGGTTGTGGAGCCCATGCCTCAGGTGGGACAGGAAGTTGGACGCACGGGGGGGAGGCCAATCCCCCCAACTCCCGAATTGCGACGCAAACGTAGGGGGAAGAGGTTGGGTCTGCCAAAGTTGTGGTGCTGGAAGAAAACGCGCCAATCGCCATTCGGGAGTTCTGACACCTCACCTTAAGGATGCATTTTCATTGCTCTGAACACTGTAAATAATCAGCACTTAATAAAAGCCTTAAAAGACCATGCTGGAGTCGTTACTCTAGAGTAGCCACACCAAGCCCTCTGACAGCAACTCCCGAATCTTTTTTTGGCTACTTTGGAGTGCAGCGATGAGCGCTCAAGAGGCTGAGCATTGGAGGCTGGAGGCCGAAGCAGCGAAGCAGGAGCTACAGAACCTCACAGCGCACGCACAGCAGCAATTGCATGCCGCTCAGGAGGAAGCGCGAGGGGCGCAGGAGGAGCTGAACAAGCTGGTGGACCAGGTGAGGACAAAAGAGGAGACTGAGAAACAGCTAAGGGTGATGGTATTAGACCTGCAGAAAAAGTTGGAAGAGGAGAAAGCCGCTAGAGGTGGGGGGGCACCCCAGCCGCAGCTAGTCCAAGTGAGAAGGGGACAGAGCCTAGTCACCAAGTTCAGCGGAGACCCGAGGGAGTACCTCGGATTCGAGACAGAAATAAATTATGCGCTGGAATTGCATGCAGCAGAATTCCCAGATGACGCGCACAGAGTCTACTTTATCATAGAGCATTTGACGGGGGCCGCCCGAGAATGGGTAAGACCGCTCATCGCGCAAAAAAATCCTTGCATGAAGAACGCAACTTTATTTCTAGAAGCTTTAAAATTAATGTACGCTAGCGACAGTGAAATGGAGGCCACTAAACAGGAGCTTCATGACTTAACCCAAGGAAAATCGACAGTTAGGGACTACTGGGCGAAATTCACCATGCTGGTGCACAAACTGGGGTGGGATCTGAACAGTGAGCCAGTGAAATCAGCCTTCTACCTGGGTTTGCATGCAGACGTTAAGGATGAGCTGGCAAGAGGTCCTAGACCGCAGACTATGGATCAGCTCAGCAAAGCGGCGCTAGCGGTGGGGGTGAGACAGGAATCCAGATGGTATGACAAACAAGCGACGCGCGCAGCAAAACCTTGGTTCCCACGCTCTCAGGACAGACCACATCACCAAACCCCACCCCAGGGACCGCCCCCAGACCCGCCCAGACCAAGCCCAGAGCCGGAACCGATGGAGATTGGGGGAGCGCGCGCGCGGGCTTTTCAAACCCCGGCGGCGCCAAGACGCAAGGAGGGAAGAGGCGGGAATTGCTTTCTCTGCAACTCCCCCCGGCATCGCGTCAGAGACTGCCCTCATCGCAGAGAGTGGCAAGGAAAGGCGGGAACGGTTGTACCTTCCCCCACTGACGTAGCACCACAGCAGGGAAACGAGACAGCCTGGCTGCAGGAGACAAGGGGCAGCAGCCAGGCACAGTCAGCAGTGAACAGCCCCAGCCCGCCCACCCGCACAGAGAGGAGCAGAGCCAGCCCACCCCTCCCAGAGCAGGAGTGGTTCTAGAAGTCACACTGACGCTCCCAAATGGCTATCCCCTGACAGTCCTCGCCTTAATTGACAGTGGTGCCTCAGCCAACTTCTTCTCGAGAAACTTTGCAGAAGAGCACCAGATCCAACTTCTGCAGCTGGATTTTCCCCTGCATGTGGCCACCATTGATGGCAGAGAGTTGCTGGGAGGGGCCATCACTCATCAAACCCCCCCCATGAGAATGACAGTGGGAAGGCACTCAGAGACACTGGCTTTCAACGTCACGACCATCTCAGACCCCCCCATCGTTTTGGGAATGAGCTGGCTGGCGCGCCACGACCCCTCCATAAGTTGGCACCAGAGATGCATCACGTTTGGGTCGGACTTTTGTCTGGAACATTGCATGCAGCACCAACCAGGGGAGGGGCCTCCGATAGCCACGGTGGCCACCATGCACGTCAAAGGGGGTGAGGCGATACCCAAGCCGTACTGGGACCTGCAGGAGGTCTTCAGCGAAGCGGAGTCCGACCACCTACCTCCACACAGGCCTTTTGACTGCCAGATCAACCTGGTGCCTGGGGCAACGATACCCCCAGCCAAGCTGTACGCCATGTCAGACCAGGAACTGGAGGATCTGCGCGCTTTCATCGACAAGAACCTCAAGCGGGGGTTCATCAGAGAAAGCAAGGCAGCAGGGGGCAGCCCGGTCTTCTGGGTGGACAAGAAAGACACGCAACAGCGCCGTCTGGTGGTGGATTTTAGACGGCTGAATTCAGTGACAGAGCCAGTGGCTTTCCCCATGCCCAGAGTGGATGATCTTCTGACAGCGGCACGCAGGGGCAAGATTTTCACCAAGCTAGACCTAAGAGGGGCGTACAACTTGATCAGGATCCGGGAGGGCGATGAATGGAAAACCACGATGTTCACGCCTCTGGGCTCTTTTGAATATCTGGTGGTGCCCTTTGGGTTGCAAGGGGGCTCAGCCTGCTTCCAGGCCTTCATGCACCACGTCCTGGGGTCCCTCCTCTTCAAGAACTGCTTGGTCTTTCTGGATGACATCCTTATCTATTCCAATGACCCAGTGCAGCATGTGAAGGATGTCAGGGAGGTGTTGCAGCGCCTGAAGGACAACCACCTGTATGTGAAGCTGGAGAAGTGCAAGTTTCACACCAAGGAGGTGGACTTCCTGGGCTACAAGCTGTCAGACAAGGGGCTGGCGATGGACAAGGACAAGGTGCAGACCATCCTGGACTGGCACAGCCCCAGGACGCGCAAAGATGCCCAACGCCTACTAGGCTTCGCTAACTTCTACAGGAAGTTCATCAAGAACTTCTCTCGTGTCACGGCTCCCATCACCGACTGCCTGAGAGGCAAGCAGAAGTTCAGGTGGACACCAGAGGCACAAGCAGCGTTCGAAAGCCTCAAGAGAGTATTCGCTTCAGACCAGCACCTGTTCCACGTGGTGCAGGATGCGCCCCTACGCCTGGAGACAGATGCTTCTGATAAAGCTGTGGGAGCGATTCTGTTGCAACTGGACACCAACAGAGAGTGGAGACCCTGTGCCTTCTTCTCCAGGAAGCTGACCCAGCCTGAACGCAACTACACAGTGTTTGATAGGGAACTTCTCGCGATCCACGCTGCGTTCCAGCACTGGCGACACTTCCTGGTGGGCGCCAAGCACCCCATCCAGGTGTGCACAGACCACAAGAACCTGGAGTTCTGGAGAACGGCCAGGGTGCTCAACCAGCGGCAGATACGGTGGGCAGAGTTCTTCTCGAACTTCAACTTCTCCATCCACTACATCCCGGGGGAGCAGAACGTCAGGGCGGATGCCCTCTCCCGCAAGCCAGAGTACATGGAGGAGGAGTTGCCACCAGCACCCAGGCACGTTTTCCCCCCATCTGCATGGTCATGCGGTGCAGCAGTGGTGAGCGAGGCAGAACTCACAGCACTGACGGCAGCGGATGAATTTGCCACCCGCATCCTCAGAGACCTGAGAGGGGGGAGGGAGCAGGCCAAAGATTTTGAGGAAAGGAGGGGTTTGCTTTTTTACAGGGGAGCCCTGTACCTCCCAACCAAACAGCTGAGAGGTAAGGTTCTCAAGCAGATGCACGACAACCCAACGGCGGGTCATTTCGGAAGGGACAAAACCACTCACCTAGTCATGAGACACTTCTGGTGGCCAGGGGTGCGGGAGGAGGTTCGGGATTATGTCAGGGGATGTGACACCTGCCAGCGAGCAAAGGTGGTCAGAGCGCCACCAGCAGGTTTGCTGGAGCCATTAGCCACACCGCACAGGCCGTGGGAAGTAGTGTCCATGGACTTCATCACAGACCTGCCGTCGTCCAGGGGCAAGACCGCAGTGTTGGTGGTGGTGGACCTCATGTCCAAAATGTGCCACTTTATACCGTGTGCCAGGGCGGTCTCGGCAGAAGAGACGGCCAAACTGTTTGTGGACCACGTATTCCGACTGCATGGATTGCCTTTAAGAGTTATTTCGGATCGTGGCCGCCAATTTGTTTCCAGGTTCTGGCGACGGCTAATGAACCTCCTGCAGGTGGAGGTCAGCTTGTCGACGGCTCGGCACCCGCAGACCAATGGACAGGCGGAGCGGGTCAACGCCATTCTGCAGCAGTACCTGAGATGTTACGTCAGCCAGAGGCAAACGGACTGGGTGGATCGCCTGCCACTAGCAGAAGTTGCCTACAACAATGCGGTGCACGTCTCCACAGGGGTGTCGCCCTTTAAGGCCAACTACGGGCGCGACCTCAGATCTTTCCCGGAGAGGGAGGGGGAGGAGGAGGAAGAGGGCCCACAGGCAGAGGATTGGGCAGAGGACCTGGAGACGGTGCACCAGCAGCTCAGAGAACACTTGGAGAGGGCCAAGGAAGCGTACAAGAAGGGGGCAGATCGCCACAGGCGGCCGGGAGAGGTCATCAGGGTGGGGGACAAGGTTTGGTTATCCTCGGAAGGTCTTCCCACCAGGGGGCGATGCAAAAAGTTAGCACCCAGGAGGCTGGGCCCCTTCACGGTCACGCAACAGGTCAACCCGGTAGCCTTCAGGCTAGCACTGCCGGAGGACATGAGAGTGCACCCAGTGTTTCATAGATCACTGCTGTCGCCGTACAGGGAAAGTACCAGGTTCAGGGACAGCGATCAACCTCCAGAGGGAGGGGGGGAGACGGGAAACGCCCGACAGCTCAATGAGGCAACTGAGATTTTAGACTCAAGGAGAGGGGTGAGAGGGCTGGAGTACCTGATAGCATGGGAGGACACTCCGCCATCCCACAATGAGTGGATACCGGCCACGGAAGTACCTGAGGAATTTTTAGTGGAAGAGTTCCACGCCCTGTTCCCCCACAGGCCCAAGCCCTGGCACATGGAAAGGGAGGGAGAGGGGGAAGAGCAGGAGGAAGGGATAGCAGGTAGCAGCTCCCCATGGAGATGGGAAGCGGAATTTGAGGACACGGAAGAAGAGGTGTGGGTTTCACCGAGGTCGACGACGTCAGAGGCAGGAGAGGACTGGCAGAACATTTTTACTCCCACCAGCTCTGATGCCACTGACTTCTTGGGGTTTCCGTCTTCTCAGGGGGAAGGAGAGAGATCGCAGGATTGGGGGGAAATTTTCACACCCACAGGCTCGGATGCCACGGACTTCTTGGGATTTCACTCGTCCCCAGCAAGCAGAGAGCCACTAGGGAGGGGGAGAGAGGAGCCTGGGAGGGGGGTGGATGTGAGGGACAAGGGATACAGGGAAGTCCCTCCCATCTTAAGTTCCAGCCCATCACCAAGCGCTGGAGAGAGTAAGGAGAGCTCTGCCTCCAGCGGAGAGTCAGGAAGTGGTGTCCGAGGCTCAGGCAGGGTTGTGGAGCCCATGCCTCAGGTGGGACAGGAAGTTGGACGCACGGGGGGGAGGCCAATCCCCCCAACTCCCGAATTGCGACGCAAACGTAGGGGGAAGAGGTTGGGTCTGCCAAAGTTGTGGTGCTGGAAGAAAACGCGCCAATCGCCATTCGGGAGTTCTGACACCTCACCTTAAGGATGCATTTTTATTGCTCTGAACACTGTAAATAATCAGCACTTAATAAAAGCCTTAAAAGACCATGCTGGAGTCGTTACTCTAGAGTAGCCACACCAAGCCCTCTGACACATAGCAATGTAAAATGTTCCACCAGTGTCTATATCCTCGTGCAAAGTTACTTAATAATGCTGTGCAAGAAGAAAATGTATGCTGCAATCATGTACTGTGTTTCAGAAACGGCCTTAGGTCAAGAGTATCTTTGAGAACATCTCCCACAGAAACCTCCCTCTAGCCAGAGAACATCTGGGAGACCCTGTTCTGCATACAGCTCCTTATGATGTCAGTTTATGGGCTCCTGAGAAAGGACTCTTATTTGTGGTGCCAAGAACTGCTTCATGTCCTCTCCAGGGAGGCTTGCCAGGTTATCCTTCTTAGCACTCAGAGAGCTGGTGAAAATCTACCTATTCTATCAGGCTTTGAACATCTAAGTAACTTCAGGTCCATAAGCTTGTTAAATAATACATAAGCTGCTCCTTTCAAAATACATTTTTCAGGCACAACTGAGCCAGAGTCTCTTCGTTCATGCCGGGCCCTAACAAACAGATTCCCATGCACCCCTGAGGTCTCGCATTTTCTTTTCTCTCTCTCCCCACCCCCACCCCATCTAACCTTGTTGAGTTCTTTTGGACTTATTTGCACTGGAGATTGGAGCAGGTGGTGCTGTGGGTTAAACCACAGAGCCTAGGGCTTGTTGATCAGAAGGTCGGCAGTTCGAATCCCTGCAACGGGGTGAGCTCCCGTTGCTCGGTCCCAGTTCCTGCCAACCTAGCAGTTTGAAAGCACGTCAAAGTGCAAGTAGATAAATACTTGCAGCGGGAAGGTAAACGGCATTTCCATGCACTGCTCTGGTTTGCCAGAAGCAGCTTTGTCATGCTGGCCACATGACCTGGAAGCTGTACGCCGGCTCCCTCGGCCAATAAAGCGAGATGAGCGCCGCAACCCCAGAGTCGGTCACGACTGGACTTAATGGTCAGGGATCCCTTTACCTTTACCTTGCATTGGAGTTACTACATTTCCTCTGGCTTTGGAAATATCAAGAAAGCATTTTAAACTAGAATTTAATACAGTGTTCCTTTTTTGGCTACACACAGGGGCGGGCTTTTTTTCAGCTGGAGCTCACCAGAGCTCAGCTTCGGCACCTCTCAAGTAGATGCCATTCTAAGAGAACAAGGGAGAAGTACGTGGTGAGCTCCAGCACCTCTTTTCCTAGAAAAATAGCACTGGCTGCAAATCACCTTGAGCTCTACTTTTCACCACAAAGGACTCACACGTTTTATAGATAAATAATGAAAACTTCCTATGCCAAGTCACAGCGTTTTGCAATGTTTCTACCCTATCACTCGCACAAAGGACCGCTGTTGTTTAAGAAAGAAGCCGGCTGTCAAACGAGTCCTCTGTTTAGGGCTCTGTCGCCAAAAAGTACTCCCAGCCTGTTTCCTGGTGTTATAATTTCCACGGGTTGCAACCAGTGTTTGGAATCTACTGTACAATCTCCCTTAAGTTAGGAATGCAAGTTTATTCCAGACTCATAAAGGGCTGCTCATATCTGACTATGCTAGATAAAAGTGCCCAACTGTTGTTTGTCCACCCCTATGCTTCACCAAACCAAACATTAATTTTCTGAGGCATGGCAGAGGTCCTGAAGGATTAGGAAGCCACTGATCGGCACATTAGGCAGAATGTTTCAGCCTGGTTGGTGCTGTTTCCCATTAAAAGATATGTGCTTGCTTCAGCTTCATGAGGAAATCAGTACCAGTTCGCCCCAGAGCAATGTGCTGCTTTTGATTCAGCAAATATGAAATGAGTACCCACTCCATAGCCTTCCACCCTATTTTTTCACATCTCATAGAAGGAAGAGGAGGTTAAAAGCTACTCTTTTTCTAATATGTTCCGGGGCAGAAAGAGACTCTACCGTCTACTCCAACCAATCAAACATTGGCCAGAGAAAGTTTCCTGACCAGGATAAGGTAAAGGTAAAGGACCCCCGGACGGTTAAGTGAAAGGTGACTATGGGGTGTGGTGCTCATCTCGCTTTCAGGCCGAGGGAGCCGGCGTTTGTCCACAGACATCTTTCTAGGTCATAAGGCCAGCATAACTAAACCGCTTCTGGTGCAATGAGACATCATGACAAGTGCCAGAGCGCATGGGAACAGTTTCTCTTCCTGCCACAGCGGTATCTATTTATCTACTTGCACTGGTATGCTTTCGAACTGCTAGGTTGGCAGGAGCTGGGACAGAGCAATGGGAGCACATCCCATCGCACTGATTCGAACCACCAACCTTCTAATCAGCAAGCCCAAGACGCTCAGTGGTTTAGACCACACAGCCCCCCATGTCCCTCTGACCAGGATAACATAGACTCTGACCCCAACATATCTCTCTCTCTCTCTCTCTCTCTCTCTCTCTCTCTCTCTCTCTCTCTCTCTCTCTCTCTCTCTCTCTCTCTAACATACTGGTACATTTACTTCTCTAAATAGACACCACCAGCTGTCCTGAGACTCTGCCTTTTGCCGACTATAAAGATAATCATTGAGGACTCAGTAGGACATAAAAGAGACCTCACAGAAAGGCACTTTGATGGCTAGAGGCAAAGGATTTTGTCATCCCTGACGTCTGAAGGCAGTTCGATAGAGAGAATGCTGCTTGTGGTGTGTATACTGTTACAAACGAGTGGTGGCAAGTGTCCAGGCACTCACCCAGGGGCTGTGTCCCTTTGCAGAAATTGAGACATGGCAGAGACTGTTGTAGCTTTAAGAAATATGGTTTGTTCGCCTATTTACACCTTCAGTCTGCATGAAGGGAGTGCAGGTCTTACAGCATTTCAAGAAGGGATTGTACCCCACAGCACTGCAGCCACAGAGTCCAATGTAGGCATCCCCAAACTGCAGCCCTCCAGATGTTTTGGCTTACAACTCCCATGATCCCTAGCTAACAGGACCAGTGGTCGGGGAAAATGGGAATTGTAGTCCAAAACATCTGGAGGGCTTTTGGGGATGCCTGGTCCAATGCATCTCTCCCAGTCAGCTTTCAGCCAGCCTGCCAAAGATGGATCTAAGTCCTCCTTCTCCCCCCTTCTTATTCCCAGAACACCTTGCTAAAAAAAACTTCTCTTTTCCTGTCACCTCACATCCAGTTACCTGAAGAAGTGTATCTGAAGAAGTGTGCATGCACACAAAAGCTCATACCCATGACAAACTTAAGTTGGTCTCTAAGGTGCTACTGGAAGGATTTTTTTTATTTTGTTTCTACTACTACTGCAGACCAACAGGACTACCTACGTACCTGTATCCAGTTACCATGGCAACCTTCCCACCCACCCCCCAGCCTCTGTTCACACTTCAGGGCAAAGGGGGACACACAGTTCTCTTGCAATGCCAATGGCCCTTTATTGCTTCTTAATGGCCCTAGCTTGGCCAGGTCTTTTTGGCTAGCTCAGGAATTCCTCTGCAGCTTTTATTTCTCCCTTCACATCCCAAATAATAATAATAATAATAATAATAATAATAATAATAATAATAATAATAATAATTTATTATTTATACCCCGCCCAACTGGCCGGGTCTCCCCAGCCACTCTGGGCGACTTCCAACAGAAGAATAAAACACAACAATCTATTAAACATTAAAAGCCTCCCTGAACAGGGCTGCCTTCAGATGTCTTCTAAAAGTCTGGTAGTTGTTTTCCTTTTTGACATCTGTTGGGAGGGCGTTCCACAGGGCAGGCGCCACCACCGAGAAGGCCCTCTGCCTAGTTCCCTGCAACTTGGCTTCTCGCAACGAGGGAACCGCCAGAAGGCCCTCGGTGCTGGACCTCAGTGTCTGGGCAGAATGATGGAGGTGGAGACGCTCCTTCAGGTATACTGGACCGAGGCCGTTTAGGGCTTTAAAGGTCAGCACCAACACTTTGAACTGTGCTCGGAAACGTACTGGGAGATCTTTCAAGACCGGTGTTATGTGGTCTTGGCGGCCGTTCCCAGTCACCAGTCTAGCTGCTGCATTCTGGATTAGTTGTAGTTTCCGAGTCACCTTCAAAGGTAGCCCCACGTAGAGCGCATTGCAGTAGTCCAAGCGGGAGATAACTAGATAATAAAAATCCTGCCTAATTTATGATTTAGAGGGGCCCCCCAATATATAACAATACCGTTTCCACTTTTGCCTCTGTTAAGGTAGGTTTGTTAAGTACTAATACATTCAGCCCTCCCCCCTTTAACACCTTGTTTGACCACCAGCAAGGGAAGACTGTCCCCCATCTCCTGCCTTATGCAATTTAGCACAATTCCTTCATCAGGGTAATATGCAAACAACAGATCAAAACAGGTTTGCTCAAAAGAGAGGAGGCTCCCAACAGAAGGTGAGGACTTTTGTTTTCAGTTGGGTGCCTTTGTCTTCTCTCTTTTCTGTGCTAGTTAAGCAGGGTATTTACATTTAACTCGAGCCTACAGTTTCAGTCAGCGAAGATACAGAGCACTTAAAACTGAGCAACAAAGGGTCTCTCCTGGCTTGATGTAATCACGATCCAAATAATAAGTGACCCAAGTTCTCTTCTCTGTAAATAAATTATACAGTGCAAAGGTGAAATTCAAGCTCCATTGCTCTTTAGAAGCAAAAAGTCTAGCGGCGTGTTCAATGGAAGAACACCAAAGAGAGATGAGATCAGCAATTAATAGCCTTTTATTCAGCGGTGGGGTGGGGTGCACTCCCCCACACCCACTTGTGTAAGCATTCTTATATGCAGTAAGGATCCAGCCCTCCATCACCAACAACAGCCACCCAGGTGCTTTTGCAAAGTTTAAAATTAGGGCCCTCCATTACTGGCTCCCAGAACCTGGTCTTCAGGACTATGCTATCTCCCTACACTGAGGCTCCATTAGTTATCATGGAGGATAATTTTCATTGACAGAACTTTCCTCCACGAATTTGCCTTAAAATTACCCACCACTAAGCCCATCTCAAGGGACGGGGGTGACGCTGTGGTCTAAACCACAGAGCCTAGGGCTGGCCAATCAGAAGGTCGGCGGTTCAAATCCCCACGACGGGGTGAGCTCCCGTTGCTCGGTCCCAGCTCCTGCCCACCTAGCAGTTCGAAAGCACGTCAAAGTGCAAGTAGATAAATAGGTACCACTGCAGCGGGAAGGTAAACAGTGTTTCCGTGTACTGTTCTAGTTTGCCAGAAGCAGCTTAGTCATGTTGGCCACATGACCCAGAAGCTGTCTGCGGACAAACACCAGCTCCCTCGGCCAGTAAAACAGGATGAGCGCCACAACCCGAGTTGTCCGCGACCGGACTTAACGGTCAGGGGTCCCTTTACCGTCCTAAGCCCAGCTCAGACTGTGGTTATCATTTCTGTAAGTTACCAGTAATTACCCATCGTGTGAAGGAGCGCGCATCACAGATAGGGCTATGCGATATATTGTCCAAAACCAGTCCAAAGTCCATATCACGATATCTATCAGTTTCATAATTTTTGACCTGGCAATATACTGTGAATCATGATGTGTAGGTGTGTGCTATTCAAAATCACGATGCGGTAAAAGCCATGAAGCCAGCCAATGCCTCTACATAGCTCCACCTTTATATATCGTGATGTTTAGCTGGTGATATACCACAGTGCTGAAAACCAGGTATCACCCAGTCCTAGTCACAGGTATGGTTCTGCACCAAGATACATGGTTCAGAAGTCTCCTTCTACATCTTAAGTGTCCCTCGCTTGAATTGGCCTGTTTTCGCTGCCCCAGAAACACACATTTCAAACTGCAGCCAGAGGCAGGCCAACAACTGAAACCCACGACATAAACTGTTTCCCCATTTCCCCAATTCATTCCTGAGTGTTAAACACAGCAACGTTCCAGTGCTTGAGCCTGTCAGGATCCCTCAATTTTGTGAAGGAGTACACAAGGAATTTCAAAGCCTTCTAAAAATAATACATTTTTTTTCCTGCGAGTGCATTTTTTCGTTCTTCACCCTCGACCCTCCCTCATCTCTTATTATTCTTTCTGGTATTAATGAGGTATTCTGGCCAAGGGCAAAGCTGCCCCCTAAATCTAGCTTTTCCAGGCATGTGTTATTTTCTAGAAAGCAAAGTATAAGGTTCCCTTGTCCTTAGACATCTGCCAAAAGTACAACAGAGACAGAAACAAAGACTTCAAATGCCTTTGGCTGTTTGCAATGACTTTTTTGTTATTACTATTTTTAAATGAAAAGAAGAGTTCTTGTTTTCCAATAGATTTTCACTGAGAAACCAAGAATTTGCCTTTTGTCTGGCCTATTTTGTATAAAGTATGAGTTCAGATGTTGCTTAGGACCTTGTTCAATACAGCATCAAGTGGCCTCATATTCCACCTATTCAACTTTTTGACTCGACCAAATGTACCGGGAATGTATTATACCAAAGAATAAAATTAAAATGAAGAACACATACAGCTTGGAAGAGTAAGTTAATATTAGTAAACAACATTGGTTTGGGAGGTTTATTAGAGCTTCTCTTCGGTTCAATGATTTACTCCAATTCAAAACAAGGCAGCTAATCTCTAAGCCCTTGTCAATAATTAACAGCTGTCAGCAAGTCTAAATAACCCTACATGACCAAAAGGCTCAATGGCTTCCTCTTTGTTTGGTCCTCTTCAGAGGTATCTGATATACCCTTATCTCAATGGAGTCAAACATCTTAAGAGGTTATGTTATGCTGAAGTTCACACAAGAGCCAAATGAAAGCCAGCAAGTAGCTAGTTCCAATAATATGATAACTTTCCACATGCACAAACCCCAGTACAGTGGTACCTTGGTTGTCAAACGGCTTGACTCCTGAACAATTGGCTCCCGAACGCCACAACTCCAGAAGTAAGTGTTCCGGTTTGCAAACGTTTTTCAGAAGCCGAACATCCGATGCGGCTTCCGTAGCTTCCGATTGAGTGCAGAAAGCTTCTGCAGCCAATCGGAAGCCGCACCTTGGTTTTCGAACGGTTCTGGGAGTCGAACAGACTCCTGGAACGGATTAAGTTCGACAACCAAGGGTACCACTGTACTAGTAAATGGGCTCTCTCAAGACCAACAGACATTTTCACCCGTAAGTCAGGGATATGTAACGGAGGCAGCCATATACGTCATGCCAGTAGGGTACGGTCACCTGCAGATCCAATGGCACCTCCAGGCAAGGGCTCCAGACCATGAGCTTTCAATCAATTATTATTATTATGGGAACAATGTATTGCACATATCTAAGCAACTGGATTCTATCTCCACCAAGCTCTTTGAGCAAGAATGGAAATTCTCCTTTGTGCACGTTTGTTGCAACTGAGCCCAACATGAAAAGGTCACATTTCATCCAGCAACCGATGCCTGATTCAACTGGCATCTCTCCTTGCAGGGGCTGCTAGAATCCTTTCGACAGGGCAAAAAAGAATAATGATAGCTATCTGCAAGATCCCGGTTGTAATGATACCAAGGTCATGTGTGACTGCATTAAAAGGGAGCTCAAAGTGGCTTGAGAGCAGTTGCATCCCAACACACTTTGTGACCCCAACTCCATTTACCATAGTGAAACATGGGGTGACCTCATAAGCAACTATCCTTCTTTGCAACGGCCTTAAAAGCTGGAGCAGGAACCATACACCATCCTCAGGGTTCAAAATTAGCAGGGTGCCAGGCAAATTTTGCGCCTAAAGGTTCTCCATTTGCGAGCACCTCAAAAAGTCTGGATGCCATTTTTTGTGCCTGGCTGACACTCAAGGATTACTGAAATGTGTGTGCTTTGAAGCCTCAAAGTATATCATAAGGATAGACAATAAGTTAAGGAGTTTAACAATAAAGAGGAGAGTGCTTTGAAAACTGAAGTATGGTGCCAATATTTTTATAGTCAACACCAAATTAAACATATATTAACTATTTCTGTTAAAAATGTGATATTAACAATGTGTCACTTATGTGAATTGCGTATTAGTTCATATGTATCAAAATAATAAATAAAAAGTGTTGCTGGCCAACACTCTCCCCCCCCCCCCAGGCGACTAGACATTCTGTTTTGGCACCCAAACCCCAAGTCCCAGGAGCCATTTGGCTCCTAGCTTTTGTATCCCAGTTTCTAACACTGACCATCTGCCCTGCAAACAGTTATAAAAGTGTGTGCTTTGAATGTTCTGAAGTGCTATGTAGGTACAAAATATTATTATATAGAACCAACGTATTTGTAGTCTAGAAATGTGTTACATTTTTTAGCTTTTCCAGAATTACTGGGTACTGTTCTCTTCGTAAAGTCTAGTCAAAGGCTATAAGCTACAAAACTGCTTGCACCAGCTCCAGTGCAATATTGGATGGCAACTACAACAGGGTCCCATACACAGAAGACTTTGTATTTGTGGTCAAGCTCAGGTGAACACATCACTCTAATTAGTCTGCCCCTTATATAGAGCAGTGTTTCTCAACCAGTGTGCCTCCATATGTTTTGGGACTACAACTCCCATCATCCCTAGCTAGCAAGACCAGTGGTCAGGAATGATGGGAGTTGTAGTCCCAAAACATATGCAGGCACACTGGTTGAGAAACACTGATATAGAGACTCAAGAGATTGCTTTCTGCAATCTTCGTTCACACAAGCAAGCAGGCACTAAGCTTGTCATGGCCTTTGGCTAGAAAAATAAACTTATGAACAAAAAGTGGGAAAGGGCCTAAGAAAACTTGCACTAGCACATGGCAGAATCTGTACCGCGCAATGCCTGAATGAGCTGGTTGCAAAGATCTCCATTAAAGTTCACCAGGGGACAGTGGAAACAAACCCCTAGCATAGAGATTCCTGGGACTAAGAGAAGCTGGAGCCATGTAATCTCTTATAATTTCTTTGGCCAGGGACCAGAACTTTAGGACAAGATGTCAAAATCCCCATAAATGGAGAAAGGAGTCGATGCCAGCGCATCTGTATATCAGCACTAATCTGAGATGTTGAGTTTCCAAGGTTTATGAGCACAGGGCCAAGTCATTTTAACCTGCATTCCAAATCCACATCAGATACCCGACACTGTGACATGCAATGCCTGGGGCCTCTGTTTATTTGCAATATTTAGATGTGGCTTCTATTTCCACTGGTGCTCTATGGACATGAAAAGTTTTGTTTGCAAACAATTCCCTTAATGGCCGCTGCACAGTATTTGACAGAAAGCTTTGCGCTGCGAACTTCCCAAACTGAAAACCAGCCAACTTTCCTTATAAAAATAGAGAAATAGCCTACTATGGACTCGGCATACTAGACACAGTTTGACACACCTGAAATCAGTGTGCAAGCAAAACATATTAACCCTCCCTTCTGTTTAATGAATGTTTGCAGGACCGCCCTAAAAAGGGAAGACCACAAAAATATTTCGTAGCCTGGCTGCCTATACATACCCATTTGTGACTCAAAAGTTATCTTTTCCCAGTTGCCTGCAGGAAATGTGCTAACACTCACATCACAGATAAACTGCTCAAGTGACTACTGTATTCACAAGCCATTTTTAAGAGGCTGTTTGCCACTCTGCAAACATGCTCAAGCCATATGGCAGGGACAACTGCCATATATCTGTAGACTCAGTGGCGGAGCTTCATACTCCGGCACCGGGGGCGGGGCAGGTGCCCATTCTGGGGGCAGGGCGCCCCTCCCGGAGGGGAGGGGCACGTGTTCCGGGGACGGGGCGCACCTCCCAGAGGGCGTGACAGGCGTTCCGGGGGTGGGGGGGCGCATTTTGGGGCACGGTGGGCGCCCGCGATGGCGACCCTTGGAGCCCGCCGCTCGGAGCGGCCCGTCCCCACCGCCCCTATCTTCCTACACCCCTGTGTAGACTAAAACTTCTATCATTCTTGACCACCGGCCATGAAGGCAGGGGCTGATGGGAGTTGCGTTCCAACAACACCCTGAAGGCACTGTGTTGGGTACCTCAGGAACACAGCGACTCCAATGGTTGCTCTGACTAGGCACTTGAAACACGGGCAAATACATCTGCAAAAGAAAGGGAATGGAGGTTAAGCCAGAGGTCTCACTCTGCCCATTTAAACCTCTACAGAACATGTTTGGGTGGAATGGGGCAGAGTAAACGACTTACAACAGCCCTATAAAGTGTGCCAGGACTATCATACAAAAGTGCAACACAGTGACCCTAAAGGACCAGCTGCACAGCCTTGGAGTCCTTTTGGATTCATAGCTGTCCGTGAAGGCACAGGTCAACTCTGTGTCCAGGGTGGCTGTCTACCAGCTCCATCTGATTCATCGGCTGAGACCTTACCTGCCTGCAACCTGTCTTGCCAGAGTGGTACTTGCTCTAGTTATCTCCTGTGGGAATAAAAGGCAGAAGAGAAGAGGCATATACACCACTTCGAGCGCCTTGGACGAAAGGGTGGCATGTAGATGTAAGAAAGAAAGTGTTCATTGAACCAAGTGAGGCTGTGAATGCGGCGAACTGGTATCTGAATCAGAAATGGACCAATAAGGAATGGAATGGAAATGCAAATCCAGACAAGGCAGATAAAAGTGCTGTTAGATGATTTAGTGGACTGGAAAGGTGGCATTCAACCTGTTCCGAACAGGCTTACACTCCCTCTAAAAGAATCAGGTTCTCAACTTGGATACCAAACAAGCATCAATGGCACAAAGATCCTTCCACCAAGTGAGGTGCCCTCCAGGTGGGTGTTGGATTACAATATGCACCCCCTCTGGCCATTGATCATGCTGTTTGCGGGTCCAGCAACACCTGGAGGACACGGCTACTCCTGACCTCCCCAGCATTTATGCTCTGGAAAAATCCATACTGGACATACTGTTATAACGTGTCCTCTTTTTACAACTGTGTTTTCTTTTCTTGCAGCTCTCCCCTGAACCCCTTTAGACATGCTCAAATGCTCTCCTTTATATTAAAAGAACTCTGCACAGAGAGACCTGCAGCTAAACTACATCAGTTGCAATTGCATGGCAAATCTTTTAAAAAATCAGGAGCAGACTATGGAGAGCCTGATCGGAACCGTGGGTGTGACGAGAGTGGGATTAAGTTTTATTCTCAGGCCATAGTGCAAGGGGGGGGGGAATATCAAACACACACTCAAGTTGCTATTAGCCCTGAAAGGGAAAGTGCCACTGGGATGATTGAGAACTTTCCTGACAGGTTTCTCCCCTACACACGCACACACACACACACACACACACACAGTCTTGGTTAGGCCCTCCAGTGGCTGCTATTTACAGTTTTAAAAATAGAGTCACACAACTGACCCATTTAATGTCATATGCAGTTTGGCCCCTAGACTGCTGGCAGGAAGGTGTTAGGAGGAAGAAGCACTGCTGCTGTGAATGTGTTAAGTCTTTGCAGGAAGCCATGCAAGAAATAAATCAGGTCAGGGTGGAAGTCATGCCTCTCCTCACAGGGTGCAGAGATAAAACAGAACTGCTGAGGCAAGGGCTTGAGGAGGAATCAGAAAGAGGAAAGCTGAGAGAAGCAGGAGGGGAATCATTCAATATGCATTCCACCCCATGCTCAGAGTGAGGAGTTCAAGGGAAAAACAGAGGTAAGAGGCTAGAGCCCGCTAAAAACAGTGTCCAAAGAAAGGTCAGAGGTGAAAAAGGATGCAGAATGGAGCCTTCACACTCTGAGCAACAAGAAACACAGGTATTGGAGTCAGAGTCCTACTGGCAGGTCTCTAAGAAGAAACTGGTGTAAGCTAGGGCTGGGCGATATCTGGTTTTCAACAACACGATATATCACCAGCTAAATATCACGGTATCTTGTTATATCATGAAATACATATGCGGCGGTGGAGGGCCTTGCTTGGCACCCCCTGCGGCGGAAGAGGATCCCGCCAGACCTCCCCGCAGCGGCAGATGGACACCGCACTTCCCCACAGGAGCAGAGGGCCTTGACAAGGCTCCTTGCAACAGCAGAGGGCCTTAAAATGTAATGAAATACAGTGGTACCTCGGTTTCAGTACACAATTGGTTCCGGTAGTCTGTACTTAACCTGAAGCGTACTTAACCTGAAGCGAACTTTCCCATTGAAAGTAATGGAAAGTGGATTAATCCGTTCCAGGTGGGTCAGCAGAGTACTTAAACTGAAAGTACTCAAATTGAAGCGTACTTAAACCAAGGTATGACTGTAGTACAGGGGTCTGCAACCTGCGGCTCCGGAGCCGCATGTGGCTCTTTTACACCTTTGCTGCGGCTCCGGAGCAGATACGAGGGGAGGAGGCGTCCAAGCCATGTGCCGCCTGAGCCATGCGGCGGCGCCCGCCACGCCCGCCAGACACTCGCGCGGTGCCCACCGCCGCCGGAGCACACAGCTGCAGCGGCGCGCTGTGCGCCTGCGCCCCGCACGGCGCCCGCCGGAGTCCACAACTCCGTTGTGCGCTGTGCAAAAAGGACGCAAGGTGATGTTAGCAGCCCCCTCCCTGCATCAGCCCCTCCCCGCTGCATTTCTGCAGCCAATAGGCTCACGGGGGGCGGGGGCGGAGTTTTTTTTTTAAAAAAACGGGCGCACTTCTTCCCGCCCAGCAGCAGAAAAGGCTTGCGGGCTCGGAGCGCGTGTTTGCTGCTGCTGCTCCTGCCTGCGGCCTGCCTGTGGCCTCCTGCCGGCCTGGTCAGGAGATTGAGGTAGATGTATTAATCAATGGGTTGATTCAATATGAGGAAATTTTATAAGTTCACTTGATGGGAGCAACACACATGAAACCATACAGGTGTCCTAATAAGGGAGTCAGAGTTTTGCCCATTCCCAGTAATCAAGGCAGCCCAAACTCAAAGTTATTTTTATAATGACGAGGATGACATTGGGCCCTCATTATTAATTATTATTTACATCAGGCACTGATTATGATTTATGGTACACTGGGGCCCTGATTAATTTTCTATGGCATTTTGGGGCATTGATTATTGGGCATAGCAAATTTTGCTATGGGGCCCTCTGATTTCTAATTACATCCCTGTTTTGCGGCTCCCAGTTTATTTTTTTCCTTCGGAAACGGGTCCAAGTGGCTCTTTTTGTCTTAAAGGTTGCAGACCCCTGCTGTAGTAGATAAATATTAAAGAAACTTCCATGCAATATATTTAGTAGATTTTCAACTAATTTAAGGGTAGTTTAACTTTCAAGTTGCATCTGCTTCCTCACTCAGAGATCTAATTGGAATCCATGCATGCATAAACCTCACTGAGTTCAACTAAACTAACTTCTACTTTCCTGGGAGTAATTCTCCTCGAATTCAGTAGGGCTTGCTTGTGAGTAGACATGCATTTGCTTGCACTGCTTACTGTTGCATCATTCTCACATAGTACCCAACCTCCCATTTCAGCATAAGGCAAGCTAAATCTTCTCCCCTCCACCCCCCAGGACCCCCTTAAAAGCCCTCATCCCACCAATCTCTCCCTTTTTATCAACTGGAGGGAGGGAGGGCAAGCAAGCAAAAAGATAGGTAAAGTTAAGGGTAAAGGGGACCCCTGACCGTTAGATCCAGTCGTGGATGACTTTGGGGTTGCGGCGCTCATCTCGCTTTACTGGCCGAGGGAGCCGGCATACAGAGCAGCGCACGGAAACACCATTTACCTTCCCACCAGAGCGGTACCTATTTATCTACTTGCACTTTGTGCTTTTGAACTGCTAGGTTGGCAGGAGCAGGGTCCGAGCAACAGGAGCTCACCCCGTTGCAGGGAATTGAACCGCCAACCTTCTGATGGGCAAGCCCTAGGCTCTGTGGTTTAACCCACAGCGCCACCTGCATCCCTAAGCAAAAAGATGAAAGTAAAGGGGCCCCTGACCATAAGGTCCAGTCGTGTCCGACTCTGGGGTTACAGCACTCATCTCGCTCTATAGGCCGAGGGAGCTGTCTGCAGACAGCTTCCGGGTCATGTGGCCAGCACGACAAAGCTGCTTCTGGCGAACCAGAGCAGCTAGTCTCCAATAAATAAATAAATAAATCCTTCCTTTTTAATATGGAGGAAAGCTATTTAGGGGGAACCAACAACATAAACACCATCAGAAAATAAAACAAAAACTCTTCCCCCTCTTTTTTTCACTGGTGGAGGTGAGTTTACTGGTTTGTGTGAGGGCTTATCCTCATTTCTTACTTCCCTGGGAAGCTGTCAAGTCTCCACCTTTTGTTCACAGGTATATTGCCTTGTTAAAACACTTATCAAAATATGGCGATTTATTGCACAGCCCTAGTGGAAGCCCAGCGGAAGGGTCCAGTGATGGAAAGGGGCTCTGAGACCTTGTAGCAATAGCTCCGCCCAGTATACAGTGGTACCTTGGTTTAAGTACACAATTGGTTCCAGAAGTCCGGACTTAACCTGAAGCGTACTTAACCTGAAGCGAACTTTCCCATTGAAAGTAATGGAAAGCGGATTAATCTGTTCCAGACGGGTCCGCGGAGTATTTAAACTGAAAGTACTCAAACCAAAGCATACTTAAACCGAGGTATGACTGTACTTTGAAATATCTATCGCTGCTCTGAGAAGCCTCTGGGTGGTGAGGGGCGATGGATAAATATAGAGTGAATATAACAGGAGGACTCCAAGCTTAGCCTTCTGCCTGACATGCTAGTTCTCCATGAGTAGGAAGATGTGTTTGGAGGCAGAAGTCCTTCAGACAAACAAATTGTGTGCTGCCTGCAGTCTGAAGCGATGAACCACACAATTCTGCAGCTCGGCTCTAGAACATCTGTACCCTATTTCCAAACTGCAAAACATTGTCATGGTTTTCGATTAAAATTTCCAAGTGTCAAGACGAAAAGCCCTACAAGTGTATACTTTATTATGAAACTCAATAACCAAATTTAAATAATACCAATTAATAATGGAGGGGGAGAGGGGGGGGTGGGGAGAGGGAGAGGGAGAGAGATGAGCATGTTTGACCGTGAGATCACAGGTACCGAACGTAAGTGCTCTGAGAAGTGAGCTGAAAGCAAGCCTCAAAGAGAACTGTCATCTCCTTAGCAATTATTCTTGTTTTCTTAAAAGTTGAATCTCAGGTCAGCCAACTTTCAAACCGTAAAACATTATTGCTCTTTTCGTCAAGTCAATGGTGAGCTGGGGAGGGGGGCATCCTTCTCTTTTCTTCCCCCAAGGATCCTCTTATTTGGCTTCTATGTTGAAAGAAAAGTTCTATTTTTAGTTCCCAAGATCAGGAATATTGCACAAAAGGGGATACGAACGAACTATATAACTCCTCGTTTAATAAAGGTCTCAATGCTTATTCTGGCCAAGCCACAGGCTAAAGCGAGCCTGTCTGTATTTTCTGAAGCCCTCAAGATACAGAAACACAACAATGAGAATCGGAAACGTGCAAGGAGCTCTTGCTAGCCATGAACAGATGAACGGTGGCCAACGAGTATTGTTCTATATATTAAAATGAGGAAATACATCACAGTGACCGTGAACCAATAAGCATTTTAAAAGATAATAAAGAGATAAATAAGCATTGTAGGGGCAACTTTTTCTCCAACTCAGATTCTAGCAAACCAGAAGTAAACACAAAAACCACAGCCTCCAGCCTTGAAGCCAGTTTCTGCTTTCCCACACTGGCACAGGGATTCAGCAGGGATTCAGCAGCAGAGAGAACACGGAGCAAAGCTTCACAAGTCTATACCTATGCTTCTACTTTTTCCAAAGAGATGCTGCAGCCATTTTAGGAAGAAACCATGGGGGGAGGGGAAGAGTTCACGGAATAGCAATGTTCCCATAGGAAATAATGGAAATCGTCAACTCGTTATGCAACCGTTTGCCTAATGAACAGTTTCCTGGGATCACATTGTGTTTGGAAAATAGGACATGTGTGTGACTCCATATGTAGGATGTGCATTTGTACACTGAGAATGCAATTACATTATTATTATTATTAAATAATAAAATAATAATAAGCCATTCTTCATCCTAAGATCCCAGGGCGGGTTGCAACACTTAAAACACAACATTAAAAACAGAAACAACTTACAATCACAAAAAACATACACCGTCCTACTCCATAATCAGTCACAAAGATATACAGTGGTACCTCGACTTACGAAGGCGATTCCTTCCGCGGCGCTCTTTGTAAGTTGAAGTCTTCGGTTGTCGAAGCGCCCGTTTTGCGCATGTGCGAAGTGTGGTTTTGCGCTTCTGCGCATGCGTCGACCTGCGAGCGCAGCTTCTGCACAGGCGCAGAATGCACACGCAGCGAAAAGACTTCCGGGTTTGTCGACTTCGCAAGTCGAAACCTTCGGAAGTTGAGTCATTCGGATGTCGAGGTATGACTGTACTTTGCAGGGTATATTTGGCCTCAGTGCCAACGTGAATCATTGGAGCCAGTTCCTAGAAGCCGAGGTCCCTTCGGCCGGTGTCAGAAACTCAGATATATATCACCAAATCGCACCTTGAACCTAGCTTACAGTCTCCACAACGGAATGTCTAGGCACCATTATTATTATTATTATTATTATTTAATAATAATAGAGTGGTTTGCAACACATTGAAACATCACATAAAACAACCCAAAATAAAACATACAAGTTCCCTCACTGACTCCACAGAAGAGCATTCTAGTCTGAGGCAATACAGAAGTTCTACAACAGCTGATTTACACATGAGACTTATCACTTTATGTTGCTATCACCACACAATGAATGTGCAAGCATTAATCATAGTTGCACTGGAACATGAATCAGGAACTGTGATCTATGATCATCAAAGTTCATATCTAGGGTTGCCATTATACAACTTTGCCTTAAAAAGCTCAACAACTTTTCTGTCCCGATTTTCAAAAAAGCGGCAGATTTACACCTCAGGCTTCAGTAAGGTTCTGTGGCAGCAAGCACCCAGTCTCCTTGCTATCAGAGCTTTCCTCAGCACATTCCAAGTCAAAAATAAGCAATTACACTAGTGTCCTTGGCAAACATTTGACACCTGATTGACCCAATGAAAACTCCCTTCTCCCTAGCTACTCTGCAGTTTTCAGAAACCCAAGAGAATACCTCAGTTTTCAGTTTGCTGTTCACATTCTTGCCAAGGATTTGCGAGTTCATCACTTTCAGAAGACTTGCAACACAAAGAGGAAGATATGGTTACTCAACATTCCCTAACAAAACTACTAAACTTAAAACATTTAGACGCACTGTATGAGAGATTACAATTCTTTCACCAAGTGCTTTTTATTAGAAAATAACTCGGGTCCCACACATAAACAGATCTCTTCCTCATACACATGCTCAACAGAGTTTTCTTAATTTTCTATTAGTAAGTTAAAAGGGTGACTGCAAGGTCGCAATAATTTGGGCTCTTGCTTCCTGATCCATAGAAGGGAAACATGGTCTTTTTTTGTATCCACTGCCCAGCAAGGAGATTTTATATGGGAGAAGAGGCAAATAGTTGGTGGTGTGGGAGCAGCTACCACTCTCCTCCAACCTATGGCAGTGACACAGTGTTTCTATAGATGAAACAAGCCTGGTGCCATTTTGAAAGAGGGGCTCTCTTAATGCGTTCCTGCTTCTGTGCCACAGTACACTAGAGGCTTTGGGTTCCGGACACCAGAAGTAAATGCAAGCACTCTAGTGAAAGTATTTGTGGATCTCTGGGGACTTCCATGGCTACAGCCTAAAAATAGTCACCATGTCACATTGGAATAGCGTTTGCAGAACACAGAACTTTAGAAATGGAATTTACTTGGCTTGTCACTTCATCAATATTAACTGTACCTGGTGTTTTTCCTCTAAAGTGAATGATACAAGTTCTCATCTTCAAATGAAACAATGCCTAAACTATGTTTTCTTTCACTTATCCTACATCACCTTTACCTCTCCTCTCCTCTCCCATTCTTTCTCTTCCTTATCTAGCACCAGAGCTTTCCAAGCAAGCATTGCAAAGGCAGTAACCACCTGGGATGCACAAAAAGTGGGCCTGTAGACAAGCCACTAAAACAAACTCATAAACACAAGTAGGAGGAAGTATTATGTCTAGAACATGACATAAAATGTATGCTTGGGGTTGAAGGGAGTGAAAGATAAAAGTCTCCAAAGTTTTAAAAGGAAATGTTGGCAAGCAACATGGGTTTCCAACTGCAGTCTTCCTTCTCCTTGAGGAAAATGCAATTTTACCACAACAGCTAAACAACATACAACATACCAAAACAGCAGAGGCAAATAGCTCTCTGTGTGTCACTGCTTTTTTCAAGTAGGGTACATTCCGTCTCTCTTGGAACAAGTCCACATAAAACCGAACTCCGTTAATGGAGGACTTGTACACCCCCCACTTTTCTTGGTTTAGATTACCAGGCTCTGTTTATGGTTGCTGGAATCCCACAAGCCCACTTGAAGCAAACAAAAACTTGCAGCCAAGGACCTTTAACAGGCCCTCCAACATAATGTCATCATCACAAGCCTAATTTCATCACCAAGGCTACAGATGTCTGGTACCCAAACAATCATCCGAGTTTTAAAAACAATTATTCCCAGTTCCTGCCTTTGTAGGGTTTGGAAAAATTTAAAGGGGGTGGGTAAGAGGAGGAATGTATTCTTGGCTTATTCAAGGACTGGGAAAGGGACAGGAAAAGGAGGTCAAAAATCAGTTTCCATTTCCAACGTATTAATTTCAATTTATAGAATTCAAAGGAGGTATCTTTTTTTTAATGATATGGACATTCTGACATGTATTGATATGATTAGGCTGCTCTGAAGTTGAGTTTTATGGAACTATTTTATTGGAATGAGCTTTAAAATATATTTTTCTTAATTGTTTGTTTAGTAATTATTGGATCCCTCTACAGCACGTGCTGAAACGGTCTTCTTTACCATTTGACCCACTATTGGTCTTCACACACAGGGGAAGTCCCTAACTCATTGAGGGGTTGAGACCCATTGACTACCCTCACCTGGTTTAGCCATTGTCTCTCAAGACAGACAGGTACCAGGAAAAAAGGGGGTGGGACAAAACTCCACAGTCTTGGTAGATTTTTAAGAAGTCATCGTGACACAACTTAAATACTATCACAAGGGGCCATATTTCAGACTACATTTAAGTCTCTTTTTCAATACATGCACATGCCCCTCTACAAATTTAAACAGCCCCCATTCTATTTACAGGTATTTGTCCACAAACCGAGGAGTGGGGGAGAAAGTGATAGATTAATCGCACAGTTCTATGCATGTCTACTTAACAGTCAGTCCCAAGGAGTTCAAAGGGGCCACTCTCCAATGTGGTATAGGTTTATAACTGTCACAGTGGCCGGAGTGGGCTACTTCAGAGTAACGACGCTACGCAGCTCTGCATTTTATTCTTTTATTGGTGCTGCGTATTTACAGTGCTGAAGTCATTGTTATTTACACGGAGTGATGTGGTCAGTCGGTTCCAGAACCTCCGAATGGCTTTTGGCGCGTCTTTCTCCAACACAAAAGCTTTGGCAGACCCATCCTCTTTCCCCTCCTCTTTCTGCGTAATTCCGGAGTTGGGGGGATGGGTCTCCCCCCCTTATTCGCCCCTTCCTGTCCCACCTGGGACCCTGGCTCCTCTACCTTGCCTGAGCCTCGGACACGACTTCCTGCTTCCCCATTGGAATCGGAACTCTCTCTGCTTTCCCCTGTGCTCGGGGATGGGCTTGAACTCAGGAGGGGAGGGACTTCGCGATATCCCCTGTCCCTCACATCCACCCCCCTCCCAAGCTCTCCTTCACCCCTCCCCAGGTCCCCCCCAGGTGTCGGTGACGACTGGAAGCCTAAGAACTCAGTGCTTTCCGAGCCCGTTGGTGTGAACACCTCCCCCCAGTCCTGCGAGCCCCCCCCTTCCGCCTGTGAGGACGGGAATCCCAAAAAGTCCGTGGCGTCAGAGCTGGTAGGGGTAAAAATGTTCTGCCAATCTGCTCCTTCCTCTGACTGGGTGGATCTCGGTGACACCCATACCTCATCCTCTGGTTCCTCAAACTCCGCTTCCCAGCGCCATGGTGAACTGCTCTCCCGTGCTTCCTCCCCCTCCCCCTCCCTTTCCATGTGCCAGGGCTTGGGTCTATGGGGAAAGAGGGCGTGAAATTCTTCTACCAGGAATTCCTCCTGTATCTGAGTGGCTGGGACCCATTCATTCTGGGACGGTGGAGCATCCTCCCATGCCATGAGGTACTCCAGGCCCCCCACCCCCCTCCTTGAGTCCAGGATGGCCGTGGCCTCATTGAGTTGCTCCCTGCCTTCTCTCTCCCCCCCTCCCTCAGGGGTTTGTTCGCTGCCTCGGAGCCTGCTGCTTTCCCTGTACGGCGACAGCAGCGATCTGTGAAACACTGGGTGCACCCTCATGTCCTCTGGCAGTGCCAGCCTGTATGCCACCGGGTTGACCTGTTGCGTGACCGTGAAGGGGCCCAACCTTCTGGGCGCCAGCTTTTTGCACCTCCCTCTGATGGGAAGGCCCTCCGAGGACAACCAAACTTTGTCCCCCACCCTAATGACCTCCCCCGGTCGCCTGTGGCGATCTGCCCCCTTCTTGTACGCTTCCTTGGCCCTCTCCAAGTGTTCTCTAAGCTGCTGGTGCACCGTCTCCAGTTCCTCTGCCCAATCCTCAGCCTGTGGGCCCTCCTCCTCCTCCTCCCCCTCCCTCTCTGGGAAAGATCTGAGGTCGCGCCCGTAATTGGCCTTAAAGGGCGACACCCCTGTGGAGACGTGCACCGCATTGTTGTAGGCAAATTCTGCCAGTGGCAGGCGATCCACCCAGTCCGTTTGCCGCTGGCTGACGTAGCATCTCAGGTACTGCTGCAGAATGGCGTTGACCCTCTCCGCCTGTCCATTGGTCTGCGGGTGTCTAGCCGTCGACAAGCTGACCTCCACCTGCAGGAGGTTCATGAGCCGCCGCCAGAACCTGGAAACAAATTGGCGGCCACGATCCGAAATAACCCTTTAAGGTAATCCATGCAGTCTGAATACGTGATCCACAAACAGTTTGGCTGTCTCCTCTGCAGAGACCGCCCTGGCACACGGTATAAAGTGGCACATTTTGGACATGAGGTCCACCACCACCAACACTGCGGTCTTGCCCCTGGAAGAAGGCAGATCTGTGATGAAGTCCATGGACACCACTTCCCACGGCCTGTGTGGTGTGGCTAAGGGCTCCAGCAATCCTGCTGGCGGTGCTCTGACCACCTTTGCCCGCTGGCAGGTGTCACAGCCCCGTACATAGTCCCGAACATCTTCCCGCACCCCTGGCCACCAGAAGTGTCTCATGACTAGGTGAGCGGTTTTGTCCCTCCCAAAATGACCCGCCGTTGGGTTGTCGTGCATCTGCTTGAGGACCGTACGTCTAAGCTGGGTGGTGGGCAGGTACAGTGCACCCTTGTAGAAAAGCAGCCCCCTGCTTTCTGCAAAGTCTTTTGCCTGCTCCCCCCCCCTCTCAGTTCTCCGAAGATGCGGTTGGCAAATTCATCCGCTGCCGTCAGTGCTGTGAGTTCCGCCTCGCTCACCACTGCTGCTCCGCAGGACCATGCTGACGGAGGGAAGATGTGTCTGGGTGCCGGTGGCGCCTCCTCCTCCATGTACTCTGGCTTGCGGGAGAGGGCATCCGCCCTGACATTCTGCTCTCCCGGGATGTAGTGTATGGAGAAGTTGAAGTTCGAGAAGAACTCTGCCCACCGTATCTGCCACTGGTTGAGCACCCTGGCAGTTCTCCAGAACTCCAGGTTCTTGTGGTCTGTGCACACCTGGATGGGGTGCTTGGCGCCCACCAGGAAGTGTCTCCAGTGCTGGAACGCAGCGTGGATCGCAAGAAGTTCCCGATCAAACACCGTGTAGTTTCGCTCTGGCTGGGTCAACTTCCTGGAGAAGAAGGCACAGGGTCTCCACTCTCTGTTGGCGTCCAGTTGCAACAAAATGGCGCCCACAGCTTTATCAGAAGCATCTGTCTCCACGCGTAGGGGCGCGTCCTGAACCACGTGGAACAGGTTCTGGTCTGAGGCGAACACCCTCTTGAGGCTTTCGAACGCTGCTTGCGCCTCTGGTGTCCACCTGAACTTCTGCTTGCCTCTCAGGCAGTCAGTGATGGGGGCCGTAACGCGAGAGAAGTTCTTGATGAACTTCCTGTAGAAGTTGGCGAAGCCTAGTAGGCGTTGGGCATCTTTGCGCGTCCTGGGGCTGTGCCAGTCCAGGATGGCCTGCACCTTGTCCTTGTCCATCGCCAGCCCCTTGTCTGACAGCTTGTAGCCCAGGAAGTCCACCTCCTTGGTGTGAAACTTGCACTTCTCCAGCTTCACATACAGGTGGTTCTCCTTCAGGCGCTGCAACACCTCCCTGACATCTTTCACATGCTGCACTGGGTCATCGGAATAGATAAGGATGTCATCCAGGAAGACCAAGCATTTCCTGAAGAGGAGGGACCCCAGGACGTGGTGCATGAAGGCCTGGAAGCATGCTGAGCCCCCTTGCAACCCGAAGGGCATCACCAGATATTCAAAAGAGCCCAGAGGCGTGAACATCGTGGTTTTCCATTCATCGCCTTCCCGGATCCTGATTAAGTTGTACGCCCCCCTCAGGTCTAGCTTGGTGAAAATCTTGCCCCTGCGCGCTGCTGTCAACAGATCGTCCACTCTGGGCATGGGGAAAGCCACTGGCTCTGTCACTGAATTCAGCCGTCTAAAATCCACCACCAGACGGCGCTGTTGCGTGTCTTTCTTGTCCACCCAGAAGACTGGGCTGCCCCCTGCTGCCTTGCTTTCTCTGATGAACCCCCGCTTGAGGTTCTTGTCGATGAAAGCGCGCAGATCCTCCAGTTCCTGGTCTGACATGGCGTACAGCTTGGCTGGGGGTATAGTTGCCCCTGGCACCAGGTTGATCTGGCAGTCAAAAGGCCTGTGCGGGGGTAGGTGGTCGGACTCCGCTTCGCTGAAGACCTCCTGCAGGTCCCAGTACGGCTTGGGTATCGCCTCACCCCCTTTGACGTGCATGGTGGCCACCGTGGCTATCGGAGGCCCCTCCCCTGGTTGGTGCTGCATGCAATGTTCCAGGCAAAAGTCCGATCCAAAAGTGGTGCATCTCTGGTGCCAACTGATGGAGGGGTCGTGGCGCGCCAGCCAGCTCATGCCCAAGACGATGGGGGGGTCTGAGATGGTGGTGACGTTGAATGCCAGTGTCTCTGAGTGCCTTCCCACCGTCATTTTCATGGGGGGGGTTTGATGAGTGATGGCCCCTCCCAGCAGCTCTCTGCCGTCAATGGTCGCCACGTGCAGAGGAAAATCCAGCTGCAGAAGCTGGATCTGGTGCTCTTCTGCAAAGTTTCTCGAGAAGAAGTTAGCTGACGCCCCACTGTCAATTAGGGCGAGGACCGTCAGGGGATAGCCATTTGGGAGCGTGAGCGTCACTTCTAGAACCACTCCTGCTCTGGGAGGGGTGGGCTGGCTCTGCTCCTCTCTGTGCGGGTGGGTGGGCTGGGGCTGTTGTCTGCTGACTGTGCCTGGCTGCTGCCCCTTGTCTCCTGCAGCCAGGCTTTCCCGTTTCCCTGCTGTGGTGCTGCGTCAGTGGGGGAGGGCACAACCGTTCCCGCCTTTCCTTGCCACTCCCTGCGATGTGGGCAGTCTCTGACGAGATGCTGGGGGGAGTTGCAGAGAAAGCAATTCCCACCCCTTCCCTCCTTGCGTCTTGGCGCCGCTGGGGTTTGAAAAGCCCGCGCGCGCGCGCTATCAATCTGCATGGGTTCCTGGTCCTGGCTGGCCCCAGGCGTGGCTTGAAAGGGTTGTTGGGGGAGTGGCTTCTCCTGCGACCGTGGGAACCAAGCCCGCTTTGCGCGCGTTGCTTGCTTGTCGCTCCACCGGGATTCCTGTCTCACCCCCACCGCCAGAGCCGCTTTGCTCAGCTGATCCATATTACTGGGCTTTGGACCTCTCGAGAGCTCATCTTTCACCTCCTCATGCAACCCCAAGTAGAACGCCGCTTGCATTGGGGGTGACTCCAGTTCCCACCCCAATCTGTGCACCAGCATGGTGAATTTCGCCCAATACGCGCGAACTGTCATATTTCCTTGGCGTAAATTATGAAGTTCCTCCTTAGTCTGGTCCATATGACTATCGGACGAATACATCGTTTTCAAACCTTCTAGAAATAGTTTGACATTCTTCATGCAAGGATTCTTTGTTGCGATTAACGGTCTTAGCCACTCCCTGGCTGCCCCGGTAAGGTGCTCCACAATAAACGCTACCCTGTGCTCATCATCAGGGAACTCATCGTGGTGCAGCTCAAGAGCATACACAATCTCAGTCTCAAAGCCATGATATTCCCTCGGGTCTCCATTGAACTTGCTTACTAGGGTCCCGGCTCTCCTTCCTGGCAGCACTTGGACTTGGGGTGCCCCTCCCGCCTTGTTTTTCTCTGCATCCAGCTTGTTTTGGAGGTCTACCGCCACCGCCCTTAATTCCTGCTCTCTTTCCTGTAGCGCTCTCACCTGTTCCGCAAGTTGTAGCCGGTCGTCCTGGACCTTCTTAGTCTCTTCTTTAGCTGCCTTCAATTCCCCCTGCGCCTGCAGCGACAGCTGCTGCAGTTCTTGCTGGGCTTGCTCCGCGATCTGCCGCCATCTCTCCGCCTCTGACACGCTCATCCCGGCAACTCCAAAGTAGCCCAAAAAAGGATTCGGAGGTTGCTGTCACAGTGGCCGGAGTGGGCTACTTCAGAGTAACGACGCTACGCAGCTCTGCATTTTATTCTTTTATTGGTGCTGCGTATTTACAGTGCTGAAGTCATTGTTATTTACACGGAGTGATGTGGTCAGTCGGTTCCAGAACCTCCGAATGGCTTTTGGCGCGTCTTTCTCCAACACAAAAGCTTTGGCAGACCCATCCTCTTTCCCCTCCTCTTTCTGCGTAATTCCGGAGTTGGGGGGATGGGTCTCCCCCCCTTATTCGCCCCTTCCTGTCCCACCTGGGACCCTGGCTCCTCTACCTTGCCTGAGCCTCGGACACGACTTCCTGCTTCCCCATTGGAATCGGAACTCTCTCTGCTTTCCCCTGTGCTCGGGGATGGGCTTGAACTCAGGAGGGGAGGGACTTCGCGATATCCCCTGTCCCTCACAATAACCTTCCCCACTTGCCATCCTATTTATCTATGATCATTTAAGCCAAAAGAAAGGCACTGGAAGGGCACTGCATGTCAGGAGCTAAATCCCAGGGTGATAATCTTGGGTTTTTCCAGTTCTGGTCTAGCAGTGAAGCCTTGAGTGGCTGCATTAACAACAGCCAGAAACCAAGGCACATGCCTATCCAGAAATAAGCACCACTATACTCAGGATTGCACAGGGGCTGTATTAAAAACAAATTAAGAGAGGAAATATCCAAAAAGCAATGAAGAAGGCAAGGGTTTTTACCTGCTGTACTCTGAGTTTTGCAGTTGCTTCTCCAGAATATTTTCAGAATTTCCAGATTTTTTTTCCTGTTCACTTTCTGTTTTTCTGTTCACTCTAAACAGCTTCAAGATATTTGGGGGGCGGGGGGGGTTAATCTCCCATCTTCTGAACTTCCCCCTTCATGTTTTCCCTCTTGTTTTTGCTGTGGATTAGCATACCTTCTTAGAATGTAGGACAAGCCCTTGGAAACTTGGAGCTGTTTCAAGTGATAGATTTACTTTATAAACAAGAGATAAACCTATGTTACAAATACTTTTCCTAGCTGCTTTTATTTTAAAAATTACAATACACGGAGCGAATGAACTTCCACTTAGGGAACACACAGCCACCTCTATTTTATTCATGGTGGTGGAGCGACATGGGATAAAATCCTATACGTATCTGCTCAGAAGTAAGCTCCGTTGAGTTCATTGCCCCGCTGATATACATGGGACTTACTCACAGGAAAGTGTAGGATTGCAACCAAAGGGTGCGAGTCAGAAATCCTCCAGTTCAAATCTCACCTCAGCCATATCTCACCAGGCACTCTTAAGATGCAAAAAGGTAAAGGTCCATTTGCGGATGACTCTGGGGTTGCAGCGCTCATCTTACTCTATGGGCCGAGGGAGCTGGCGTTTTTCTGCAGATAGCTTCCGGGTCATGTGGCCAGCATGACTAAGCCACTTCTGGCAAACCAGAGCAGTGCACGGAAACAGCATTTACCTTCCCGCCGGAGCGGTACCTATTTATCTACTTGCACTTTGACATGCTTTCGAACTGCTAGGTTGGCAGGAGCAGGGACTGAGCAACGGGAGCTCACCCCATCGAGGGGATTTGAACTGCCGACTTTCTGATTGGCAAAGCCCAAGAGGCTCTGTGGTTGAGACCACAGCGCCACCCATGTCCCATCTTAAGATGCAAGCTACAGTTCATTTAGGCTCAGCTCCTCTTTCTCCAATACGTACAGAGATTATACTCATTTTATACAGCATCATAACATACAGTATTTATATCTATCACTAACCCAAAAGTTAAATGCTCAATGGCGAAACAGCCTTGTTTTAGAGCAGAAAGAGGACGAGGAGGTATGACAGATCTCCTACTGGTCACCTTCCATTATGAACATCCTGTGGGAGTCTATTTCATATACAGCAGGCATGTCCAACAGGTAGCTCGTGATCTACCAGTAGATCACTAGACGCCTGCAGTATTTCACTGGTAGATCACTGGCTCCCCCCAAAGAAGCTGAACAACTGCGGCTCCCCTTTAAAAAGCTCAACATTTTACCTCCTCCCTGAAAAAACTCAACAACTTTGACCTGAACCCCAAAAAAGAGAGTATATCATTGCCAGTTTTTAACTCTGTGAGTAGATCGCAGACTCTTGGGAGTTGGCCACCCCTGATATACAGCATTACCATTGAAATAGTTATGGATCTTTTAACTGGTTTTTCAAAACAAAATAAAAAAATTCCTTCCAGTTTTTGTTTCGGCTACATCACACCAACACAGCTACCTACCTGTAACTATAACTGGTTTTTGTCTATCAAAGAGACTGGGTAGAATGAAACTGATTCAGATTAGATTATTTCTACAATGGAGTTTTCTTTTACTCTGTTTTGTAACTCTGAATACTACTGTGTGGCAAAAAAAGAAACAAGTCCTTGCTAAAGCACTATCTGCTCTTCTGCAGCTCGAAAATGTCCCCTGTAAACCATTAAATGTTTCTGATTTGGGATTCCTGGCCAATGGCTGTTTCCTCTACAACCATCCAAAGTAAACATGGCAAGTGCAAAGCAAACTTTCAGATTTCTTTGGGTTCTGAGGGGAAGCTTACGTCTTATCTCTGGAATTTTGTTAACCTGCAGCAGCATTAGCTTATCATTCAGCAGCAATACATACCAACCACAGAAGTAATCTAATGCCACCTAGAGCCCAGATTACTGCCAACCAAGCCAGTCCATTTTTTTAATGAACTGAACTCCTTCCATCTATAGGTTTGACCAAGAAAAGCATCTACTCTTTGGAACATGGATGGAGAAGAAACACACACATGTGGAATCGTGTTTCCATAGCTCTCCATAAGGTTTAAATGTAAAGTGCATGGCCCATCAAGGTAATTTTAAGGCATTAAAACAATTACAAACTTAATACAGTGGTACCTCGACTTACGAACGACTCAACAACCGAATTTTTTGACTTACGAATGGGGGTAATGGCCACGCGCTTATGAATGTCTCAACATCCAGGGGAAAAACCACGATGGTTTTAGAAAGGAATTTTTCATCTTACGAATTTTTCCGTTTCCAATGCATTCCTATGGGAAATCGCGTTTCCAATGGCGTTTTTCGACTTACGAATTTTTCGACTTACGAAGGTGCCTTCGGAATGGATTAAATTCATAAGTCAAGGCACCACTGTAAATATGTTTTTCCCAATAGTTAGCTAGGTATAAGGTTACACAAAAATGAAAGCATACAGTTCCCCAACTACACAGAAATTATCTCTTAAAGACCTGGAATTCACCGATTTGTCTAGGGTTGCCATATTTCAAAAAGTGAAAATCCAGACATTGTTCCTTATGGCCAAATCCCAGCTACGTCCAGGAAATTCCGGACGCATGGCAACCCTAGATCTGTCATTAAAAATCTAGTCACAGGATTAACACATTACCATTGCAATAAAACACACGTTTCTTTATGATTTATTGGTTCCACAAGTGGAAGATTCTTACGGAGTTTTAAGTCACTGACATGCTTCTATTACTTCCTAGCTTTGAACATTCAGATCTGTAGCTCTGCCAAAACCAAAAAGTCATTAAGAACCATATTTTAAAATTATAGCTCTATTATGTAATAAAAAATAAAGCAGTCTGTTGGGTCTTTTAAGTTTGAGCTTTCAGCACTGCATCTACACTTGCAGCTAATAGCATTCCTGCTAGATTTTGAGCTGCTCCCATTCATTTCAATGCGCCTTGAGGAGCATCTCTCACGAGACAGGTGTGTCAATTTCCCACCCTGTCTTCTGTAACAGTATCCAAGACCTGAAACCCAAGGCAGCCACTTCACTTTACGTGGAGGTACAATGACACTCCTCATAGCCAATTCGAATGTACATATGAAGCTACCTCGTTCACACGTCACAGCAGCCTCTCTTAACCATGGTGCCATCATGAAGATGCCTCTCTCCTGCTCCCTGCACAGCTCAGACAAGCCGTTCTGTAGTTTGTCATATTGTCACTTCCTCGGGATTAAAAGTCCACTGAACTCAGTGGGGCTTGCTTCCCAACAAACACATACACAATCATGTAAACATCACTAAAGTGAAGCATTTGGGGCCTGAAAGTCGTAACTCAAAATATCTTCATGCTAATTTCCTTACCAAATAGCTGGTTCAACCAATATTTATCGCAGCCAAAGGTCTTACAAAAAATAATAACACTACTAACCTCCAGAAGTGCTACTGCGTTGGACACACACACATACACACACACACACACACACACACACACACACTAAAATCCACAATGCCAGCGACCATGCTTAAATGAACAAGTATATGGAGTAGGAATGCAATTTCTCCTCCTTTTTACTATCCTTGTGCTCTATAATCCATATCTGGAACATATTTCAGATTGGTGCAGCACTGGGGGGGGGCAGCATACAGTATTTCTATGCTTTGAAAAAAAGAAAACAGTTCCCCAAATTGCCCACGCCCGATCTATGTTGGCAATTTTTGGCATGTTATTTGATGGGGTAGGGAGGGCTAATACTTGTCCGACTTATCAAACTTTCTCCCATTCAGAGAAGCTTGTAACTTGCCAGAGGCACGCAGCAATTTTACAGGCCTGTTCTGAAGTTATAAGAGCAAGGCGAGGTGGTTGTTGTTTTCAGTGTTCAAACTCAGATGGATGAATTTCGATACATAATTTCTCAGCTTCGAGAATACAGGAATCATGCTGGTCATGTTTACGCATAACCACCATTCAAGAAATGAACTTATTTATATACGCGCCCATAACAGTTTCAAAATTGTACAGGCACCAAAACACAAACATATACCTCAGTTAAACAGATGACCAGTACATTGATATAATGTTGCCTGCTCCCTTCATCTTTGTAACACCCCCTGCAACAGAACATAACTCAACCCATCCCCCTGCTTTGCATGCTATTATTATTATTATTATTATTATTATTATTATTATTATTATTATTATTTTATTTTAAAAATTCTTAGACTCTTAATTCTCAAACCCAGCAGTCATTCCGATGAATTATAACATCTAATTTCAATGTCCCAAAGCCAGAGCAGGTAAGATTCTGAGATGACTGGGTTTTTTACTTAAAATATCACCTATTTAGCACTCAACAGCAGAGCCTTCAATGGAGCAGAAACCGTTACCTGGTTTCGGAGATGTTCCATTTTGTTTCCAAGTTGATAGGCACTGTTATAGGGAATGATGGCATCTGAAGGGAATGTATTCCGCAGGGCGGGCACAACTACCAAGAAGGCCCTTTGCCTGGTTCTCTGTAACTTTATTTCTCAGAGTGAGCAAACCGCCAGAAGACCCTCAGAACTGGACCTCTGTGTCTGGGCTGAACAATGTGGGTGGGGACACTCCTTCAGGTACACAGGGCCTCAGCTGATGTGAAGGGAAAGTGAATTTGCTTGGTCCAGGTGAATGTGAGAGTTCTCTCGTACAACCAAACCCAACACTAAGCAGAATCACCCCTCCACACACAGACTTGTCAAATTTGGCCCACAAGGCAGATCCTGATAAGAATTTGGCCTACAGAGTCAAAAAGGTCCCCTACTCCTGCTATAACAGTATCCTAGAAATTGAACATTAAGAGTCAGGAGAATGATGTGCACCAAAATAAAAAACCCTCCTCTCTTCCCCATACTATACTTCTCCTGCTACTGCAGTGGGACTTTTCCTTCCATGGACCACATGAAAATTGATGGCAGTCTCTTAGCAGACCACTTCATTATTCTTGAGCCTGCTGCAGCAATTGTAATGTGCTGTGCTAGAAGCTGTGTGACTTTCAATCATATTTTTATTGCTTCCTTGATTTCTTGCATTGTATGCATTTTATTGTACTGCAGTTTGAATTCCACAGAATTCAAATGGTAAGTGTTCTTCACAGACATGCTGCAAACCACCTGCGTGAAGCAGTGATCCTTAAGACCACAATAAAGCGCTCGGATTCAGGGGCTGTGAGCCAGCACCAACCCTGAGCTGTTTAGCACCAAACAGCACAGTTGTGGAAGATTTCAGGAGAGTAGGAAAGGGGGGAAAGGTGTCCCTTGGCAGAAGCAAGGCTTCTGGAGCCTTGAACAAGACAACTAATGATGCAGATGAAACCTAACTCTACTTCCATCTGTCAACTTAGTCAAGTGAAGCTATGCGGTTCCTGAACTAAGGATTGTACTTGGTGATGGGCTGGATGAAAGCCAATAAACTGACGATGAATCATGAGAAGGAGTAAGTGGTTCTCATGTCTAGGGAATCAGGCAGGCAGCTTTTTCCAGATAGGGTTGCACTCACCTTAAAGGAAAAGGTACGCCGTGTGCAGGTATTCCTGGATCCAGCATTGTCACTATTAACACAGGTGGCCTCAGTGACACAGAGTGCTTTTTTCCCCAGAGTTGGCTGCTTGGCCAGCTGCAGCTGCTCCTTGACAGCGAACAGTTTGGTCACAGTGACCCACATTCTAGCAACCTCCCAAGGGAATTGCAGCAATGCACTGTTCATGGGGCTGCCACTGAAGACCACCTGGAATTGTTGAAATGGTGCAGCTGGGTGGAATCTTATCACACCGATTCTATTCTCTTCCAAATCCAATTCAAAGTGCTGGCACAGGCATCTAAAGCCCTAAAAGGCTTGGGATGAAAATACCTGAAAGAACACCTTTCCCTTATGCTAAGCTGCCTGTACACTGTGATGTCTTAAAACCTAGAGCTAGCTAAATTAACAGACTTGATACGTAACAAACCTAAAAATAAAACCAAGATCCAGTGGGAATGTCTAAACGAATATTTAAGGAAATTAGGAGTGGGAAAGGAAACATGGTTGTGTTTAGAATAATTATGCAGGGAAAATGTATAAAAGGATGTTTAAAATGTTTTGTTTTGTAGCATATGTAAAGGTGATTGTTATTTAGAGGACAACTGTGTAAAAGTTTTGAAAGGTTTATTTCTGTGTTCAGTGCGGTGGAAGTACTATAAGATGTAATAAATGTAGATAAGAGATGACTGTTGATACAGTCTTTCTTCTCTCTTTTTTTCCTTTCTTCTCCCTTCTTTTCTTCTTCTTTTCTAATTTCTTTTCTCTTTTCTTTTTCTTTTTTTTAAACTCTCCACTTCTTTTTCTCTCCTTATTGCATATTAGTCTTTTTGAGATTTTAAATGTATGTAAATGTTATGAAAATTGAATCTATATACTGTATATACATATATGTATTGTTCTTTTTGCAATAAAAAATCATAATCATAATAAAAAAGCCTTTTCTCTGCATTTGACTGCTGCGGGAAGCCCATTGCGAGGAATACAGCCTTCTTGGTGGTGGCACCGGGAATGTGGAATGCCCTTCACTCACAGGTGCAATTAGTGCTGACTTCGTTATCATTCCGGTGCCAGGCTTAAACTCAATTATTTGCCCAGGCATTTTAATGGCTGTTTAGCCTGATCTGTTGCTTTTAACTGCTTTTGTGTATTTTGTGTATTTTAAATGGTGGGTTTTTATTGTTGTGTGTTTTTTTAATTTATGTTTTGTATCCCATCAGGTATTTGAATAGATCAGGCATCCCCAAACTGCGGCCCTCCAGAATACAACTCCCATGATCCCTAGCTAGCAGGACCAGTGGTCGGGGAAGATGGGAATTGTAGTCCAAAACATCTAGAGGGCCGAAGTTTGGGGATGCCTGGAATAGATGAATGGGAGACTGTAAATATTTTTTTTAATACTTACAATGGTTAAATAAATACCAAAATGTATGTTCATGAAGATACTGTTGAAAAGAAGAAAAAGGCATCTAAAAGGGGAGGAAGAGTCTGAGAACAAGCTCTCATGAACAGAGTTCATTTCATCCGATGCATTAAAGAGAATCCTCCTATGGCCCAGGGGAGAGCGGGTATGCACACATGCGTATATTACAGAGGTATAAACAGAAAAACAGGGAAGCCAAATGGCTATGAAATGTGAATAGTACAGCTTGCAATAATTCTATGTAATATACAGTACTGTATATACAGAAGGTAAATGCCATGACCTTTCACAACAGCATTAATTGGTGATAAACACAAATCACCCAGAACTCATCAGGAAGTTTGATTCTTTTTGTTTAAGCTTGATTCAAGACAATGGTTTCACGTCCCATGGGCAGGTGTCAATTAACACAGCAGAGATAGGATGATTGCATTATCATCTCCATTTTAGATTGCTGTCAAATCCACATATGGAACTCTGTAGGTCAGTGGTCCCCAAACTAAGGCCCGGGGGCCGGATGCGGCCCAATCGCCTTCTAAATCCAGCCCGTGGATTGTCCGGGAATCAGCATGTTTTTATATGGGTAGAAGGTGTCTTTTTATTTAAAATGCATCTCTGGGTTATTTTGGGGGCATAGGAATTCATTCATTATTTTTTTTTTTCAAAATATAGTCCGCCGTCCGCCCCAAGGTCTGACCCTGCTGTAGGTCTTGTTGACTTTTTTAAAAAAGTAGATTGCCTACATTTTAAAAAAAAGTCAACAAGACCTACAGAGAATGTGAAGATCCTGAATGCAAATCCTACATTGACCTAGACTAGCTGTCTGAAATGTGCACCCATTTCATGCCAAAGCCAAGAAGATATGCATATGGATCTCCATAGCTAGGTTCCTTACCGCACTATTTAATCATACATTACAGTGGTACCTTGGTTCTCGAACTTAATCCATTCCGGGAGTCCGTTTGACTCCTGAAACTGTTCGAAAACCAAGGCACAGCTTCCGAATGGCTGCAGGAGCTTCCTCCACTTAATCGGAAGCCGTGGAAGCCGCGTCGGACGTTCGGCTTCCGAACAACGTTCGCAAACTGGAACACCCACTCCCGGGTTTGTGACGTTTGGGAGCCGATTTGTTTGGGAGCCAAGCTGTTCGAGTACCAAGGTACCACAGTACAGTATTCACAATTCGGATTCAATTAGATTGCTCACGCCCATGTGTAAACTAGCTCCATAGCAGAGTTTTTCAAATCCAAATCAAAAACTGAAAACTACCACTGTTTATGAAAGACTATAAATAGTAAGATGAAATATGAACACACAATATATTTAAAGCACATCAAATGCACATTTAAGGCACACAACTCCCCCCCCAAAAAGAATCCTGGGAATTGTAGTTTCCCACACATACACACAGATCTAAAATTCTGAGCACTCTTAACAAGCTACAAAATGTGTGCTGGATGCGCTTACAATGCACAGTAAAGATCTGTCCTGTGTCACTCATAGCTACACTTGCTAAAATTACAACTTCAGACACATCGAGACTGTGCTATCTTGGGGGAGGGGGACTTAAGCACAGGCACCCACACACAAAAAACTCCTACATTGCAACTCAGAAAGGTAAAGTCACTTCAAACGGCAACAGAACTTGAAATAACAAAAAACTGATATGCCACCAAGAAGATTAGCAATACCTGAAGAAGAATATACAGGTGAAACTCGGAAAATTAGAATATCGTCGAAAAGTGCATTTATTTCAGTAATGCAACTTATTATTTTTTATTTTTATTTTAGTTTTTACAAATGCAATGGCCAGAGGATTGGAGAAGATCAGTCTACATCCCAATTCCAAAGAAGGGCAGTGCCAAAGAATGCTCCAACTACCGCACAATTGCGCTCATTTCTCACGCTAGCAAGGTTATGCTTAAAATTCTACAAGGCAGGCTTAGGCAGTATGTGGACCGAGAACTCCCAGAAGTGCAAGCTGGATTTCGAAAGGGCAGAGGAACCAGAGACCAAATAGCAAACATGCGCTGGATTATGGAGAAAGCTAGAGAGTTCCAGAAAAACGTCTACTTCTGCTTCATTGACTATGCAAAAGCCTTTGACTGTGTCGACCACAGCAAACTATGGCAAGTTCTTAAAGAAATGGGAGTGCCTGATCACCTCATCTGTCTCCTGAGAAATCTCTATGTGGGACAAGAAGCTACAGTTAGAACTGGATATGGAACAACTGATTGGTTCAAAATTGGGAAAGGAGTACGACAAGGTTGTATATTGTCTCCCTGCTTATTTAACTTATATGCAGAATTCATCATGCGAAAGGCTGGACTAGATGAATCCCAAGCCGGAATTAAGATTGCCGGAAGAAATATCAACAACCTCAGATATGCAGATGACACAACCTTGATGGCAGAAAGCAAGGAGGAATTAAAGAACCTTTTAATGAGGGTGAAAGAGGAGAGCGCAAAATATGGTCTGAAGCTCAACATCAAAAAAACCAAGATCATGGCCACTGGTCCCATCACCTCCTGGCAAATAGAAGGGGAAGAAATGGAGGCAGTGAGAGATTTTACTTTCTTGGGCTCCTTGATCACTGCAGATGGTGACAGCAGTCACGAAATTAAAAGACGCCTGCTTCTTGGGAGAAAAGCAATGACAAACCTAGACAGCATCTTAAAAAGCAGAGACATCACCTTGCCGACAAAGGTCCGTATAGTTAAAGCTATGGTTTTCCCAGTAGTGATGTATGGAAGTGAGAGCTGGACCATCAAGAAGGCTGATAGCCGAAGAATTGATGCTTTTGAATTATGGTGCTGGAGGAGACTCTTGAGAGTCCCATGGACTGCAAGAAGATCAAACCTATCCATTCTGAAGGAAATCAGCCCTGAGTGCTCCCTGGAAGGACAGATCGTGAAGCTGAGGCTCCAATACTTTGGCCACCTCATGAGAAGAGAAGAATCCTTGGAAAAGACCCTGATGCTGGGAAAGATTGAGGGCACTAGGAGAAGGGGACGACAGAGGACAAGATGGTTGGACAGTGTTCTCGAAGCTACGAACATGAGTTTGACCAAACTGCGGGAGGCAGTGCAAGACAGGAGTGCCTGGCGTGCTATGGTCCATGGGGTCACGAAGAGTCAGACACGACTAAACGACTAAACAACAACAACGACAAATAATGACAATTACAACAAATAAAGGCTTGACATATCTTGCTTTGCATGTCATGCATCTATCTCATATATTGGTTTCACCTTTTAAGTTGCGTTACTGAAATAAATGCACTTTTCGATGATATTCTAATTTCCCCGAGTTTCACCTGTACTTGAACATTTGCCACCCAGCTCAGGGGAACGCAACTGTCATTTTTGCTCTACATCCAGCAACAACCAAGTCACCATGTAGAGAGCCTTACCATCTGGCAGACAACCGTAGAGCAGTAAAAACGTATACCAGTAATTCAGATGGTAGCGCGTTTTTAATAAACAAAAAGACCATACTACGTGGGAAATTACTATTGTATTGACTCAGCATGTTGTTTTAGCTGTCATCACAACAAGACCTGGTCCTTCCATCAGAAGGGAGTTCAGTTTGCAATGACGTGAAAAACAGTCCTTAACAGTGATGTTTCAGGCACCAACTATATACAGTACTACACGTTGGTAAGAAAACATCATTTCAGGCAATTTCTCCATTTCTTAGCACAGTTATTAGAAATGACTAGTCTCTTTTTCAGCTGCTAGAATAACTACAGGTCTGAGCCTTCTGCTCTATTTTAAATCGTAAGGTTTGATGAAAGGTTCTTACGGCGCCAATCACCTATTCTCCCCTCAATATGCACTGTTCTGGCTGCACGTCTATTCTGGCAACTCTACACACAGTTTATCAGCCCAACTGCAAGACATGACCAAGACAGGTGCCAAAAACAGCCCTGAAGGTTCCTCAGTTTGTTAAGTGATGCTGGAGGTTATGACTCTGAGGGACATTTGGCTTGGCAAAGAAGAGGTAGGATCTGGAGTTGGGAACCTGGACTCACATCTTAGCCATGAACTTACTGAGTTGTCCTTGTAAAAAGTAAAAATAAATGCACCTCAGAGCCAAAGTAGAAGAGATGAGGAAGATTTGCTATACTTTTCGTTTAATTCAAAGCAGACGCTCCTTATTGGAGAGGGTTCTTCATTTGATCAGGGCAATAGCTCCAGGGCCGTGGTTTCCGATCACAGGGGTGCAATTTGATTTTTAAGGGAGGGATTCGGAAGCTTGTTTAGACCAAATTAATGGCCTTTTTGGCTTCCTCCACGTGAATAGGAGTTCACTTTTTGAGTAAAAAGAATTATATGTCACGGGGGGGGGGGTCATCAGGATTTTAGAGATGCTTAGGTGGGGCATAGCCAAAAAAAAAAGGTTGGGAACCACTAGGGAAGGTGTGTTTAACCCTTCAATTTAACCACACAGAGATGCTATTACGCTATTGGGGGGGGAACAGGCAGTCACAAGAGGTCTTCCCCCACAATTTGGCTAATAGTTTGAGCGATAGGGTTTACATTGACAAAATGGTACTGGGGAAGGGTTAAATGCTACCAGCACCATTTCCCGGATTACACTAGGAACACACGCACCCTGGAAGTTTTGAAGTAAATAAAAATATAATGGGATATCCGATCATAGACCTCCCATGTTACATGTACTTTCCTCCTCCACTTCCATTCCCTGTATTTAGTGGAAGCAGCAATCCACCTCGCAGACTTTTACATTTCCCTAGCCCAAGGACATAAACTAATTAAACTATGCATAAAATATAGATCAATAAATTAATGGTAGCAAATCTGTGCACCTTATTGCGCGCAGGAACAGTGGGATAATGGAAGAATGCAAATATATGAATGAAACAAGCTGTGTGTACAAGCGAAAGTTGAGATAATTAATGGCAATATTGTCCTTCATCAGCGCCACGTCCAATTTTCGCTTTCACAGACTTCCATTTTTCCACACTGCCCATTTACCATAGTCTGACATCAGAAAGCCATTTCTCTACATACAAAGTTAAGTATGGGTGAATTCAAAACACCAAAGTATAAAATCCACGACTGATACAGTACACTGCACATTCAGAAGCACTGCTAAACCTGCTGCACAGTTGCCATCAAACTTTAGGCTGAAAGCTCTTTGAGACAGGGACTTGTTCTTTGAGGCTTCCGCTGTAAAGAGTTGCTGATGTCAGCCCTACCTCCAAATGGTTTATCTATGGTAGCACAGATCTCTAAGAGATGTGAGGTTGCCAAGATTTAAGTCACGCATATAAACGAACCATGAACAGTAAGGTTGGAATAGGGTCTGAAATTAATGTAATCCTCTGCCAACACTATTAAAAGGTCCTTAGAAAACTAATACCAGCAAACAAATGGCAAACAGGTGGTAGGTAAAAGCAACAGAAGTGCCTGTGGACTCCCATTTTCTCCTTCCGTCCTTAGCTTCCCATTCATTACTTATTTGCTGACAATGGTGAAATGATAGGGAGCAGGAAAATACTTAGGTACTGCAGCACCAATAACTTTTTTGTCCCCAAACCCACTAAAAATGTTCTCCATTGGGAATTCAAGAGCCAAGCACATCCCAAGACTGACACCAGAAGCAAAAAGGACACACAAAGCATCAAAGCCGTGTTGTTACAATACCTCGTTGCACATCATCACTGGACAACAGGTTGCACCATCAATATTTTCCAAGCCGCCACCAGATCTCACCGCTAACAAGATTATTAAATCATTAAAAATTCTTCCTTCAACTAAGGGGATAGGCAATGAAGAGTCTCAATCACCAAACCCGTTAACAAACATCACGGCTGCTATACAAGGCAAGCTTATGCCGAGTTTTAAGCACACTGTAGGAGTTCCGAGAAGGGAACTTCTACTAATACACAATTTTCAAAGTTTGTCCAAACCATGCCTAAAATTAATTAATCAATATAGTAAATAATGTTCATACATATACTACATATTTCATAGTGGTTTATGTTGCAGATCGTAAGCGCGATCTGGCTAGTCCTTGGCAGCAACCCGAAAAACAATGCAAATATTAGGATTTTCATTCTTACCTATAGGGGCAAGTTATCATAACAAACTGAACTGATGCTTGGAAGCCTATTTATTGTAATAGATGAAGAAACCTACATATTCGTTTTTCTATAAATATCATTCCCACAGGTAGGCAGAATGAATACATGATATAAGGAAATGTTTTTCTTTTAATAAAATACGTTTTGTTCCGTGCAACCACCATTCATCCTTCAAGGACAGGGGTCAGCAAACTTTTTCAGCAGGGGGCCAGTCCACTGTCCCTCAGACCTTGTGGGGGGCCGGATTATATCTTGGGGGGGGGGTTGAACGAATTCCTATGCCCCACAAATAACCCAGAGATGCATTTTAAATAAAAGGGCACATTCTACCCATGTAAAAACACGCTGATTCCCGGACAGTCCACAGGTGGATTTAGAAGGTGTTTGGGCTGGATCCGGCCCCCAGGCCTTAGTTTGCCTACCCATGCACTAGGATCTGTAAATCAGCAGCACTTCATAATAGGCTTTAAGTGTTAATTTGAGTAGTTTACTGCCTTACCAGTAATCATTTCCCAAACAGGTTCCCAGCCTCAAGAGTAACCATCTTTCTTTTTCCAGAGCTGTGTAGCTAAACAACAACAGCACCGAAGCACTTTATAGCACCTTAAAGACTAACATTATTATTCTGGCACTAAGGTTTTGTGGACTAGTCTACTTCAAGGAAAAGCAAAGTTTCCTCCAACAAAATGCCTAAGGCCCTACTACACTGTTTTGGCTGTTTATCACACTGCAAAAAAGATGGTAAAAATAAATGCTGGAGGCCTCATAAATTCACAGGCTACCTATAAGGTTGTAATATTCAAAACACACGCAGGGAGGTTTTTAATTGAGTAGACAGTCTACAAGTGGAATGTGGTGGTTAAGACATAAAGTATGGCTTAGTATCTCAAACTTACAAGAACTCAAAAGTAGCCTACTGTATTTCAAGGAAATTGCTTATGAGATATACAACCTACCTAGGAGTGTTTTCCACTGAACAGTATGGGCTTGCTTCTGAGTAAGCATATAAGGTTGAACTATAAATGGGCAACACAGTACAACAATCTCGAACACTGGAAATTACTCGCACTGCTCTCTTATTGAATTAAACCATTACTGTACCGATATTGCCAAACCGCATCGCCAACTTACTAATTTGCATGTTTTGCCATGCTTTGGTTTTTTGACTATGACCTTTCCCCACGGTGGCTCTGAATTAAGATTTGCCCAAGTACAAGTTCTCTGCATCTTAACTCATCGGGAAAGAATGCGCTCGATACGTTATCTATTAATCAGAGCGCCTGGCCTTTTTTTTTTAAGGAGTACTCTGCTTTTAATGCGCGGTTTCACTGTGGGGAGTCGGGGGGCAACTAGGTTACGGGGAGCAAGCGCACGACCACAAGAGAGAAAAGGAAGGAGAAAAAACAGTGTTTGCCTCCCATGTTTCCCCCCACCAACCATCCCACTTTCACCGTTCAAACTAAGGTCAAACTTAGTCGCTTCGGGAAACCTTCGGCGCGCCTTTCGTTTCCCAAGCGTTGCGCAACCTCTCCAGCCCCCAAAGCGGACGGAGCGAACAGCTTCGGTGTCAATGCGTTTTAAGGGACGGGCTGGTGGGTGGGTGGCAGGGAGGGGGTGTCCCAAAAGCTCTACGGCTGCCCTGCTTGGAAGCGCTCCCCCCGTCCCCAAAAACTTTCTCCAGACCAGGGCTCCCCGGAGAAGCCCATGACGCACGCCGCCCCTGCGCTCCGAAGGGAAAGCCCGGGAGGCAGCGCCTTTCGCCCGTCCGCCTCCCCTTCAGCAGGTACCTCTTCCTCCTGCAGGCTCGGCTCGGCGGGGCTGTGCTCCTGCTCGCCTTTGGCGCTGTTCATGGTTCCCTCCACCGGTCCGGAGCGCCCTCGCCCGCCGCCCCCTCCTCGCCTCGCCTCTCCCGTCTGCGGCGCGTCTGGGCTGAGGTGCTGCTGCTGCTGCTGGGCAGGCGTGCGCGCCGAGGCAAGGCGAAGAAGCAGCGGGGCTCTCGCCCTGGCCACCAGCAGCGGCAGCTGCTTCAGCAGCATGCAGGGCTTTCCTGGCGGCGCGAGAGACTCCGAGCAAGCCGCGTGAGGGGCGGGAAAGAGGCGGCGGCGCGCGGCGGCTTCTTTTCCGTGGAAGGAAGTCGTGAGGGGAAGAGCCGCGAGCTCTTCTCCTGCGCGCCTGGCTCTGGTTGGCGGGGAAGGTGGCTCGCGCGCCTGGCGCCCACTCCCTGGGACGACGTGGGAGGGAGCGGAGGAGGAGGAGGAGGGGGGTGTTCGGGGTGTCGACTAATCGCGAGGGAGAGGAAATGAACCCCCCCCCCAGCAACCCTCCGGCCCGAGCACGTGAAGAGAGGCGGGTCAGAAAGCAAGGCGTCGAGGCTTGGGGAAGGAAGGAAGGAAGGAAGGAGGAGCTTCCCGGGTGGTGACTCCAAAACCCAACGGCAAAGGACAAGTGGTGGTGGTGTTCACTTGCTTCGCCGTAGACTTGAAAGGGACCCACGAGGGGCATCTAGTCCAGCCCCCTGCGACGAAGGAATCTTTCGCCCCACGTGCCCAACTGGGGCTCGAACCCAGAATGTTGGCGTCCATCTGTCTCTGGCGACAATGGAAAAGTGTGTGCGCCTTTGGGGGTGAAGTCAGACTGTTGGAAGGAGCGAACTCCTTGGGGTCGAGATCCCTTCCAAAAAAAACACACCAATAAAATGTTTGAGGGGGCCACAGTTGGGATACTGAATACACAGTTCTGGTTGCCTCACCTCAAAAAGGGTATTTGTACACTTGGGAAAGGTTCAGAAAAGGGCAGCCAAAATGGATCAATGGAGTGGAGCAACTCCCCTATGAGAAAAGATGGCAGCCTTTGGGACTTCTTGGTTTATAGAAAAAGTTAAAAGCAAGTGAGAGGGGACACAATAGAAGTTTATAAAATCATGCATGTGAGGGAGAAGGTGGATAGAAAAGAATGGTTTACACCCTCTCTCAAAACACTATAACTTGTGGAAGGTGGAATTTTGAAAGATTTAGGACAGATAAAACAAAGTACTTCACGCAGCAGCACATGGTTAAAACTATGGAACTTTCTCCCACAGGAGGCAGTGATGGGTGACTTTTAAAAGTATTAGACGAATTCATAGAGGAAAAAAGCTATTGGTGGCTACCAGCCACTTGGATGGCTGTGTTCTGCCTCCACTGAATATCAGTCCCTGGAAACTGCTGGAGGGGAGAGGGCTCTTGTGCCTGGGACTCCTGCTTGGATATTTCCCATGGGCATCTGGGTGGCCACTGAGAACAGGATGCTGGACTAGATGGGCCACTGGCCTGAGACAGCAGCAGGTTCTTCTTACGCAGATGATTTTCCATATTAATTATCATCATCATTTCTACAAGCACAGATAAATAAATCAGCCCACCAGTTTGCATCAAATCCAAAAGTCATTAGATCTAGGAAGGCTTCACGCTGAGGCTGATCAACATGATACCTGCCTCATGTCACTAAATATAAGTCTGAAGATCAGAAAGGATTTATAATGGTTCTAACATTTCTAAAGGCACAGCTCGCTGCTGACAGTGCAGCACAGCACACAAGTGGCTCCTTTGAAGCCGTTTCAATCTGTTGATTCAGTGTGTGAAGGAGGCTGCGTCTTCATATTCTTTGACTTTGACTTTTATTTTTATGACAGTAGTTAAAAGACCCACATCCCAGAAAAGCTCTAGAATATCTATGTTAATTTCAAACACACATACATGCCCCACAATATTTTGACATTGTGGACCCAAAAGAGGGCTAAAATCATATATTTTAGGGTCAAACTAGAAGTGATATGCAGTATGAGAGCTCTGTAGAAGGCACAGTATTTCCAATGTCTTTTGCACAACGCAGCCGAGGGGAAGGGCACAATCCAGACCTAGGCTTCTGCAATGAGGATAGTTCTTAACCTTTCCTTCCATACTGTTTTCCCACTGAAATGCCCGCCAAGCTGTTCTTTTTTTCCCTTATTTCAAAAATAAATAAATATATATGGGCAACACAAGTTTTATCAGTAAGGGCAAAACAGCACTGTGTAGGGTTTGGGGGTGGGGAGAGATGCAAGAAAATTATGCAGAGGGGGGAATCTTACATGCCTGCCCTCCTGTGCTTTGTACATATTTCAGATAAGGGTCCTTCATAGCAGACTTTTCAGAAAGGAAAAACAATGTGGGCATTCCAATCACAGAACTTTTGCATCACATCCAGCTTGATGTTTAGACTCTGTTTCAGAGGGGGGTGGCTTCCTAGTTGTGGTATTGTAAGATAGCAGGAACAGGGAGACACACTAAGCAAATAACACACCACAGACTGTCTGCTAGGCATTAGGAGGCTGACCAAGTAAGAAGACAGTATCATGTCTCTTTTTACAAATGAGTGGCTCTTGGGTACTAGAGGTAACACACTACCTATCAGCACTATGCTTTATTTTCTAGTGCTATCAATGAGGAATATTTGGTACCTTAGACCCAGGATGTGCAGCTTTTACTCTGCCAATGGCCACAGTGAAAGGAGGGCATCAAAGAGACGCCGTCTTCCCCTTTTTGCTTTCTGCCACTCTCTTTTCTCTCTCCTTCTGCAACCCCCCTTCAGCTCTTGCCCATCAGACTGCCAGGGGAGGGACAGATTGCCAGAGGTCTTAACTAAACAGCCTGCAAAAAGGGTTTGTTTGTTTTTTTTACATTAGGCTGAAAGCCTCATGCAGCCTAGTGCCACAGGTTATCCACCTCTGTCCTATACGGTGTGGTTTTCAATCTGTGTTCCAGTGAACCCTGTGTTTCTTTAGAGAACTTAACCATGTCTTTGTCACTTAGGCCACTTCCGGCAGATGAATTTCGCTGAAAGACGGCTTGCCCACCACCCATCTTTCCCTGGTTTGTTTTTCTTTCTTAAAAAAACTTAGGTCCCACTTTTTCCCCCTGGAGAAGAAAAGATCAAAACAGCTTACATCAATCAACTTGTACATGCAACAAAACCAAATCCACAAAGATACATTAAGCCGCCGAGAAATGGCAACAACATAAAAACCAACGTATTTCCAAATCAACAGAAACAGCAACTCATCAAACCCCCCAAACAAAGTGAAGATGCAGAAAGAAAGGAAAAGAAGCAGCTAAAAAAGCCAATGCAATTCTGGGCTGCATCAATAGGAGTACTGTACCGGTAATAGTACCACTGTATTCTGCTCTGGTCAGACCTCACCTGGAATACTGTGTCCAGTTCTGGGCACCACAGTTCAAGAAGGATACTGACAAGCTGGAACGTGTCCAGAGGAGGGCAACCAAAATGGTCAAAGGCCTGGAAAAGATGCCTTATGAGGAACGGCTTAGGGAGCTGGGTATGTTTAGCCTGGAGAAGAGAAGGTTAAGGGGTGATATGATAGCCATGTTCAAATATATAAAAGGATGTCATATAGAGGAGGGAGAAAGGTTGTTTCCTGCTGCTCCAGAGAAGCGGACACAGAGCAATGGATTCAAGCTACAAGAAAGAAGATTCCACCTAAACATTAGGAAGAACTTCCTGACAGTAAGAGTTGTTCGGCAGTGGAATTTGCTACCAAGGAGTGTGGTGGAGTCTCCTTCTTTGGAGGTCTTTAAGCAGAGGCTTGACAGGCATATGTCAAGAATGCTTTGATGGTGTTTCCTGCTTGGCAGGGGGTTGGACTGGATGGCCCTTGTGGTCTCTTCCAACTCTATGATTCTATGATTCTAATTAGAAGAGGACAGCAATCTTTGAACATGAGATTATTAGGAGGAGCCTTTTACCTCAATATCACTGTCAGTGCACAACACATGGGGACAGTGATTTTTTCCAGAGTAAGGTGGAAGTGGGCGGTGGTTGTTTGTTCCCTGTCACCTGAAACACTAAGATTGAAGGAGTCATCTGTCTAGCAGCAGTTTGTGCCTGATGGTTTTATGGGCCTCTTGTTCCTCCTTTTCTGGCTATCCTTGGAGCACAGTGCATAAAGGACAAGGTGCCAGACAGCATGAAGGGGGGGGGGAGAGGCATCTGATTGTACCTTTCTTTAGGAGAGAGACCCCTGTCAACCTGAACATAACTTTTCTCTTCAGGGATGAGATGTGCCACACTGCAAAGCATTACAGAAATGTCATGGAATAATAGCCCATATAAGGCAATCAAGAACAAGAAAATGACTGGAGTTTTCCTTTGCAGGGTCTCTTTTTAGCTTTGCTTGACTTTTGCCAGTATTTATATAATTGCCAAACATTTGTCCAGTAAGTTATGATATTTACCTTATAAGAGCTGGGATCCTTCCCAGGCTCTGACAGAACAAATCTCCTTGCAATCTACTTTCCTTCTCTCTCCCAGATAGCTGCTTGTGTAGGTGCGCCATCCAGGTCTCCCAGAAATCACAGCTGTACAGAGAGCAACATACTGTTATTAAGGTTGAAACTTAGAAAATATGTGAAACCACAAATACAGTGGTACCTCGGGTTAAGTATTTAATTGGTTCCGGGGTGCCATTTGCACCCTGAGAAGTATTTAATCCGAGCGGCGATAGCGTGCGTGCATGAAGTGCCGATAGAGTGCTTCTGAACATGCGCAAATCGCGCAGATTGCTTCTGCGCATGCACGCATGGCGGAACACTTCCGGGTCCGTGGAGTACTTAAACTGAAAGTACTCAAACTGAAGTGTACTTAACTCGAGGTATGGCTGCATTTTAAAAGAAAATTCAATAGAAGTTGACAGCATGGTGGAACTTCATATTTTTATGCGTTTATGGGGGGAGGGTGTTGAGATCCTTCTAACCCCTGCTTCCAGCAAATGTTAAAATATACTAAGCTGGGCTAGCTCCCCAATGAGGTGATCGTCTGGGTGATAGGTCATTAAGAGAACAAATGAAAGGGATCTCTGTGCCAGATAGAAAATGTGTGGGGGCACCTCTCTGAATTCAGAGATTTTTAGAAGGAAAGAACCTGAGTTGGGAGCTGAGTTGCAGTGATGTGGGCCAGAAGCAAAACAGCAAGCGGGAAGTGAGCCATGCAGGATCTCTGCTTGACTCCAAGGCTGTGGCTATGGGAGAAACAAGAGCCTTTTGGGGTGTTAATGCTACACAGTTGGTATAACTATAGTTGGCCTCCCAAGACATATGAAAATGTACTTTGGAACTCTCTTCTTAGGAAAGCTAGACTGATTCCCTCCTTGTTGTCCTTCCACTGGCAGGTGAAGGAAGACATTTTTATTCCTGCAGGTCTTTAGGAGCTGACTGTTTTTAAGGAAAGGGCTGGTGCTGTGATATTTTTGCTGTTGCTGCTGTCTGTATTTTTAATAGAATTATAGATACATAGTTCAGTTCCTGCCAACCTAGCAGTTCGAAAGCACGTCAAAATGCAAGTAGATAAATAGGAACCGCTACAGCGGGAAGGTAAACGGCGTTTCCGTGTGCTGCTCTGGTTTGCCAGAAGCGGCTTTGTCATGCTGGCCACATGACCTGGAAGCTATACGCCGGCTCCCTCGGCCAATAATGCGAGATGAGCGCGCAACCCCAGAGTCGGTCACGACTGGACCTAATGGTCAGGGGTCCCTTTACCTTTATCCTTTACCTAGTTTTAATGCTAATAGAATTAAAACTAGCAAACGTAAAAAAATATTTAAAGAAATTCATTTTAAAAGATAATATTTTCTATGTTTTTAGCTTTTACTACTTTTATCTGTGTCTTTGTATTTTTATCTATAGTCTGCCTTGTGAGTCCCAGTCCGGGGGGAAAGTGGGATATTAAAAAAATATAGCAGCAGCAGCAGCAGCAGCAGCAGCAACAACAACAACAACAACAACAACAACAATTTCTGTGAGTCAGCCTCTTCTGGCAATGTCTCTCTGTTGCAGTAAGGTGGTTTTTTGTGGGGGGTTTTTGTGTGAAGGATTATCACTTGAAAGGGAATCTTCAGTCTTCTTATGTGTCTATGAATTGGTGATGACGGATGGGCTCTTGAACAAGCAGTCTGATTTTAGGTTTCTAGCTACTTTAAGCTGTCTAGCAAGTACATTCAGGCAGGTTGTGATGGAGAAGATAGAAAGGCTGCTGTCTAAATTTGTAACGGTTGTTTGTTTTTTTAGCAGTGGAGGCTGGTGCAAACAGGGCACTTGCCCCACCACCTTCAGCCTGCCCTAGACAGCCCCTACCTGCCTGCCTTATGATTTACAGCCACTCAGGGTATGATTCTGCCTCTGCCTCTGGTTCTGCCTGTTACAGGTCTCCTTGCCTTCTGCCGTATGTGTCCCATTGGACACCACGGTTTGTTGGTTTGTTTTAATAAATATTCAGACTTGGGATGGAGGAGGGAGGGGATGTGGAGTTAAACATAAAGCAGGCCAAACTTCTGTTCAGTATGATTATATTGCTGAAGCGCTCCGGAGATCCTATCCTACATAACATGAAACATTTGCAGAGTGGTGGCATTTCCCCCCTCCAGGATCAAATTGCACAAAATGAATTCTGCAAGTTTGTAACTAATGGTGGCTCTGAGCAGCACAGATTGGCCAGCACCCATGTCACTATAAATATACCTATCACCTGCTAGCAAAACTTAAAAATGATGTTCCCATCACTTTTTATTTGCATGTTGTTGCTTTTGTTTATTAATTTTAATATGGGAGAATTAACATACTGTATAATTGTGTGATTGCCTTCCCAAATACATGCCCACTCAACTGCTTTGATCTGCAGAACCGGCAGTGTAGCAGGTGCCACAAAACACTTATTCCACAGTTGCGAGGAATCAACCTTTTAGTGTGGCAGCACCTATACTTTGGAATTTCCTGCCTATTAACATCATGCAGACATCTCTGCACTCTTCTCATCTTCACATTTCTGTGAAGGCAAGCCTGTCTAGACAGATAGATGTTGATGACTTCTTTTATGCTTAATTTTAATTATTTTAGAATATTTTAACATTGTTTTAAAATATCTTTACTTACATTTTTAATACTTATTGAAAATTGCTTGGAGGTTTTATTTCAATCAAGAGGTATATTGGTTTCGATAATAAAATAAAATAAAATACTGTATAAGCAAGTTATCCTGGAAGTGCAGGAGACAACAACTCTTCCCCCTTCATCAGTGGCAGGAACAAGGGCCACAAAGAGCAGAACAACCTAGCTTTAACTGTTGGATAGATAAAGAACTGCCACTACCCCAAACTTTGCTAGAAATCATTCCTGCCCCAACTAACAGTTGCTCTGGGATTGGTGCTGTTGCCATCTGTCCATCTCAAAAGGAAACGGAGTGTGACTCTGGAGGTGAAGACAAACTGCTGGAGAATCACAGCGCCTGCTGTGGCTGCAGATACCAGTACAGTAACTCCAAACTGCTACCTCCTGCATTGTTTTTGCTGCATTAGCAGCAACAAAGTGACCTCTCCAGGGCACAAGTCTGGGCAGTGTGTATGGAGGTCCTGGACTGCTCAGATGTCAAGACCCTGGGCTGCCTTGAATGATAGCCAGGAGTGCTGCAGGCAACACTGGCCTCTGTCCCTTTTTCCTTCCCTCTGCCTCCCAAAGGCTCGCACAGCTGTTCGTTGCGGCAGCCCTGGCTACAGGTTCCGCAGGAGAATGGTGCCTCTGGGAGGGACCTATTTTGGGGGTGGGGTGGGCAGCTCAGAGACCAGGGATGGCAGCAGTTGCTGACCAAAGGACTCCCAAGGGGAGGGGAGAGGAGGCTGAGGGAACACTCCACAAGATAGGGTGCTCAAAAAAGGGGCAAGGGGTGACATAACTGGGCTCCTGAGCCCCACAGGGGTGCCACAGAAAGAATGTAGTTGGTTAAGGGAGACGTGGACTCAGAAAGGTTGAAAACCTCTGGTCTTAGGGACTCCGTTCCATATTTGTGTAGGTTTTACTCCTTAGCCTGATCTTCTTCCGAAGATGTCCCACAAGGCCATGGGTACAGATTTCCCCCTAGGGTTTACTCCCAACTTAGCCTGGAATAGTGTACACACTTACTTAACGGTGGTACAGTCAAACCTCGGTTGTTGAACGTAATCTGTTCTGGAAGCCCATTTGGCTTCCTGCACTCAAGCCGAAGCCACGCCGGATGTTCGGCTTCCAAAAAAGGCGAGCCAGAGCATTTACTTCCAGGTTTTCAGGGTCCGGGAGCTGAAACGTTCAAAAACGGAGGCGTTCTGGAGCCGAGGTTTGACTGTATAGGAATACATATATTCTATAACAGTGTTTCTCAACCTTTTTTGGGCCAAGGCACACTTGTTCCATGAAAAAAATCACGAGGCACACCACCATTAAAAAAGTTTAAAAATTTAACTCTGTGCCTATATTGACTACATATATATATATATATATATATATAGAGAAAGAGAGAGAGAGAGAGAGAGACCAGTTTAGTTTGTGGGGTAAGTCCTAAATCTCAGTGAATTATGACTGTAAGAAACACTTGCCAATTGCTGTGTTGGTTGCAATCTCCTGTAATAAGGCTTCACAAGCCGCTGATTTCTCTGCTAGCACATGCTCCTCGCCGAAGAGGCCGCTCACTCCCTCGTAGACGCTGCTGGCTGCCCTCCGGAGGCTGTTCTGCTTGTTGGCCCGCGGCCTCGCGCCGACCAAGCCCCGGGTGCCGCCAGCAAGAGCAGCGAGAGCGAGACAAACAGCAGCAGCAGCACCCGCCGGCCGCCTCTCACGTCCGAGGCCGTGGTGGTGGCTGTTGAGAGCTGCGCTCGCCCCGCGTCGTGACCCGGCCGGCTTCCTTTCCGGCGGGTAAGTGTGGTTTATTGGCGGCCGCCAGGCATGTGTCAATGCAAATCGCCCTTCTCGTCGCCGCACCTCGCGGCACACCAGCCAGCGTCTCGCGGCACACTAGTGTGCCGCGGAACAGCGGTTGAGAAACGCTGTTCTATAATATGTATTCCAAATCAGTGCAGTACAGATGTTTGAAGAGGAAACTAAGATGTTGAAGAGGAAACTAAGTTGTTTGAAGAGGAACATCATAATAGCCTGCTGGATCAGGCCAACATCCCATTGGTCCAGCATCTTGTTCTCACAGTAGCCAACCAGATGACTGTGGGAAACCACGCAAGCAGAACATGAGTCCAAGAGCACACCCCTCCCCCCACTCCCATGGTTTGCAGCAACTGGTGTTTGGAAGGAAAAGTCCAGCAAGATGAACATGTCTGTGTCAGGGAGATGCATGAGTTTCCCCAGGTTGTGGTCCTGCATTGGAAAATAGGTGTTTAATAATAATAAGACCCAGGTGGCGCTGTGGGTTAAACCACTGAGCCTAGGGCTTGCCGATCAGAAGGTTGGCGGTTCGAATCCCCGCGACGGGGTGAGCTCCCGTTGCTCGGTCCCAGCTCCTGCCAACCTAGCAGTTCGAAAGCACATCAAAGTGCAAGTAGATAAATAGGGACCACTCCGGCGGGAAGGTAAACGGTGTTTCCGTGTGCTGCTCTGGTTTGCCAGAAGCGGCTTTGTCATGCTGGCCCCATGACCTGGAAGCTATACGCCGGCTCCCTCGGCCAATAATGCGAGATGAGCGCGCAACCCCAGAGTCGGTCACGACTGGACCTAATGGTCAGGGGTCCCTTTACCTTACTTTACCTTACCTAAGTGCCCAAGAATGTATCTACTTCCATCTTCTAAACGCTTGAGAGTCTGCATTAATCCAACCACACAAAAGCCAGGAAGTAAGTATTACTTGTTCCCTGTGTGCGTCAAGCTGTCCCTACCCCGGCCCCCAAACCTTGGATAGTTGTTTTTCATTGTATTGTGACTGTGTGTGTGTGTGTGTGCATGCATAGGAACTTGGATTGCGACATCCAGAAACCTGAACTATTGCACCCCCCCCCCACAACAACACTGTGTAGAAAAAAACATTAATTTGGCAGAACGGTCCATTTCCTTGAGAGAACAGCCACTGCCCCGACAGCAATTTCCCCCCCTCTCTTGTTATTCTAGCTACTGTAGTACTGTTCTCTTTCCAGTGGAGAATGGGCCTCCCGCTGGTATGTATAGAAGATAAACAATTGAGAAATTGAGCAGTTAATCAAAGCAGTTCTGAGACACAGAGACCTTGGGGTGAGAACTTGGAGTATTGGAATCTGAAGAGCAAAGCTTCAGAGAACGGGGGAGGGTGGGGAGCAGGGATTTGAGGATTTGCTCAGATTCTGAACCATGGGGGTAGAATGCTGGTTTAGGGGTGGAGCCAGAACAGAACCAAGACAGATATGGGCTGAATCTGGCAGAATTTGCCTGTCATAATGGATGGGCGTAGCCAGAGGGTGAAGCTTCCCCACCCCTATAAATCAAGTAAATGAATAAAAATGCTTAAGTATCTGACCAATTGCATCACAGATAACTCGGTTCTGACCCTCCCTAACATAAAGCCCCCCCCCCCACAAAAAAATTAATCCTGGCTACTACGCCCATGGAGCCTGGCAGAATCTGAAGTTTATTATCTTTTCAGAGACCTATATTGGCTTACTGTACAAGGAATCACTTTGGGCCCTCTGCAAGGGGAGAGAGACACACACATGTCTTAAAAAAAACCACAGAGAGATTTGGAGTGAAATAGGAGAGAGAAAAAAACCGGGGATGGGGGTTTGATAAAGATGCAATCCTGCAAACTCCTCCCACATTTCATCCTGGCTATAGTCACCATTGTATCTAGCTCCACCCACTCTAACACTACACCACAATGACTCTAAGCGTGAAACCAGGTAAATAAATGCACTATCAAATTACATACGGTAGTCATCAAGGCATAAATACAAATGCAATGATAAAATAAATAAAGTAACATTCTCCGTTATCCTTGTAACCCTTCACTGTGTTGGTTTCCATATAAAACGGATGTTGTTTTGTCACTGCAAAAGCAAATGAAGTCCTTTCCCCCCTGTTGTTGTTTTCCTATTACTAATGCCAAGTAAAATCTTCATTTCCTGACTTGAGTGCTTAAGTCCAGTTACCGGTAACTAGTGAGCCTTGATATACAGTAAGCTTGCAGCTTACGTGGGGAGTTACCTTCCAGGGATCACTCCTAAAGCAAATATCGCCTATAGGCAAAACACATTGGGTTCAATGGTGCGTGGGGTTGTGAAAGTCGTTTTTCCTGGAACACTGCCCCTTTATTTATGTATTTATTTATTTGTCATATGTGTAAAAGCTGAATGTGCACATGTTAAACGAGCACAAGTTGTGACCTTACTGAATTGCAATGAAATAATAATAATTATGAATGAATGAATCAATTTTTTTTGTCACTGACCAAAGTGATAATAACAATTATAATGATATAACTATCCAGTTTCAGCTCACCACATCTTTAATAATAATAATAATAATAATAATAATAATAATGTAGCTAGAAGAAGTTTAGCAACAGTCAGCTGAAATTATGACATGGTTGGGACATCCCGCAAAAGAATATTCATCCTATCAATGTTTCATTGTATTTTAATAGTTGCTTTTTCTATGTTTTGAGCGGTTCTTCTTTTTATCTGTAAGCCACCTTAGGTTCTATCAGCGTAAAAGGTGGGAGTTTAGTTAGTTAGTTAAAGTCTTTGGAATCTTTTGGAGTAGGAAAACATGCTAATATTTGTGGACATGATAGAACTTTATTAAACTATGGCTAGTATGGGGAACGTAGACAATGTCTCTCCAATTCTACTAGAACTAAATAAGATTAGCAGTACATTTGACTTGACATGAGAAAATATGTCTTTGCACAACCCATATTTCACTTAATAAACACACACACACACACACAGACACACACAGACACACAGACACACACACACACACACACACACACAGGAAGTTGTGTCATTCCATAAGGAGAAAAAGCCAAAATCTGTGGTTAGGCAATAACTTTAAGACAAATCAAAATGTGACAAAATAATGAGCAAGCTTTCTCCAACAATGCTGTGAAACACTGCAGTTACTAAATAAATAACTTAATACCTTTTTTACTTTGTTTTTTAAATTTTATGTGGGCAGGGAAAGAGCACTGGGGCTCTGCAAGCTATCCCAGCGACCTGCCGCTCGTAACAGAACACCAGACAAGATGGTTTTTCTAATGTTATTAACCTGTATCTTATATGACACATCAGAAACGGTGCCTCAAAAATCCCCCGATGCTCTCTAACAAAAAAAGATAAACAGGTTTCTCTTCCTCTGTGGTTGGAGAACAGTCCCTCTATTGTTTTAGGATTCCTGAGGAGTTTTGATGCTTCTGCCGAACACATTCCTTTCTCTAAAGTGAGGGCCCCTGGGGACTCCTCTGTTTAAGGCCAAAGGGGCACCCTTAAAAAGTGCTCCAACTAGCAGAAACTGCGTTGAGGCTCAAGGTGTCATTTTTCTCTGGCCCCTGGGACTTTTGTCTCTACAGGCATCTTGTTCAAGAGCAACCCTTCTCCTTTTGAATGGCCCTGCTCTCTTGGCTGTCCTCACGCTCCCTGGATTTAAGCCCAGTGTTGCCTTAATCCACAATTTCACAAATTGGCAGGCATAAGCAAACATATTCACTTCTGTTGACTGAAGCATTTGCTTCCTCCGCTCCAGCAGACAGTAGCCACTCCACCACAGGCCTTTGGGGACCAGTTTCAATGTAACCTCTGGATTTTCAGGCCCATTTACAACTTAACATTATATATATCCTGGGAATGATATATAAGAGAGAAGCTGAGTATTCTCTGTTTGAGAATACTCCTATTAAACCTGGTTATATTAATAGGGACTCCTATTAAGCCTGGTTATATTTGCAGAGGCATTGATCCCCTTCATGGATCAATGAATCATTGATCCCCTTCATGGATCAATGCCTCCCCTTCATGGATCAATGCCTTGTCGTGGCGAAGGGGCTTGAATAACTCGGAGAAGCTATGAGCTATGCCATGCAGGGCCACCCAAGATGGACAGGTCATAGTGGAGAGTTTTGACTAAACGTGATCCACCTGGAGAAGGAACTGGCAAGCCACTCCAGTATCCCTGCCAAGAAAACTCCATGGACAAAGACAACAGGCATATAAAAGTTATGACGCTGGAAGATGAGCCCCTCAGGTCGGAAGGCGTCCAACATGCTACTGAGGAAGAGCGGAGGACAAGTACAAGTAGATTCAGAGCTGATGAAGCGACTGGGCCAAAGCCGAAAGGATGCTCAGTTGCGGATATGCCTGGAAGCGAAAGGAAAGTCCGATGCTGTAAAGAAAAATATTGCATAGGAACCTGGAATGTAAGAACCATGAGTGGAGGTAAGCTGGATGTGGTCAAAAATGAGATGACAAGAATAAATATCGACATCCTGGGCATCAGTGAACTAAAATGGAAGGGAATGGGCGAATTCAGTTCGGGTGACTATCATATCTACTACTGTGGGCAAGAATCCTGTAGCAGAAATGGAGTGGCCCTCATAGTCAACAAAAGAGTGGCAAAAGCTGTAATGGGATGCAATCTCAAAAATGACAGAATGATCTCGATACGAATCCAAGGCAGACCTTTTAACATCACAGTAATCCAAGTTTATGCACCAACTACCGGTGCTGAAGAAAGTGAAATTGACCAATTCTATGAAGACCTACAACAACTTCTAGAAATGACACCAAAGAAGGATGTTCTTCTCATTACAGGGGATTGGAATGCTAAAGTAGGGAATCAAGAGATAAAAGGAACAACTGGCAAGTTTGGCCTTGGAGTTCAAAATGAAGCAGGGCAAAGGCTAATAGAGTTCTGTCAAGAGAACAAGCTGGTCATCACAAACACTCTCTTCCAACAACACAAGAGACGACTCTACACATGGATATCACCAAATGGGCAGCATCGAAATCAGATTGATTATATTCTCTGCAGCCAAAGATGGAGAAGCTCTATACAGTCAGCAAAAACAAGACCTGGAGCTGACTGTAACTCAGATCATCAGCTTCTTATAGCAAAATTCCAGCTTAAACTGAAGAAAGTAGGAAAAACCACTGGGCCAGTAAGATACAATCTGAATCAAATCCCTTATGAATACACAGTGGAAGTGAGGAACAGGTTTAAGGATTTAGATTTGGTGGACAGAGTGCCTGAAGAACTATGGATGGAGGCTCGTAACATTATACAGGAGGCAGCAACGAAAACCATCCCAAGGAAAAGGAAATGCAAGAAAGCAAAATGGCTATCCAACGAGGCCTTACAAATAGCGGAGGAGAGGAGGCAAGCAAAATGCAAGGGAGATAGGGAAAGATACAGGAAACTGAATGCAGATTTCCAAAAAACAGCAAGGAGAGACAAGAGGGTCTTCTTAAATGAGCAATGCAAAGAAATAGAGGAAAACAATAGAATGGGGAAAACCAGAGATCTGTTCAAGAAAATTGGAGATATGAAAGGAACATTTCGTACAAAGATTACCATAATCAAGGACAAAAGTGGTAAGGACCTAACAGAAGCAGAAGACATCAAGAAGAGGTGGCAGGAATACACAGAGGAATTATACCAGAAAGACATGGAGGTCTCGTACACCCCAGGTAGTGTGGTTGCTGACCTTGAGCCAGACATCTTGGAGAGTGAAGTCAAATGGGCCTTAGAAAGCACTGCTAATAACAAGGCCAGTGGAAGTGATGATATTCCAGCTGAACTATTTAAAATTTTAAAAGATGATGCTGTTAAGGTGCTACACCCAATATGCCAGCAAGTTTGGAAAACTCAGCAATGGCCAGAGGATTGGAGAAGATCAGTCTACATCCCAATTCCAAAGAAGGGCAGTGCCAAAGAATGCTCCAACTACCGCACAATTGCGCTCATTTCACACGCTAGCAAGGATATGCTTAAAATTCTACAAGGCAGGCTTAGGCAGTATGTGGACCGAGAACTCCCAGAAGTGCAAGCTGGATTTCGAAAGGGCAGAGGAACCAGAGACCAAATAGCAAACATGCGCTGGATTATGGAGAAAGCTAGAGAGTTCCAGAAAAACGTCTACTTCTGCTTCATTGACTATGCAAAAGCCTTCGACTGTGTCGACCACAGCAAACTATGGCAAGTTCTTAAAGAAATGGGAGTGCCTGATCACCTCATCTGTCTCCTGAGAAATCTCTATGTGGGACAAGAAGCTACAGTTAGAACTGGATATGGAACAACTGATTGGTTCAAAATTGGGAAAGGAGTACGACAAGGTTGTATATTGTCTCCCTGCTTATTTAACTTATATGCAGAATTCATCATGCGAAAGGCTGGACTAGATGAATCCCAAGACGGAATTAAGATTGCCGGAAGAAATATCAACAACCTCAGATATGCAGATGACACAACCTTGATGGCAGAAAGCGAGGAGGAATTAAAGAACCTTTTAATGAGGGTGAAAGAGGAGAGCGCAAAATATGGTCTGAAGCTCAACATCAAAAAAACCAAGATCATGGCCACTGGTCCCATCACCTCCTGGCAAATAGAAGGGGAAGAAATGGAGGCAGTGAGAGATTTTACTTTCTTGGGCTCCTTGATCACTGCAGATGGTGACAGCAGTCACGAAATTAAAAGACGCCTGCTTCTTGGGAGAAAAGCAATGACAAACCTAGACAGCATCTTAAAAAGCAGAGACATCACTTTGCCGACAAAGGTCCGTATAGTTAAAGCTATGGTTTTCCCAGTAGTGATGTATGGAAGTGAGAGCTGGACCATAAAGAAGGCTGATCGTCGAAGAATTGATGCTTTTGAATTATGGTGCTGGAGGAGACTCTTGAGAGTCCCATGGACTGCTAGAAGATCAAACCTATCCATTCTTAAGGAAATCAGCCCTGAGTGCTCCCTGGAAGGACAGATCGTGAAGCTGAGGCTCCAATACTTTGGCCACCTCATGAGAAGAGAAGAATCCTTGGAAAAGACCCTGATGTTGGGAAAGATGGAGGGCACTAGGAGAAGGGGACGACAGAGGACGAGATGGTTGGACAGTGTTCTCGAAGCTACGAACATGAGTTTGACCAAACTGCGGGAGGCAGTGCAAGACAGGAGTGCCTGGCGTGCTATGGTCCATGGGGTCACGAAGAGTCGGACACGACTAAACGACTAAACAACAACAACATATTTGCAGAATGTGTATTCCTTTAGCACAGTGATTCCCAACAGGTGGTCCGCGGACCCCCAGGGGTCCGCAAGCTATGCCAGAAGGGTCCGCAAGATGCTATTAGAATAAAAAATATATTAAATATATTTCATATGATAACAGATTTTTTGTTTTGGCCGCTTCCTGCATGAGCAGAGTCTAACTAGAATTAGTAGTTCTGCTGTATGCCGTTAGGTGGCGCTTTACAAACACTACTGTTTTGCAAAGAGGCAGCGCGCGCATTCTACTAACGTTCACCTCCCCAAGATGCTTTGCGCGCGTTGGCTTCATTTGTGCGCTACTGCGCAGGTACCCTGTCTTCTCCATTCCCCTCCCTCCTCCCTGGCGCGCGCTGCCTCTTTGCAAAACAGAAGTGTTTGTAAACAAAGCGTTGTTTTTCGCGGAAGCTACAGTTCGCGTAGTTAAAAATGGACCGTTGGTTAAAAAGTGGTTAATCTCATTAAGAACTGAAAATTAAAACTAACTGTATACTGATGGAGTACTCTGTTGTAACTGTAAAAAACGTATAAATATAAAATATAAAAAGACTCTTAATTTGGCTCTCACTTTTTAATTCTAGGATTAGGAATTAATGGGGGTCCTTGTCACAATAGCGGCTCGATGAGGGGTCCTCGAGAAAAATTTTTTTGGAACCCCTGCTTTAGCACAAGGGTTCTCAAACTTTTTACACACAGGGCTTCCTTGAGATGGCTGAAAATTACTGAGGCTCATCCATCACAAAATGGTGGAGCCAGTTATAAAATGGAGGCAGAGCTTGGCACAATCAGATGGCAATTAACAATATCACTTTCTACCAATATCTATTTTTTATGATAAACTTTTATTAGTTTTACATAAAAGTTATACATCATAAACATAACATTTGCACACATTCTTTTTTAAAGGGTTCTTTCGAACCTTGAGACCTCCTTCCCTCCCTCCATGGGTTCCAATTCTAAATTTTATTCTTGCATCTTTTACTGTAATCTATCTGTTATATAACCATAGTATCCAAAATCCATGTTACATTACAAGTGTCATTGTATTCCTGCCAATGATTTCAATGGTTTACAGTGATCTCTCAAAATACGTTAGAAAGTTATTCCAGTCTTTTAAAAATACTTGGTTTTCCTGATTTCTGATCTTTCCCATCACTTTCTACCAATATCTAATCCATTTTTGAAAATGGCCAGTTCTTTGCCATGGCATTTTTCTTGTGGCAACGGGTTCCATAGCTTCGCTTTGCACAAGCTAAATGCCAGTGTTTGTTTTGTGACTCAGCCTCTCCTAAAGCCGCAGATGCACGGGGGACTGACAAAACCACGTGATCAAAAGGTGTACCAAATAGCAGGTTCACATATGCACATAGTAGAAACATTCATGCCTTGTGTCCAACATACTTTGTAGCATGAATATGAATTGGGACCTGCATATTAAAAAGCCCATGAGAGTAGATCATAGAATCATAGAGTTGGAAGAGACCACAAGGGCCATCTTATTTTATTTTATTTAAACTTTTTTTCTGTTTTTGTACCAGTAATATTCCCCCCAAAGGGAGGTGCACTGTTCCTGGAGGTATCCAGTCCAACCCCCTGCCAAGCAGGAAACACCATCAAAGCATTCTTGACATATGCCTGTCAAGCCTCTGCTTAAAGACCTCCAAAGAACGAGACTCCACCACACCCCTTGGTAGCAAATTCCACTGCCGAACAGCTCTTACTGTCAGGAAGTTCTTCCTAATGTTTAGGTGGAATCTTCTTTCTTGTAGTTTGAATCCATTGCTCCGTGTCCGCTTCTCTGGAGCAGCAGAAAACAATCTTTCTCCCTCCTCCATATGACATCCTTTCATATATTTGAACATGGCTATCATATCACCCCTTAACCTTCTCTTCTCCAGGCTAAACATACCCAGCTCCCTAAGCCGTTCCTCATAAGGCATCGTTTCCAGGCCTTTGACCATTTTGGTTGCCCTCTTCTGGACAGGTCCAGAGGTGCACCCCTGCCCCACCTCCAGAGAAGAAATGAAGTAATTCAATAACCACAAATGACTCTTAAACTGGGTGTTTAACAGCACAACCCTATAAAAGTCTACTTAAAAGTAAAGTCCACTGAATTCAAGGGAGCTTACTCCCGGGAAACTGTGTACACAGGACTGCGGCCTAAATCTGGCAAGTCAGAGGCAGGAACTTCTCAGTGTCTTGCTTGCCTTTTCTTTACTTCTGACTAGACACCAGCAGAAAGGCAGAACTTGGAGGTTGCGCCCCAGGGCACGCTTTACTCAGAAGTAAGCCCCACTTATGTCAATGGCCCTTGCTCTCTGGGGTAAACATGCAGCGGCACTAACCTGCAAACTGGACAAGGCAGGAAAGAAACCAGAGGAAAGCGACTCAGCTGTGCTAAATTAAGAGCTTCGCCTGACAATTCTCAGTGCTGTAACCTGTGCACTGCACTGAAATCAAAAACAAAATGAAGGTCCAACCAGATTGAGACACTCAAGTCCCATTGGGTTCAGCACAAGAGATCTATGCATGTACATTTGGTAGAATCAGAACTGTAGAGTTGCAAGGGACCCTGAGAGTCATCTAGTCCCTGCAGATCATCCATGGCAGATGGCCATCCAAACTCTGCTTAAAAACCTCCAAGGAAGGAGAGTCCACCACCTCCTGAGGGAGTTCATTCCACTGTCGAAAGCTCTTACTGTCAAGAAAGTTCTTCCTGATGTTTAGTCTTCATTCTTGTAAAACTTAAATCCGTTGGTTCAGGTCCTCCCCTCCAGGGCAGGAGAAAGCAAACTTGCTCCATCTTCCATGTGACAGCCTTTGAGATATTTGAAGAGGCTATCATCTCTCCTCTCTGTCTCCTCTTTACCAGGCTAAACATACTCAATTCCCTCATCCGTTCCTCATAAGGCTTGGTTTTCAGATGGTTACGAGTCACACTGTGTTACAGCATGTTCAAATATTAATCTGGCAATATACTCTCAGCGTCTTCGTATCTGAAAAGGATGGCTCTGAAAACACACCCGGGGTACACCTGGTGCTTTTGTTTCCCTAAAATGTATACTAAGGGTTGCGGACCTGCTCGCTTCACTTGAGACCCCTCCTACCCCTTTGCCTTTAGCCCACATCTGACTAACCCCCCCTCCTCTTAATATTCCCCCACCTATTTACCTCTCCCCCCCACCTACCTAAACACACAGCTCATGACACCCTTCTCCTCTTGCCCCACCCCATTTATTTTTTAATTTATGTTTTTATTTACACTTTCAAGTTTATACATTTCATTAGCTTTACAATCAATTTACGGTAACATTTCAAAGTTTGACTTCCTTCCCTCTCTTTATGCATTTCCTTAAACTTTCTTTTTTTAATATCTTCTGCATATCCAAATTCATTTAATTTTTGCTCATTTAATCGCCTACTTTAACTATATACTCTTATGAAACTGCAGGTTATTACGATAAACCCTGCCAATGTTTTTATCTGTTTGCAATTCAGCTGTAAATATTCCATAAACCATTTCCATCCTTTTATATATATATATATATATATATATATATATATATATATATATATATATATATAATTTCTTATTATTCCGGAAAGTTTCGCCATTCCTGCGTATTCCATACGTTTTTGTATCCATTCTTCCTTCCCTGGGACTTCTGCTTCTTTCCCCTTTGGGGCAAGCAGCATTATGCAGTCATAAATAATTTTCTATACAATTTAGGTAGTTCTGGTACTATAATTCCCAAAAGAAAAGCTTCTGGGTGGTTGTTTTTTTACAAAGGTTATTTTGAACATCCTTTTCAATCTGGCCCCACCCCTTTTAAAGGAGAGGGAGGCGCTCCATCCAGCTGTTTGTTAAACAGCTGCGCGAAGCGTCTCCTCGCTCTGCGCCAGTCCGCGCGTTGCTGCAAGCGGCGCATCCAGGCAGCTACGTCGGAAGTGCAAAGCGTGACAGCATTTTGCATTTATCCGAGAAGGAGGGGCTTCCTTCCTTCCTTCCTTCCTAGCCGGCTTGGTCCTCTTTCCGCCATGCCCAAAGTGGTGTCCCGCTCCTTGGCTTGCTCGGATACGCGCGACCGCGAGGAGTACGGCGAGGGCGAGAAGCCCTTGCACGTCTATTACTGCCTGTGCGGGCAGATGGTGCTGGTGTTGGACTGCCCGCTGGAGAAGCTGCCCATGAGGCCCCGGGACCGGGCGCGGGTGATCGACGCCGCCAAGCACGTCTACAAGCTCTGCAACACCGAGGACGAGCGCGAGTGCGCCTATCTCCGCCGGGACGGAGGCGGCGTCGAGCGGCAGTGCAGGAAGAAGTGCGCGCAGTGCGGGCTGCTCCTCTTCTACCGGCACCAGCCCGACGGCGCGCCGGCCACCTTCGTCGCCGACGGCGCCCTGGTCGAGTTCGGGCAGGGTTGGGCCCAGAAGCAACAGCAGCAGCCGCCGCAGCCTCCTCCCGAGAAAGTGATGGTGACCCGCCGGACGAAGGACATGGGCAAGTGCGGCTCGGTCACCGTCTCCACCGTCGACGAGGAGGAGGAGGAGATCCAGGCGAGGGAAGTGGCCGATTCGTACGCGCAGAACGCGCGGGTGATCCAGACGCAGCTGCGGAGGAAGGGCGCTTGCAAGAGGCGGCTGCAGGAACTGGCCGAGCTGGGAGGCAAGAAGGCCAAAGGGAAAGGGACTCTGATCGACAAGCAGTTCAAATAAGAAACGTCCAGAGAGAGTGATGTGTCGTTTCTTAGGGGGAATCATGGACCCCACCGCTGTGTCCTTTTTTATTTGCCCTGTCAAATCCTCTTCTCTTAGGGATGTTGCCTTTCACTCTGGGGAGGGTTGTGTGAGCCATGTGTCTTATGAAAAGTTTTCCAGAACCTTTTTTTTTTTTTTTTTGCATTTCTAGGAAGCACCGCAGCCTTAATTTCCTAGTAAAAGCAAAGCAACCTTCTCCCAAGGGCGAGCAGAGAGGCGTTAGTCTGCCTCTGTTGTGCTGAGTTATGTTTTTGTTTTGTATCTTCACATGTATATAGAAATTGCCATATTACTGGCAATATGTAAAGTTTGTATTGATGAGGTAGAAGCAAAGTGTACAGAAAAATAGATCTTTAATAAGTTGTTTTTATGTGGTCTGTCATTTCCAGCCCATCCCCATCGCCTTTGGCAAGAAGTTAAATTTCTTTGTTACACATGCACCCCATATTTGCTCCGGAAGATCGGAGAGGGTTATTGTGGGGCTCCAAAGCAGTATTCTGTCATCGAGATACTAAAGGCCTAACTACAGGTGACGTTAAATGTGACTCAGCATCTTACATGCAGGTTTTTAAAAAAGCATGGTGAGGGGATCTAACCTTTTCCTCACATGATATTTGCTCGTGAGTTGGGGGGGGAGGCAATGCCTCCTCATCCAAATAAAATAAAAAGTGATTGAAGGAGTAGAATATAAAAGTACACAAATTGCACCCATAACCACCCCAGAGATTTAACAAAGTAAGTTTGGGTGGGTCGTTACAATATCACTTTTACATATTTTAGTGATCTCCCTATATAAGATCTCTAGATGTTGTTCTAGAATTCTGCACTGCTGTGCAATGCTATTTAGGTGCAATTTTTAATGAGCATTCCCTTATACATGTGGATACTAGTTTAATTTTTTAGTGGATACTAGTTTATAAGGTTTAGATAGCCATTAATCATTCTACTTATTTGCATATGTTTTTTCCAGTGACATTTCTGGGAAAGTGCGTGATAATTACGAAACGTTCATGTACGTTGCTGCCACACTGAAAATACATGAATGTTGGAAATTCATAGATTGCTGTAATTTGCCTCCATCATGTAATTGGAAAGGTGGGTTTTCTGATTAAGAAAATAATTCTTTAAAAAAACTATACAGGTTGTAAAGTAAACCCAGTGTAAAATCAGTGTTTGAGCCAATGCATATTGACATCTCAAGCCTATGGATGCACCATGAAGCTTCTGAGTCCCCCCCCCCCTCCGGTCATTAAATGATGAGAGTGGCTACCTTTTTCTCCCTTTAACAGTACATAGAGCTAAAGGAAGAGGTTGGAAGAATGATGTTCTTTCCCTTTTACTTCTGTGTGCTTTCCAAGGCTGAGATTAATACAACTGGATTTTATAGAGATCCTTTGGAAAAAAACCGAAATGTCTGTGCTGTGTTTTTTCTGTCTCTCTTGGGAGGGGTAAGGTAAAGGTAAAGGGATCCCTGACCATTAGGTCCAGTTGTGACCGACTCTGGGGTTGCGGCACTCATCCTGCTTTATTGGCTGAGGGAGCTGGCATACAGCTTCCAGGTCATGCGGCCAGCATGGCTAAGCCGCTTCTGGCGAACCAGAGCAGCACACGGAAACCCCGTTTACCTTCCCACCGGAGCAGTACCTATTTATCTACTTGCACTTTGACAAGCTTTCGAACTGCTAGGTTGGCAGGAGCAGGGACCAAGCAACGGGAGCTCACCCCGTCACGGGGATTTGAACTGCCGACCTTGCGATCGGCAAGCCCTAGGCTCTGTGGTTTAACCCACAGCGCCACCCGCATCCCTTGGGAGGGGAGGGGGGCATCAATGATTAGCGGTGATTACATCCACACAGCACTCTCTTAAAAAACCCAAATGGGTCCACAGGCCTAAAAGGTGAGCAATCCCTGAACTCTGAGTTGGCGGGCTCAAGTTTTCTCTTCCAAATTCTACCTGGTCAAGCAGATTCTGTAGGTCTGAACAGCAGCCATTGGGGTGGGGACAACAATGTGTGCAAGGCAGGCAACCCTGGATTTACCACCGGACCACCTTAAAAGAGTACTGTGTATTCCCAAGCTCAGTGGCTGCCTAAATATTTTGGTTCCCCTTCAAAGAAACATCTCTGGGGTGTTGCCACTGTTCTGTAGCTGTGTCCAGCTGTCTGTTTGCTGATATTACTTGCTGTCCCCCCATCAGTTATCTTGACTTTTACCAGCCCACTGCCAGAGCTCTGGTGTGTTTCGCATCACATGGATGGCTTGTCTGCCTGCCAAGCAGCCTTTTCATCCCTCTGCTTTCTGGTGATTTTAACCCCCCCCCCTTTGCCTCGGCCTGATTTAGGATATCTAGGCAGTCTACTTTATGGGGTTGCTTTCCTGTACAAAAGAAAACTGGGCAGCTTTTGGGATTCCCTGTGCCAGGTGCTACAGAGCAATAATCAGGGAGTGTTTGGGGTCAAATCAGGCCTACTGTAGGTCTCTCCTTCTTAAACTGCTAGATAGAAGAGGAAACTGCCAGCCGTCCAAGCCTGGATACTAAGCTGTGTATACATCGGGTCAGCAAATTTTTTCATCGGGGCTGGTCCACTGTCCCTCAGAACTTGGGGGGGGGACTACATTTTGAAAAATATAAATACCCTGCAAGCCGGTCCCGCAGCTGCTCTGGACCTGGAGGAGGAACGCACTCTGCACGCGCTCAGGAGCACGTCTCGGACGCCGCCCGCTCACTGGTGTTGACGAGGAGCAGCCGTTCCATCAGGCCGTCCCCACGGAGCTCCCAGGTGGCGTGCACCACGCGCTGTGGCCCATCGTCTGAGGCCAGGTTAGCAGGCAGCCGCGCAGGCGGAGCGCAAGGCAGGTGGCGTGCAGCTTGCCCTGCAGCTGCTCCAGTGCTGCCGCCGAGCGCACCAGCAGCAGCAGCGCTGAGCCGGGCGCCAGGCATGGGGACAGCAGGCACACTAAGCTCCGGCTGAAGCCCCGCGATGCGCCCGTCATGATGCCCATGGCGCGGCCGAGACCTGCCGCCTGCTCCCCTCTCTGTGCATGGCCGCGCTGGTGAGAGCCAGTGTGGTGTAGTGGTTAAGAGCAGGAGACTCGTAATCTGGGGAACCGGGTTCGCGTCTCCGCTCCTCCACATGCAGCTACTGGGTGACCTTGGGCTAGTCATACTTCTTTGAAGTCTCTCAGCCCCACTCACCTCAGAGTGTTTGTTGTGGGGGAGGAAGGGAAAGGAGAATGTTAGCCGCTTTGAGACTCCTTAGGGTAGTGATAAAGCGGGATATCAAATCCAAAACTCTTCTCTACTCTTGGGTTTACCTCAGCACACAGGAGGCGAGGCTTCAGATTGGCTGCAGGGCTGAGCGGGCAGCAGGGTCCGCGGGTTGGATTTACAAGCTGCGGGGGCCGCATCTGGCCCCCAGGCCTTAGTTTGCCAATCCCTCGTACAGATGATTTGAAGCACATGTGATGCACATGCTTTCCCTCAATAGGAATTCTGTTAAGGTTTGCTGGAAATTAAACTACCATATCCAGAATTCTTTGAGGGAAAGTGTGTGCTTTGAACTTGAATCGAGTGCCAATCTCATGATCCTGTCTGCTGGTGATAAGACACTTAAGAGAGCTTCAAATCTGGAATAGACAAATAAATGGAGGATAAGTCTCTCAGTGGCTATTTGCCATGAGAGATGAATGGGTCTTCCATGTACAGAGGGAAGTTTGCTCAATGCCGGGGACGAACGAACAGAATACATAGTGTATGCCTCATTTATGAAAACCTTTGGCTTTCCAGATTTTGCTGAACTCCCATCAGACCTAGAAAGCATGGGCAATGACCATGGATTATGGGAGTTGTGGGTCAGCAACTCTGCCCATTTTCTATACACTTTCTCTCACAATGCACATCACACATACACAAAGTATTCCCTTCTCTCTTCACCATATACTGTATATTCCTGCGTATAAGACTACTTTTAAACCCAGGAAAATCTTCTCAAAAGTCGGGGGTCGTCTTATACGCTGGGTCGTATTTCTTATATGGCGAGTATATCCCAAACTCTATATTTCAGGGGTGGCCAACTCCCAAGAGACTGGGATCTACTCACAGAGTTAAAAACTGGCAGTGATCTACTCCCGTTTTTTAGGGGTTCAGGTCAAAGTTGTTGAGCTTATTTTAGGGAGGAGTAAAGCCCCATTTTGGGGAGGTGCAGGGCAAAAAAATGAGCTTTTTTTAGGGGAGCCAAATCTGTTGAGGTTCTTTGGGGGGAGCCAGTGATTTACCAGTGATCTACCACAGACGTCCAGTGATCTACTGGTAGATCACGATCTACCTGTTGGACATGCCTGCTATATTTTAACTGGGAAAGTTGGGGGTCGTCTTATACGCCCAGTAGTCTTATACGCCGGAATATACGGTACCTCACCACTGATGTAAATGCCTTGGGTCTCTTGCAGACACACAAAAGCATTTTAGTCAGGCAGAATTAGAGCAACATGAGAAGAGACTTTTAGTTCCTCTGTACCAGGGGTCAGCAAACTTTTTCAGCAGGGGGCCGGTCCACTGTCTCTAAGACTTTGTGGGGGGGGTCTGTATTTTGAAAAAAGAAGAAGAAAAAAGAGTGAATTCCTATGCCCCACAAATAACTCGGAGATGCATTTTAAATAAAAGGACACATTCTACTCATGTAAAAAGACGCTGATTCCTGGACTGTATGCGGGCCGGATATAGAAGGCGTTTGGGCCGGATCTGGCCCCCAGGCCTTAGTTTGCCTACCCATGCTCTGGATCATTTATACTGTTTGGTTTGACAGGCTTACTCCCTGGCAGTCCAATTTCCTGTGCTTTCCTCAGCATTGTTTAAAATATTTACCCATTTTTTCCTCAACTCTGGGGCCTCTTGTAGGTCAAGCTATTCCAGCTCCCTTATCACAGCAATGTTAACTCATTAGCCTTTCCTCTAATGACTTTTCACCATTGGAATGTGGGGAGGGAGATGTTGCTCTGCGTTCATTTGATATCTTTGAAGCATCGAGCTTTAACATATCTTTAAATCCTCGCGATTAGCAGGCGTGTGTGTTATGAGAAAGATATGGAAACAACATGGGAGGAGGGAATGGCTGGCTATTGCTGTTTTGGTTAGACATATTTTATTATATGTCCTCAAAGTAAGTGACCAGGACACAAAGAACCACACAACTTGTTCTGTACATACAAGCACACAATGGGCATGTGTGTTTGAGATTGTATTGTTCCACCAACAGCCTTTTGCATCACAGAAGAACGCTAGGCGTACTGCTGAATCACATTCACACCAAGGCCTAGGGGCAGCAAGCCCTGTTTTGGGCAGGGATCAAAAGGCAGCCGATCCTACTAGGGATCGAACCTGCAACCTTGGCATTATCAGCACCATGCTCTTACCAATTGAGCCATCCGGGAAGCACTATAAGCTTTTGTTTAAGTTGAAGGAAGCATGAGCTAGTACAGTGATGGCGAACCTATGACACGCGTGTCAGACGCGACACGCAGAGCCCTCACTGCTGGCACATGCCCCATTGGCCCATTCACGCTGTTGTTGTTGTTGTTGTTGTTTTCTCCCCATTTGTTCTCCCGCTCCTCCTACAGCTTGTCTCCGCTACAGCTTGTCTCCGCTACAGCTTGTCTCCACTGTTAAAACCCGGATCCTTTTGTTGTTGTTGTTGTTGTTGTTGCTGGTAGCCAGAGATTGTTTTTTTAACCCTTTCTGTGCTGTTTTCTTTCTGGCGCTTTGGCAGACTATGATTGGGTGTAACAGCATTCATTTTTTAACCCGTTATGTGCTGGTTTTTTGTCGCTTTGGAAGACTATGTCGGTGCTGTGTGTTAGTTCCAGCAAAGGTATTATTTGTCATTTATTTCTGTTCTCTTCCCCCTACCAAAAAAGCACAGCAGCTTTGGGGCATCCCCCCAAAAAACAAAGCAACTTTTGCACCCCCCCAAAAAAACTCCAAAACTTTGGTCAGCAGCTCCCCCCAAAAAGCTCAACAACTCTGGGCAATTTGTGATTAATAAGGGGTTTTTAATAAGGGGACGACAGAGGACGAGATGGTTGAACAGTGTTCTTGAAGCTACGAACATGAGTTTGACCAAACTGCGGGAGACAGTGCAAGACAGGAGTGCCTGGCGTGCTCTGGTCCATGGGGTCACAAAGAGTCGGACACGACTAAACAACAACAACAAGGGGTTTTTGGTTTGGTTAAATAATTAGTTTTTGGTTTATGAAATACAGTTATATATTACAATTATACATTTTTGTTATTTAAACTATAAATATCGCGAAATTATGTTTTTTTTCTCAAAGTGACACACCACCCGAGTTAAGCTCTGTTTTTTGGCGAATTTTGACACACCAGGCTCAAAAGGTTGCTCATCACTGAGCTAGTATGTTGCTTTTTTATGCCGCATCACTGGATGGTTTCTTTGCAGAACCAAAATGATGTCCTCTTGCACCAGCTCCATGGCAGACTTTTATCCTGAAACAATGTTTTTCATTCATGGAACTCAGGTTACAGCACACATGGCATGATCGATCACATCTTCACTGAAGGTCATCTCTGTAGGTTCTCCCATTTATCCTCACAGCAACACTAGGCCGAGACAGAAACTTGCTCAATGTCACCCAGTGAGCATGACAGAACTCTTCATCCCAAATCCATTAAGTCTATCCACTAGGTCACTCTCTCTAGCAATTACCCTTGTGTAAGAATAATATATACTTTTGGAACTCCCCAAGGGCAGAGTGCATATTTTGTATGTTTAAAAGTCCTAACGTTTGTGGAGGGATTTCAAGGTTGTTTCTACCGTAAGGGAGAATTAATCACAGAGGGGCAAGAGAGATTTGGATTAGAAAACAGTAAGGGAAGTCAAGGCTTCAGCCCCTTGTGTATACAGAGAAACATGTTCTCAATTTGCAACTCTATTTAATGAGCCTTAGGGGCAGCATGAGGATGGCAGAAGTTCACACACTTCAAGGTGTTCTTGAGATCTTGGTTCCCAGTCCAGCTCTCTGTGCATGCAACTGCTTGCAGCCCCTAGATGCAGTCGTGTATTGTATCACAGAACTGCCCAAAAGCATATCTAGGGAATTCCATGGAGCCGGGAACAAGCACTCGCACCCACCATTGGAAGCAGGCCTTCACATAGATTGGGACAGCTATGTTTAGAGGATGCTAATGAAGTTATCATCATTCGCAGAATATGTTTGTTCACAAAGCATTTTCAATCTGAGAGCCTATCTACCAGCAAATGGTTCTCCATGAGGAGCTTCCATTCCAGAGGGAGAAACAGCTCAGGAATATCACAGAGATTTCGTTGTTTTGCCATGCCTCATATATGCCTGCGTGCGTGTTTTCCATAATCGGAAAACCCATCTTGCTTCCTGGCACCCTAATTATGACAGAACCTGGCAACTTCTGGATTAGTTTATGTTATGCTGATGGCCTCTGGACTAATAGAGTAGCCCCAGAGAATTGTAAAGTTGGAAGGGATCCCCAAGGGTCATCTAGTCCAACTCCCTGCAATGCAGGAATCACAGCTAAATAATCCCTGACAGGTGGCCATCCAACATCTGTTTAAAAACCTCCAGTGAATACAGAAATTAGGTATTGCTGTTATGGACAACACTCACCCTAGGAAAACAAACCAAAGGGAAGGTAAAATCCAGATAAATTTACTTAAGTACAGTTGAAATCAGAGGGCCTTTCCCATTCACAATTAAGGGCTTAGTTCCTTTACAGGTTTAAAGGATGCTTAACTTTCCCTGGATTGCACATTTTGAGCAACTGGGAAAAAAAGATAACAGATTTATTGGGGGCTATGACTTAAGCTGATTAGGGTCACAGAGCGTACCTGCACAGGTTAGTCATAAGAAAGTCCCACTCTTTTCGAGGAGCCTTACTCCTAAGGGTTTTTAGAATTTCACACTTAGGTATAGGATTGCTCAGTAAGGTACAGATACTTTCTCTCTCACTTTCTAGAGTGCACACAAATGGCCCTGTGGATGGAGTGTGAGAGTGTATTATAAAGCCAAGGGGAGGCGATAACCAGTCACAGCTGGATTACTCAGGGCAGCCTTTGCCAATCTGCTGTCCTTCAGATGTTCTGGATTCCCAACTCCCATTAGTTCCTGCCAGCACAGCACTTAGGGACTCACTCTTGCACCATTTTTGTCTGAAGAGACACACATATAAGAGAAATTATGAGGAGCTCTAATACACTCGAGGTGCAATCCAGGCCAGGAGTGAGGAACCTCTGGCTTCCCTCCAGCCACAGTTGGAACTCCAATTACCATCAGCCGCAGCCAGACTGGCCAATAGTTAGGGATGCTGGGAGTTGAAATCCAGCACATCTGATGAGTGGCAACAGGTTCCCCACCTCTGAGCGGGTAGTTATGAATTTGTAAGTTTCAGTGTGAGCATTAAGCATCTCCCACTGACTGCAGTGGGACTTTTTAAAAAGTGTATCGCTTTGCCTGAATTGTGCCTATGGCATTTAACGTGCCCCAATTCCACTGAAAATTATACCTCCTGTAATGCTAAAACATTTCACTCCTCCACTGAAACGCAAGCTTTTATCAGCTAAGAAGAAGACAACCCACTGAGGGGAATACATCACACACAATGTTTCATTTTTCACCATTTTAATAAATAACATTACGTTGCACAATGGAATGAACGAACATGTAAGTTAAGCAAGTTAGTTCTTGCGGACACAAGAGTCCTGAAAGCGCTGCAGTTCTGGTAAGCATGCTGGGAGAAGGGTGTCGTCTTCAGCTCTTCACAGGAGTAGAAGTTGGTTTCATGGCTTTTTTAAGATGGTGATAGTTTGGCAGGATTTTCATTAGGAAGTCCAGCTGCAATGTTTGTGGCTAAAAAGAACAGCAGTGTGAAAAAATGGGGGGGGAGGTGAGCACCAGATAGGTGATAATACTGACAGTTTGAATTCCTTTGCTTATGTTCTGCTCTACCATGGAAAATAATTCATGGGATAAAGAACCAAAGCATCCTTAAAGACAACATAAAAGGTAAAGGGACCCCTGACCATTAGGTCCAGTCGCGGATGACTCTGGGGTTGCGGCGCTCATCTCGCTTTACTCACCGAGGGAGCCGGCGTACAGGCGGTGGCCAGCATGACTAAGCCGCTTCTGGCGAAACCAGAGCAGCACACGGAAACGCCGTTTACCTTCCCGCCGGAGCGGTACCTATTTATCTACTTGCACTTCGAAGTGCTTTTGAACTGCTAGGTTGGCAGGAGCAGGGACTGAGTAACGGGAGCTCACCCCATCAGGGGGATTTGAACCGCCAACCTTCTGATCGGCAAGCCCTAGGCAACAGGCTTTTTAAACAGAAAGGTTTTAAAAGCCTGTTGCCTAGGGCTTGCCTATCAGTTTGCAATCAGCTAGAAAACCAGAATTGGAAACTGATTGCAAACTGTGGCTTATCAAGGTCCAGGTATCATGGACTCTTACAAGCGACCCACTCAGAGAGGATTAAAGTGTGTTCAGGTTTGCGCCGGGTTTCGTATGACATTCTCATTGACAAACCAGTTGCTCCACCGCCACTGGCCTTTGCACCATAGACGTGGGAGTGCTGAGTTGATGGGAAAGAAAAGGAAACAAGTGGATCTCCGTTCTGATAGACCAGACTGGGTTGGCAAAGTCATGCTGTTGGAAAGGGAGGAACAACTGGTGACATATTATCAAAGGTTGAACTCCTGTCATGCACCTACCTGGGGCCGCTCAGTCTGCACTCGCCGAAGACAATCAGCTCCATAGATGACCGTGTTTTCAGGGATGACTTCGTAGGTGTTGACATTGCAGCAGGCTCCAATGATGCAGCCGCTTGTCAGAATCACGTTCCTACCCACAAATGCTGCAGAGACAAAAAAAATCTCACAGTATGAAATGGAATGAGCAACGTCATGAAGTCTAATCAGTGGTCTGTTCTTTGGCCCAGCATCTCGCCTCTAGAAACAGAGGATATCATCAACATAAGTCTACTCTCTGCTATTCCTCCGTAACGTCCCATGTTTTTTGCCTTGTTTCTAGAACTCAACTTGTTTGAGATATCAGCTGATATCAGATTCCGGCTGCAGTCTCACTTCTGAGTACTATCAGTTCCAATGCTTACTTCCAAGTGTACTCAACCCAGGGACGTGCAACTATACTCTGGTCTTAAATTGCCGCAGTCTGTACCATCTAGCATAGGGATCAGGACCTAGTGACCTTGCAAATGCTGCTGGACTACATCTCCCATCATTCCTGGTCACTGACCATGCTGGCTAGGGCTGATGGGAGTTTTAATCCAGTAACATCTAGAGGGCCTTTGGTTACCCATGACTGCTCTAGGAGAACATGGGGAAACTCATAATTAAGAAAGTTTACAAATGGATGGTGTGTGTGTGTGTGTGTTTCCAAAACTACGGTACTGTCTTGGTCAAACTTTTTTTTAAAAAAAGCAAGGCTGCAATTTTAAGCATGCTGCTATGGACTTAAAATATATTTATCAAAATTGTTTTTTCACATAAACCGTTCCAGTATTGTCAGATGTAGGAGTGATCCTCAGAGAATATGTAATACAATGCAAAAACTGGAAACAAAAAACAACCCCCGTTATTGATTTCCCACTTAATCAACATACTTACCTTTGGACTCAATTACATTGTTGTCTCCTATTTTCATTGCCTGGGAATCTGTAAGTCACAGTTAAGAAGAGTACTTAATTTAGTTTGCATGCTTCCTTATCCTGGATTCCTCCTAACACAGTCCTCTTTGAAGAATCCCCATGTTTGGAGAAGGCGTTCAGGACAAGTATGCTACTACTTTCATAGAACTGGGGAGACATACACAGAAAAGGAAGGCAAGGATAGACAGGAGATTAAACAAAACTCAGCCTGTTGTATTAGAAGGCTGTCAACTAGGTCAGGCATCCCCAAACTGCAGCCCTCCAGATGTTTTGGCCTACAACTCCCATGATCCCTAGCTAACAGGACCAGTGGTCGGGGAAGATGGGAATTGTAGTCCAAAAACATCCGGGGGGGGCAAAGTTTGGGGGTGCCTGAACTAGGTTAAAAACACAGTTAACATGGGGAATATTACAGTAGAACCTCGGTTTATGAACACCTCGGTTTACGAATTTTCGATTTACGAACGCCGCGGACCCATCTGGAACGGATTAATTCACTTTCCATTACTTTCAATGGGAAAGTTCGCTTCAGTTTATGAACAGATTTCCAGAACCAATTGTGTTCATAAACCGAGGTACCACTGTACAGGTAAGGAAAGAACAAGGGAAATTGTAATGATATTAAATATGATGTTTTGCTTTGCTTTGCTAGCCTTGTGGGAGGGTTGTTTTCGTCACCTGGCCCTTTGGATTGCATTTAAGATTGCTAATTTGAGTCTGGAGCACCAGCTGCAATGGTCGATCCCTTTAGACACAATAAAACAGAACTTTGAGGCCTTTTGTCCCAAGGGAGAGGCCACTGCTCACAATGCAGACCCCCCCCCCCACACATTAGGGAAACTAGCATGTGTTTACCATGTTTGTTGTGAATGCTGCAACTAGGGTTGCCAGACTCAATGGTAGACAGGACTTCTGTTCCTTTAATTGCCCTGCTCTCTTTTGAGTCTGGAAACCTTAAAGAGAAACCAGCAGACCCTTTGCTTGGAAATTAATCAAAGGGTCTGCTGGTTTCTCTTTAAGGTTTCCAGACTCAAAGGAGAGCAAGGCAATTAAAGGCACAGAAGTCCTGTCCTCTATTGAGTCTGGCAACCCTAGCTGCAACGTGTTAAGCAGACACATCTATTTTGCCACACATTCCCTGTGAAATGAAAGGCACAGCAAGCTCATGCACCACATTTGTGTGGTGAAATAAATGCATGCAGTTCTTGTATTAAAATATCATTAGGGCAGTGATGGTGAACCTATGACACGCGTGTCAGACGTAACACGCAGAGCCCTCACTGCTGGCACGTACCACATCGGCCCATTCACGCTGTTGTTGTTGTCCACCCCTCCATTTGTTCTCCCGCTCCTCCTACAGCTTGTCTCCACTACAGTGCTGTTAAAACTCAGATCCTTTTTGTTGTGGTTGTTGCTGCTGGTAGCCAGAGATAGGTTTTTAACCCTTTCTGTGCTGTTTTTCTGGCGCTTTGGCAGACTATGATTGGGTGTAACAGCGTTCGTTGTTTAACCCGTTCTGTGCTGGGGTTTTTTGGCACTTTGTTAGACTATGTTGGTGCTGCGTGTTAGTTCCAGCGAAGGTATTATTCATCATTTATTTCTGTTTTCTCCCCCCCCAAAAAAGCAAAGCAACTTTTGCACCCCCCAAAAAGAGCTCAACAACTCTGGGCACTTTGTGATAAATAAGGGATTTTTGGTTTGGTTAAATAATTAGTTTTTGGTTTTATATTACAATTATAAATTTTGTTACCGGTATTTAAACTATAAATATCACGAAATTATGGTTTTTTTCTCAAAGTGACACACCACCCAAGTTATGCCCGATTTTATGGCAAATTTTGACACACCAAGCTCAAAAGGTTGCCCATCACTGCATTAGGGTTTACTACAAACACACCCACAGCCCATCATTATTAGGAAGCTCTTGCCCTGAACATGAACAAAATGCCCATAGGGGGAAGTTGTTGGGAACAAAAGAGATATAAGTGACTAACAACACCTGTGGAATCTAAGATAGGTCATAAAACTCAGACAATTCTCCCTTGTGAAAAGGGGTGTGTGTATGTGTGTGTGTGTGTGTGTGTGTGTGTGTAATAAATCACTCCATCACAGAACTGGTGTTTTCATTGCTAAAGTAGCCTGCAACCTTCACTGTCCTGTGCAAACATACACTTTCTCACTTTAAAAAACACTGCTCTTTTGAAGGATACAACAGCCAACTTCAAAGACGTTGTTGGTGCCAATGATCATTGGTTTGGCTCCCACCTCCTCTGTATCAGGGGTAATGTTTTCAGGGTAGCTGTAAAAGGATTGAACCATGCATTAACATTTGTACATCAGATAAAAAACCATACTCTTTGTTGAAAGATTGAAAACTGACTTTGGTAGCTATAGCGTTTGGACAGTTAAAAGTTTGGCAATGGCATTGAGCTGCTGTTTTTGATTCCCCGTACCCCAAAGGCAAGTCTGTTTCTTCTGGAATACTGGAACAGGTGTGAATTTGAAAGAAGATTGCTGGGCAAAACATCCACCTTTGCATCTACATAGCAATTTAAATATATCAGGTGGAAAAACTAAATTATGAGCAGCCTCCCAAAACATTTAGCTTCGAAACATGGATACAGATGAGGAAAAGTCCTTCAGTATAGAAAGTACCTTGGATTCACCTTTTTCTAGGAGTTAGAAAGCTGATTGTTCAGACTGCAGAGCCAATGAGGACAGCTAACTGTTGGCACAGTAGAGCAATATGTTCTGCCAAGCTAAAGAAGGCACCAGTACTGCTGTGCAACTGGAGAATTTAGGAGATCAAACTATTTCCCATTTAATTTCTCTGCACTAAGAGAACCCCACAAAATGCATATCAAAGTAGTGGAGTGAGGGGGATTTAAAAATCACATAAAATACTGTGTGATCAAATTAAATGTGTACAACAGTGAACTACTGAAGGCATGCAAGGGTTATAGGAAGCTTTGTTCTTTATCTTAGATTTCTCACACATATGCTTTCTTTAGTGGCATATCCCCTCCACAGTGGAACATAAAATAAAGCACAAGGATTCAACATGGAGATTCCCTACCCATCCGCAACAGTGCATCCATGAAGCAGCTTTGCATTTCTTCCCATTTTAACACTGACCTTACACTGTCCCTGCAAAACGGAGCCAATGAGAAGAGGCCATTTAGGAAGATGCCAAGAAAACAAAAGCAAGGAAGGTGGCCTGGGAGATTTAAGTTTTACTGGCTTTGGGTAGTACAAGGCAGCTTCCTATGTTGAATAAGAACAATGGTCCATTTAGCTCAGTGCTATCTGCTCAGTCTGACAGCAGCTTTCCAAGAGCTCAAGCAAGGAGATGCCAAGACCTTTTCACTGGCATAACCAAGGTGGTCCACCACAGAGAAGCTGCAGGGAACAGAAAGCTATGTGGGTGGCATATAAATAATAAAGTAATAAAAATACTATTAGTGTAGGGTAGACTGCATAATATTATGCTTGCATTTACATTTTAAAAATTAAGCTGGCTTTTGGATGCATTCGCTGAGGCATTCCCAAGGTACAACATTTTGGCCCAAGAAAGTTCAACATATCATACTTACCCATTTATGATAATTGCCTGCTCTTCTATAAGGTTACCTTCCCCAATTACTATTGGTCCAGCTTCTGCAATGATCCGTGCTTTGGGGTGAATCACGGTCCTAGGCCCTGTAGGAAATACTCAAAAGTTTACTTCTGGTATAGCGGTAATATATTTCTCTAACTACTTGGACGGTACGGGGCAGCAGTACAGTGGTACCTCGGTTTGTGACCGCAATCTGTTCCGCGGAGCCAATTGCTCCCCGCATCGGCCGCTCGCTGAAGGCACGCTTCTGCGCGTAGCACCAATAGAGCGCTTCTGCGCACGCACACGCTGTGCAGATCGCTTCTGCACATCCGAGTGCCACGGAACCCGGATGTAAACACTTCCGGGTCCGCGGTGGTCGGAAACCGAGGTGGTCGCAAACCGAGGTTTGACTGTATCTATTTGTATCAATACACGGATACCATGGATGTACATGGAACCAATAAGAAATCTCAACCACCAACTATATTCTCAAACAGTGGAATGGACTATTGGAACACCACACACTCTCAGCAAGAACACCACATAAAGGTGGAAGGGGTATTTCAGATGACAAACTATTTGTCCTCATGAGCACCTGTATTTCTGATCGGCCCACTGGTTCTACTCACTGTTCATTGTTGCAAACTATGAGCGGAAAACCTGTGGCCCTCCAGATATTATTTGACTACAACTCCCAGCATCCCTCAAATTTGGCCATGTTGGTTGGGGCTGATGGTAGTTAGGAGTCCAACAATTTCTGGAAAGCAGCAGTTTCCCCACCCACACTGTAAACAAACACTGGATTATCTTCCCCTGCACAATCAAGGGATTGTCTCATACTGAAGGCAATGTTGCTTTACAACATTAAACAATATGTGGGAATTAAGAGACTATTTTGTAGAATGGTATCCTTAATCTGACAGTAATTCACATTAACTCTGGAGATTCTGACACCTACAGTAACCACACAAATTACTTTCTCTTACCAATTGTCACATCACCCTTGATCTCACTCTCGACACAGACAACAGCTCCAGGAGCAATCTTTACACTGGAAAAGAGAACATCAACAAAACAACAACAACAACAGTGTTTTGCATCTCCCTTGAAAGCCCATGTACTGTATATGAAAATATATGCAGAATATTTGAAGCAATCTTAGACCCACTCAGTGGCTTTTAATTCCAGATTAGGAGAGCTGGGTGGTGTTACTCAGATGTAACTGGGGTCAGTTAGAGTGGCTCCAGATTTTCCTTGATGGGCAATTCAAGAAAGGGGTGCTAAGAGAATTTAGGCTTGACAGTTCATCTCAGGGTTCCATCGTGTCCCTCAGGGAGGGGGCTACAAAAAGTAAGAAACCTAACCAGGGTTCTAGTAAAAAAAACAAAAATATTTTAGAAGCCTGAAGTCTGTGACACAGACAATGAGACTGCTCCACCCCCCAAAGGAGGAATGGGGGATGTTTATGTTTTTATTAAAAATATTCTCTCCCCCTGGTATAAAAAAGCAGAAGCCTGCTACGCGATCCGATTGAGAGAAAAATGGATATAGTGGCGCCAAAAGCCCATGAAACATATTGGGCAGCAGCGGCTACGCGACATTTCTAAGCAGAGCAAAAATGCATACATGGTTCAGAAGAGAGTAAACGGGCAGCCGTGGCAACTGGAGAGAATAATGCTAATTTTATCTTCTGCATCGGGCAAAAGAGGACGGGCATTGTAGAACCGGGAAGAAGACCGGGGCTCCGCTCTCCGCTTTCCAATCCCACAGCCTCCCGCCCACCTTCTTAGCCAAATTGCAGACTTGCCATCCACCAGACCGCCGTTAAGCCCAACACCAAAGAGACCGGACCAGGTCGAATCTGCTCACCTCTTCTGCGCCTTCTCCGCCATCTTTTCCGCCCTCTCATCCATTGCTCGGCCGGCGGCGACGCAGCCAGCTGATGCCAACGAGAATACAGTAAAAGGAGTGGCGAACGTGGCCCTCGGGAATCGATTCATCGGGCCTTGCGCTCGGGCCGGATGGAAGCGACGTAGCCAATGAGAGCCCGCCCTGGAGTGTGTAACTCCTCCTCTCTTTCTGGGTTACCATTGATGTGCTTAATATCGTGCGGCGGCGTGTATTAATCTCTTAATACGCGCCACGCAATGTTATGCATCTTGAATTTTTTCGTGTAAACAGACAAACATGGGAACCAGCATTTGTGCAGTACATTTATATCATGCTCAAGTGGTGTGCTTGCTTCTCCCACAATGGTTCATGGAACAACAACAACAATTTATTACTTATATTACTTATTTTACTTACTTATAGTTTAGTTTATTACTTATTTTACTTATAGTACTTACTTATAGTACTCATTACCTGCCCATCTGGCTGGGCCCCCCCAGCCGCTCTGGGCAGCTCCCAACAGAATATTAAAAACACAATAAACATCAAACAGAAAAACTTCCATAAACAGGGCTGCCTTCAGATGTCTTCTAAACGTCATACATCATAGTTGTTTATTTCCTTGACATCTGATGGGAGGGTGTTCCACAGGGCTGGAGCCACCACTGAGAAGGCCCTCTGCCTGGTTCCCTGCAACCTCGCTTCTCGCAGTGCGGGAACCGCCAGAAGGCCCTTGGAGCTGGACCTCATTGTCCAGGATGAACAATGGGGGTGAAGACGCTCCTTCAGATATACTGGGCAGAGGCCGTTTAGGGCTTTAAAGGTCAGCACCAACACTTTGAATTGTGCTCGGAAACGCACAATCATAGAATTGTGGAGTTGGAAGGGATCACAAGGATCGGCTTGTGCTCAAACAAACCCCCTGCAATGCAGGACTCTTGCCCAGTGCGGGGCTCCAACCCACAACCCTGAGATCAAGGCTATCCTCACAGTAACCGTGTGGGGTAGTTGAGGCAAGGGACAGCTCAATGGGTTTCATGGCCAAGGGGAGATTTCACCCTTAGCTGCCCTAGTTCAGGCATAGGCAAACTTGGCCCTCCATATGTTTTAGCACTACAACTCCCATCACCCCTAGCTAACAGGACCAGTGGTGAGGGATGATGGGAGTTGTAGTCCCAAAACATCTGGAGGGCCGAGTTTGCTTATGCCTGCCCTAGTTGGACTCTGACCCACACTAATAACTGCTACAAGCCACCCCAGTGTTGTGGTGGAATGAAGGGAGTAGCATGGGTTTGGTTCCCGAGACAACTATGGCCAAACAACACACGTATCTAAGTGTGCCATTGGGAATTTTCCAACAGGTGGCTCTGGGCAGGGGTGGCGAATCCCGTTCTGCCACCCGAAGTGCGTCAGGAAGGTGCTGCCCCACAACAGCCTCCCCTACCTGGAGAGTGCCCACGAAGCAGCAACAGTGACCATGAGATCTCACAGAGTTCTTACAAGATTTTGTGGAGCGCTCAAGATCTCTTGAGATGTTGGTGCCATCTTGCTGCTTCTCCACCATTGGTGGTAGGGTGACCAAGGGCACTTGTGGGGGCGCTGCCTCTTGGGCTTATGCCACCCAAGGTGGCTGCCTCAGCCTGCCTTATGGGTGGGTTGGGGATAGGTGGGAGTGATATGAACCAGGACTGCGGTGGCACACAGGGGAGGGATGTTCAATTTTCCTTCTGCTTTTTCATTTCTAGTGAAACTCACCACATGCCTCCTTTTAGCCATGGACCATCTGTGAGAAACATGGGTGCTTGGAAACCTAACTATTGTACTGACCCTTATACCCACTACGATCCAATGTATTAAAACAATTTTCCATCCATGCCTACCACAGCTGCCGTTCTTTTATATTCCACAGTTGCCATTTTTTATATTGACTTACTGTGTATTCTTCTGGTAATGTTTATGATGGATATTACAGGGGAAGGATAAGAACAACCATTTATGCTTCCCTGATTCTTTGAAAGTATGGCAATTTTGTGTGTCATGGAGATGTTATCAGTTTGGTATGAGGCTCTTATCTTTGCTTCCACCTCATAATCAGTATTCAAAAGGGCCTCATCGGATGACAATCCGACTTCTGTGGCATAGCAGCTCAGTGAAAATGGCATTTGCACAAATAATATACTCCAATGATATATTTTAGGCAGAATGTCCCGTCTCCATAGTTATAAACTCTGATACGCTGAGCTTCATTATCTGGGTGATTTCCATTATTAGCCTACTCCAATATAGGGAAAAGAGACACTTCATTTAGGTGAGAAAGGACTGGAAGACAACCAGGAAAATAGCATTTTGAGAATGAGGGTCTTCATGAACTGGCAAACCCCGTTTTTCTTTCAAGCCACAGCTTTATACCAGCTAGCTGCTTTTCCATTTGCTATTTTGTTCCATTATCTATGTGCCTCTGGGAATCTTTCTATAAATGCAAGGTAAGTATCATTATCTAACTTTTTAAATATTATTACTTTTTTTAAAATGTTATATTTTTCTGGACTAATAAACAGCAAACAAAGCAAGGTCTAAAACGAGAATTTAAAAGCCTACAATAGAAACAACAACTAAGAAATCCTTTTTAAAAGATAAAATATACTTTTTTAAAAAAGCCAAACAAAAAACAGCAGCTTCTAGAAAATAATAAGCTCAATGTATCAGGAACTAGGAAACAGTCGAGAAAGAAAAAGTTTTCACCTGTGGAGAAGGATATTTGAAAAGTGGATTGGTAAGGAAAGGGCCAATCCAATTGTTTTCCAGAAAGTGAGATGCAAAAGAAGGTGCCACCAGCCATGATGTTTGTGGGGACCTGAGCCCCATGTCATTTGTAGCATGCCCAGGATTTCTTGCCCTTTTCCCCTTAAAAAAAACAAAATAAAACAATTATCTGAAAAAAATTCTAAGGAAGCTGGGCACATAGCAAAACCGTGTAGGTGAGCTCCAACCATTTGCCGCTGTAATTTCCCAGGAACATCTATACCTGTAGGTATCACATGCTAATTTTATAGACATTTGTGTCATCTGTGTTGATCTCCCAGGTCTTGTAAGTACCTAGCAACCACCTCTGGGTACCAAAATGGGAAGATATATTCTCCATGCCTGAACGGTTCTGTCCTCAGGAAAAGGGAACATACAAAAGAGGCCTTATCTGTGTGGACAGGAGGCTATTGTATATACCAGAGGATGGGGAACCTGTGCATGGCTGTCAAGTTTTCCCTTTTCTCGCGAGGAAGCCTATTCAGCATAAGGGAATTTCCCTTAAAAAAAGGGAACTTGACAACTGTGGCCCTCCAGATGTTGTTGGACTCCAACTCCCATCGGTCATATTCAGCATGGCCAAAGGTTGGGGATGTTGGGAGCTGTAGGAACAGTGTTATTTTTCTATAAAAAGAGGTGCCCAAACTCACAATGAACCCCTTCCTTGTTCTCTTATAATGGTGCCCACCTGAGAGGTGCCGGAACTGAGTTCTAGCAAGTTCCAGCTGGGAAAAAAGCCCTGTATAATAGGAATGTGTAGGACTTTAAAAGCAACAACTAGCTGGGAAGAAAATCAGTTACAACTGGAGCTCCTTGCCATCTTTCTTCCAATAGCATGCCACAGAATTCTCCACCGGTTGAAGCTTTTGCACTGCCTTAAGAGGCAGCCCTGTGTGGATTGATGTGCACTAGTAATTAATGCTTATTTCTAACAGTGAACCAAATGGCATCTTTGGGTATTGATGCAGGTTGAACTAGTGTGATGACCTGGCTGATTTTTTGTTTGTTACAAAAGTGGTTGGTTGGGAACTAGATGTTACACAGGGAGTACAGATTCCCAGATCTCCCCACCTCTGCCTTGCCACACTTCCCCTGTTCGCTTTCCTGCCAGGCTAGAAACTTCTTACCCTGAAAAATTGCCACCATGACTTTGAAAACATGTCTGTTTATTTTTAGGTACACTTTCCTCCTAGTGGGTGGTTTCCTCCTGGCCTGGGCTGCCATGGGGTGCTATGTCCTGCTGCTGCTTATATCTGCCATCTCCTCTTTTGCTGTAATCCATTCCACTGGCCCACAGCAGGTCCACACATGGGCATTCTTCATTCAGATGACCTGGCAAACACTGTGCCATCTTGGGCTGCATTACAAAGAATATTACCTACAAGAAGCTGCATGTATCAGGTAAAGATGTGCTCGCTCTACTCTGGTGTATTGGTTGGCTGGCAGAGTTAGTCTCGGAGCAGTTTACTTTGCATTTTTTCAGTACACATAGAAACAGTAGACGGACCAGTTGGATTCAGAGTGTCCTTTCCTGGGTGGTGTAACTGTTTTTATTACTAATTTTATTGTCATTGAACCTTATGGGAATTATACCCAGTATAAACAGGAGCAGTAGTCAAAACAAAACAAAAAAATTCCTTCCAGTAGCACATTAGAGACCAACTAAGTTTGTTATTGGTATGAGCTTTCGTGTGCATGCACACTTCTTCATAGCAGTAGTATAATAGCTTTATTAGGACAAACTAAACAATCACTAAGCACTGAGCTTCTTTTTGAGGAGAGATAGCCAACCCAGTATACCTGAAGGAGCGTCTCCACCCCCATCGTTCTGCCCGGACACTGAGGTCCAGCGCTGAGGGCATTCTGGCGGTTCCCTCACTGCAAGAAGCAAAGCTACAGGGAACCAGGCAGGGGGCCTTCTCGGTAGTGGCACCCGCCCTGTGGAATGCCCTCCCATCAGATGTCAAAGAGATAAACAACTACCTGACATTTAGAAAACATCTGAAGGCAGCCCTGTTTAGGGAAGTTTTTAATATGTGACATTTTAATATTTTTTAATCTTAGTTGGAAGCCGTCCAGAGTGGCTGGGGAGATCCAGCCATATGGGCGGGGTACAAATAATAAATTATTATTACAGTATTATTTTATTATTTTATTTCCATGAGCACATTTGGACTTTTGAGTAAGTGATGTGTTGCCGCCACCCCCCTCCGGTCAATTCTGTCCCCCGGATCAGACTCCCCTGCAAAAAGAGGCCCAAGGTGAGCAAGCGTACACATACAAATTTTGCTCTTAAAAGGATCTGCGTAAAAGTCAGATCCTGAACCATGAAAAGTATACAGGACTTAAAAGACAAGCGGGTAGCTCCAGCTCCATTTACTTTTGAAGGGAGAAAATATAAACCAGACAGACTGGTTTATTAGCCATTTCCTGTTGCCCATGGGATCCAGGGAATTGTAATTCTGTGAGGCGATTTGATATACGGTATCTAACGAAGAATGTTCAGCACCCCCACCAAACCACAACTCCTGGAATTCTTTCGGATGCTTAAAATGGTAGGTGACATAAGCTCTCTAACAGAATTGCCGAGACCTAAAACTGGGCAGCTCTTAAATGCAAATTGTGTGCTCTGAGGAGGTGTGCATGCACACGACAGCTCATACCAAAATAAAAACTTAGTTGGTCTTTAAGGTGCTACTGAAGGAATTTTTTTATTTTACTTCGACCCAGACCAACACGGCTACCTACCTGTGTGCTCTTCTGTCGCTGAGCTAACCTTCTGCTCTGTTTCAGATTGCCCATTGCCCTTTCTGCCCTCATGCTGATGACCCAGAAAGTCACCTCACTGGCTTTGGATATCCATGAAAACAAAGTGAGGGTGGGCTTGCCATCTGAAGAGAGGAGATCCTGTTGCTGCCACCTGCTCCAGGCACTGCCACTGTGTACTTATCTGCTGTGTTTCCCCACCCTGCTGGGAGGCCCCCTGTGTTCTTTCTGCAGATTTCAGGCATGGGTAAGGTATTCCGAGGCTCCGTTTTCTCCTGGTCTCCTCTGGGCTGCCACTCGAAAAGGCCTGGGGGCTCTGACTCTGGGCCTGTTGAACAATATCGTGAGGGGATACATTTCCCCTCTGGACGACCTAATCGACTGCACCCACTTTGATTGCGTTTATGTCATGTGGACCTCAGCCCTGTCCTTCAGGCTCACTTACTACTCTCACTGGCTGCTCGACGAGTCCCTCTTCCTTGCTGCCGGTTTGGGGCTGGATCTTGGCCACCACCAACATTCAGCAGCTGCCGACGGAGTCGTCATGGACACAGACATTTGGACCCTGGAAACAACCAACACAATTGCTGGCTTTACCCGAACATGGAACAAGAGCACAGCCCAGTGGCTGAGGAGGCTCATATTCCAGCAGAGTAGTTCACATCCTCTCCTGGCCACCTTTGCCTTCTCAGCCTGGTGGCATGGCCTCCACCCTGGACAGGTCTTTGGGTTTCTGTGCTGGGCCCTTATGGTGGAAGCAGACTACCGCTTCCATCGCTTTTTCGGTTCAGTGGCAAAATCCCGGCTTCAGAGGCTGCTGTACCAAACTGTGACCTGGTGTCATACACAACTAGTGGTGGCGTACATTTTGATTGCTGTTGAGATGAGGAGTGTCTCCATGCTTTGGCGGCTGTTGTCTTCGTACAATAGCTTCTTTCCACTAGTCTCTGTCACTGGGCTCCTCCTGTTAGTAAAAAAATGAGTGAGCAGCCCCATTGGTCCCCACTAGCTTATTTCACATCCTTAGATGGAGGTGTGTAGACAGAAGCAGGATTTTAAAAACAGTTGCAGCAGCTTTTTCATCCAAGGTGCAAGGCCACATTGTAAGGTGATTTGCATTATTAACATACATACAAACTAAGTGAAGTCTTTCATCTTGCGCCTCCCATCTTTCCCCTTCGCTTTTAGTAAAGCCTGCACTTGTTTTTATTCTCTCTCTCCCCCCCCATTTTCCCCTTACCTGAAAAAAAGAGCAACAACACACAATGCTTTTTCAAAAACAATTAAAACCACTCAGAAAACATAGATGACAATAAAGTATTTCTGTTTACAAAGCAGCAACAGTGCAGTCAAGGACTATTGACCAGTTTTAAAAGATTGCATCTGTCTTCTGCCTGAGCATGTCCACCTTGTTGTTGTTATTTAGTCGTTTAGTCGTGTCCGACTCTTCGTGTCCCCATGGACCATAGCATGCCAGGCACTCCTGTTTTGCACTGCCTCCCGCAGTTTGGTCAAACTCATGTTCGTAGCTTCGAGAACACTGTCCAACCATCTCGTCCTCTGTCGTCCCCTTCTCCTAGTGCCCTCAATCTTTCCCAACATCAGGGTCTTTTCCAGGGAGTCTTCTCTTCTCATGAGGTGGCCAAAGTATTGGAGCCTCAGCTTCACGATCTGTGCTTCCAGTGAGCACTCAGGGCTGATTTCCTTAAGAATGGATAGGTTTGATCTTCTTGCAGTCCATGGGACTCTCAAGAGTCTCCTCCAGCACCACTCTTCATCTTCACCATGTCCACCTAAGGACACAGAATTTGTAGAGTTGGAAGGGACCACAAGAGTCGTCTAGTCCAACCCCCTGCAATGCAAAAATATTTTGCCCATCATGGGACTTGAACCCACAACCCCGAGAGATTAAGAGTCTCATGCTCCACCAACTGAGCCGTGTCTCTGATTGCCATTTTTTTGCATGTGTTTTGCCTGTTTTAGGGATTGCAACTGTTGCAGGGTACATGCCTTTAAATCCCCCCATATCGCTGGAGATACAGCAGCTGTTGCTTCCTCTCCCAAGTCCTGTGGTTGCTACATAATTGGACTCAGTGTGATGGTTCTGCAACGAAGCACATGCTTTGGCTCTTACAAAATGAATGCAGTATACAGAGATACTGCCTTGTGCTGTAACTGTGCTTGGCATCCTATTCCAGTACTAGCCTATCTTTTTGGCAGTCCCCAGTACCTTGGTGCAGTTTTGCCTCTTGTCTTTTGAGTGGACAGTGACATTGAGCAGAAGAACAGGCATGCCTCTATGCCAGGCATCCCCAAACTGCGGCCCTCCAGATGTTTCGGCCTACAACTCCCATGATCCCTAGCTAACAGGACTATTGGTCAGGGATGATGGGAATTGTAGTCCAAAACATCTGGAGGGCCAAAAGTTTGGGGATGCCTGCTCTATGCCATCATTAAAGCCCATCAGTCCTCTTGCTGCTCCCTAGATATGCCCCAAACTTTATGGGCTGTGGCACTGGCTAGCTACCGAAGAATTATTCCTTTGAAACCAGGCTGGCAGTACCTTCTAAAAATGTCACCAGGTGGCAGCAGAACCCAATGTTACAGCTACATGCTTGAGAGTTCCTTCTCTCCGAGCACCAAGTACGATGCATGGGAGGCAGCAAGAAATATACAATTTATTTAGGGTTCCTTCTACCTCCCCACTGTCTATACATGACAGCAGATTGCTTTGTAAAAGAATACTTTAGCAACTCAGTCTATGGCTGTGGGCACATTAGTTTATTCCAGCTCCAATGCTCTCCCCGCACTGGTGTTTGAACCCAGTTAGCCACAATTTTGAGGGACGTGGGTGGCGCTGTGGTCTAAACCACTGAGCCTCTTAGGCTTGCTGATCCGAAGGTTGGTGGTTTGAATCCCCGTGAAAGGGTGAGCTCCCATTGTTCGGTCGGTCCCAACTCCTGCCAACCTGCAGTTCAAAAGCAAGCAGTGCACATATGTAGGTACCGCTCTGGTGGGAAGGTAAACAGCATTTTCATGCGCTAATCTGGCTTCGCCAGAAGCAGCTTAGTAATAATAATAATAATAATAATAATAATAATAATAATAATAATATATTATTATTATTATTTATACCCCGCCCATCTGGCTGGGTTTCCCCAGCCACTCTGGGCGGCTTACAACAGAAAAATGAAATAAAACAATTAAACATTAAAAGCCTCCCTAAACAGGGCTGCCTTCAGATGTCTTCTAAAAATCTGGTAGCTGTTTTTCTCTTTGACATCTGATGGGAGGGCGTTCCACAGGGCAGGCGCCACCACCGAGAAGGCCCTCTGCCTGGTTCCCTGCAACTTGGCTTCTCGCAACGAGGGAACCGTCAAAAGGCCCTCGGTACTGGACCTCAGTGTCCGGGCAGAACGATGGGGGTGGAGACGTTCCTTCAAGTATACTGGACCGAGGCCATTTAGGGCTTTAAAGGTCAGCACCAACACTTTGAACTGTGCTTGGAAACGTACTGGGAGTTAGCAACACAACCCGGAAAGTCATGCTGGCAACATAACCCGGAAAAACTGTCTGCAGAAGCAGACAAATGCCGGCTCCCTCGGCCTGCAAAGTGAGGTGAGTGGCGCAACCCCAGAGTCGTTTGCGACTGGATTTAACTGTCAGGGGTACCTTTACCTTTGCCACAAACTGAATGTATCCTACAGTTTCTTGAGGAATGCTCCCATTTGATGCATTTCCCGTCAGAGCAGCTTCCATACGATTTGAAAACATAAGCCGCAGTTAAGCTGCGATGTGTACAGTTCAGGCAGCCACATGCTCAGTGACATTTTCATTGGAGTTTGTGAGGGGTGGGAGAACAAATCACATCACATGCAGTGGGTGAAATGCAGCAGAGGGCAAGTTTAAGCCACTAATGTGCTTATAGCCTAGATGGGACTCTTGATCTGATGCGGCAGGACAGCTCTTATGTTCTTATTAGCTGTGATAGCAAAATAGAGATTTTCATATTCCGAGAAGTTTACCTCCGAGTACCAGTTGCCAGGGAGCAAACAATGGGATGGTGCATTTATTTGTGTGTTTATTCATGCCTTGTTTGTGAGCTTCCAGAGGGATCTGACTAGACCAGGCACCCCCAAACTGTGGCCCTCCAGATGTTTTGGCCTACAACTCCCATGATCCCTAGCTAACAGGACCAGTGGTTGGGGAAGATGGGAATTGTAGTCCAAAACATCTGGAGGGCCGAAGTTTGGGGATGCCTGGACTAGACACTACTGAAAAAGAATTCCAGCCTAGATGGACCCTTAATCTCGACAAGCAACCGGCCAGGTGGGCACATTCAGAGAAGGTCCTATTATTGGTTATGCTGGGGCTATCTTTCACCAATGGGTGCATTATCAAAAGACTACAAATTACCCGGTTCATCCCAAGGCACAGGTAGTGTCCTGGTTCTCTGAAGCCAATCAGAATGCTGGCCTAGCTCTGGTTCATGTGTGGATTGGTTGGGGCTGGATAGCAGAGCATCCTCAAAGAGATTCTATAGCAGCCTCCCCCAGCTCTGCAGTGTTTTGAATCATGACTCCCATCACTCTTAGCCATGCTGCCTGGGATTGATGGGAGTTATAGTCCCAAGAACATCTGGAGGGCGCCAAGTTGTGGGAGGCTGTTCTGCAGACTTAAGTCAACAGGTGATGGCCAGCTGAGTTGAGTGGAAGATGTTCAGGAGCACCAGGATGCCCAAATTTGGACTTAGCAACTACAGGTCAGAGGGCCAAACCCGGCTCTCTACTGAATTGTCATTCTATGCAGAGAGGTCACAGAATTGTAGAGTTGGAAGGGACCCCAAGAGTCATCTAGTCCAACCCACTGCTAGGCAGGAATCTCAAATAAAGCATCCATGTCAGATTAACATCCAACCTCTGCTCAAAAGCCACTAGTGAAGGTGTATTGAGGAGTTGGCAACAGGATTTGGAGGCAGTTGGTGGTGGGTGAGGGAGGGTCTCAAACCCTTCCTCCCTACTAGGCCCTCTTCACGCATTTCACATTAACTAAAAATGCAAAGCACAGATGTGACAAAAGGTGATTGTTGTATACACATGTATCACACAAGCAAGCACATGTCAGGAAGCAGGGTACCACTTGTTGGCTGATCTGAATTTGCGGCTGTGCAATTTGTGGAACAGCCCCAAAGTCACCCACCAGAAAATGTACCGTACTTGCTAGCCAGGGTCTCTACAATGGATGGATGATGAACTCTCAGAAACTGTTGTTTCCCACCATCCATCCGCCCATCCCTTCACTGGTAGATGAAGAGGGAGTGGGGAAAGCAGGTTAGCTGTGGTCAGGGCACATCCGAACTATCAACTGTCGTGGGACCTGTGCCTTGAAGCTCATAATCGGTATGGTTTGCCTCTAGCAAGTGCTGTCACCACACAAATCTCATTTCTGCAGTCCAGCAATTTGGTCCATTTCAGTTCACCTTTAGCCTACAGGGCAAAGGACTTGAGGGAGGATGTTGTGCAACTGCACGAACTTTGCCCAACTGGTCTGAGTGAGCACAATTTCCGTCTTTTTGTGTTGGATCCAAATATTTTCCTTTGAGAACAATATGACCCACCTGTTGCTAATTCCCTCTTGTCCGAAGTTACGAGAGCAAACACAGCTTAGCTGCCAGGTTCCCAGCTGTCGCCAGACTCAGTAAACTGTAACCCCATTGATTTCTTAACAGGGGTCTATTACATATTAATGCTCACCGGTTCTCACCATATGTTGCTGGGGGCCAAACAGGAAGCCTTTCAGTTCTCTCTTGGTTGTATGTGGCCTGATTGCTTTGCAGGTCCTTTGTGGGCAGGATCCTGGCTCGGGAGGGTAAAAGAAACTGGTTCTTATGGCGTTTAACAGCAGCCCATCATTAAAAAATGTGTGAAGTTTTTCCCATCACTATTTCTGGTGGTATGTCAGAACTGTTGCCGTATTAGTACATTAGGCTTATTGCTAGCATAAAAGCACAGGATCTGGGCTAGTAAGTAACTGGCAAACTGACTTGCATAGATCCACTGATCACCCCTCCACCTACTCCAAACTGGCTGGTAAAAAAGGCCACACCTTGAGTATAAATTTCATGCTGCTTCCTCCAACACGTATCATTGTCAAACGTGCTGTAGATACATGCAGAAATTCTGGAGCTGAAACTCTCCTACACCAATAAAAGCTGCACCTGTTTAATTTCTGAGTGCCAAGCTGCTGTTAAGCATACAGAAGCAAGACTAGATAAACAGTAAGGAAAGTTCTATTGAGAGGTATTGTTTATTTTAGGTTCTCTGTTCTCCCAGCTCATTGCACCTCTCAATTCATCTGTGTTAATTTAATCAAATAGAAGGGTGGATTGCTGAATGGTTACAGTGATGGTATAATTTATAATACTGTATAACCTGGGGTCAGCTATGGTTGCCCATGACCCAAACCTAGCCTATGAAGTACTATCTGGGCTTCTCAACTTCAACTGTCTAGGCCAGGCATCCCCAAACTGCGGCCCTCCAGATGTTTTGGCCTACAACTCCCATGATCCCTAGCTAACAGGACCAGTGGTCAGGGATTATGGGAACTGTAGTCCAAAAACATCTGGAAGGCCGAAGTTTGGGGATGCCTGGTCTAGGCAGCATTATGGTGAAGGGACCTCATAGCAAGCCTGCTGGGGAAGGGAATACCAGGATGTAGTCCAACAGTAAGGCTAGTAATCAGCCAGGGGTAAAAAGTCTCCTCTGCAAACCCTTCCAGTCCGCTTATCTTGCCTGATCCCAGTGCTAAGTCCCTCAAAAAACCACCTTGCTTTGGATGCCGTATTCATATTCTATGGGAAATTGGGGAGGTGTCCAAACCAGTCCTGATATAACTAATAAACCAGATGCTGCTGTTCATATGCATGGCACAAGGCCTGTAAAGTAAACTCTCCATTGTTCCTCTCCTTTCTCTGTAGACCATTTGGCTGGTAGGGTTTTACTGCTTCCTTGATTGCCTCAATGCAGGTTTCTTGAAGGAAAGGATGTTTACCAGATCGCAGGCCTTTGCCCTAGAAAGTCAAACCTGCCGCACTGTTCACAATCCTCACAGTGGGAAAAACACATGACCTTTTGCCCATGGTGCATGCAGTTTCCAAAATGGAAAATAATCCCCATGAGAGGACAAGTTGCCTTATGAAGCAGCACTTACGAGCAGGCATAGGCAAACTCCAGCCCTCCAGATGTTTGGGACTACAATTCCCACCATCCCTGGCTAACAGGACCAGTGGTCAGGGATGATGGGAATTGTAGTCCCAAACATCTGGAGGGCCGGAGTTTGCCTATGCCTGCTTATGAGTCTCCTGTAAATTTTACACTAGAGTAGTGCATCTGGAGCAAGACAGCTGCTGGAGACACTAAACCAGCATCCCCAAACTTTGGTCCTCCAGATGTTTTGGACTACAATTCCCATCATCCCTGACCACTGGTCCTGTTAGCTAGGGATCATGGGAGTTGTAGGCCAAAACATCTGGAGGGCCGCAGTTTGGGGATGCCTGCGCTAAACCTTTGCTGGTATACACCAGCAAAGCTTATCAGCTTCTCCCCCACTTTTCCTAATAACCATTTCAATGCTGCTGCTCATTGCAAAGGTATCAAAATTCTTTTACGTTCCAGGATTTTGATCTGGACTACTTAGTGATTATTTTTCTACATAATGGTAGGGTACTGTAGTTTGCCAGTCCCTAGCCCCTGGCAAATCACACCAAGGCAACTTTTGTTTCCTTTTTTTCTTTCAAGTTTTCTTATAAACAGTGCTTTTTTCCAGCCGGAACTCGTCGGAACTCAGTTCCGGCACCTCTCGGGTGGGTGCCATTGCCATTAGAAGAGAACAAGGGGGGCATTCATGCTGAGTTCCGGCACCTCTTTTCCTAGAAAAAATATTTTAAAATGGGTCCATCTGAATGTGAGAGATTAATGGATCCATTTCCTCTCTCCCCCTTCAAGAAAATGCTTCACATTTTACTGTACATGACATAAGAGAGTATGGGACAGAGTACCCATTCCTTCAGTGGAATGTTGTAAAGAGCATGGTCTTTCTTTGCTATGACTGTTCAGGGAAACTAACCAACTACAAGTCCATACACACTGCAGTTATCATCCTTACGCCGTTATACAGTTCTTTAAAGCAGACAGTAAGGTTCCTTTATCTCCATTAATGCTTTGCTGCCCAAATAACTTTCACCTCCAAATCAATGCTTTCCCACACTTTCCCCTCCCTCAATCTGCATCTTCTCTTTTAAAGTATATATTTTATGAGAAAATCCAGATTGAGGGACGGAAAAGTGTGGGAAGGCAGTGATTTGAAGGGGAAAGTCGTATGGACAACTAAGAACTAATCAAGGTACAAGGAAACTCACCCCCTCTGCACATTACATGGCAGTATGGATGAGCTCACAGAGAGGGTTGAAGGGGAAAGGTTTTGCTTTTGTTTTCAATGGGTGCAGGAAGAGACGCAGAAAATGCTCACTTCCCTGAAAATGAGAGAGCACACTTCAGACTCCAGAATCTCTTCCATTTTGCTCAATTTATTTCTCTTCTTCAAGTTGCCTTCCTTCCCTGTTTCAACATCTATGAGGTTGGTGATCCCTCTGGGCAGGGTCAAGTTGGAGCATGGCTGCCAGGAAGGCTTGAGTGGGCAAAGCTGGATGGGTTTGGGGTGGACTAGGGTCACATTCCTGCCCCTATCTGCATAGCACTACCCCCAACTCCTCTTCTTGATGAGACATACAGTGGTACCTCTACTTACAAATAACTCTACTTACGAATTTTTCTACTTACAAATGGAGCTCCGTCCGCCATCTTGGATGCGGTTTAGATAGGATTTTTTTCTACAGTGTACTTACGAATTTTTAGATAGGGTTGCTTCGACTTACGAATTTTTTCTCCCAAGGCATTCCTATGGGATTCAACTTACAATTTTTTTCGACTTACAAATGTGTGTTCAGAACACATTAAATTCGTAAGTAGAGGTACCACTGTACAATACTCCCAGACAGTCAAATATTATGGGATAGGGGCTCCTCATGTGTGCATCCACACAGCACTGTTGGCATCAAAATGCCGTACTCTTTTTTTCTCTGTCGCCAATGGCTTCTTTGCAGTATCTGAACAACCTGTGTATAAAATTAAGCCGCCATCTGGAATCACGCAGAACATTGCTGGGTTTTTTAATAGAAAATATATTAGGATATTTCACAGCGAATAAGCCTCTGCCCCAAGACTGAGCACATTCACTAGGAAAAGTAAAACAACAAAATCTGACAAGAATGAAACCGTCCTCCCATTTAGGAAATACACATATCTTCTTTTTTCTTTAATTTACCTCCAAGAATAACCCAAGAAGCAATACACTTGGTGGTGGAATGCAGCAGTATTGTCTGTTTACAACACTGTTTACAATAAATGGTATTTATCCCAAAATGTACATAGGTTTTGATCTCTGCGTTGTGTTTGTGTATGAAATATGGTCTGTTTCACACAATTATCAATTCCATAAAGGGGATTGGGAGGTGTGTGCCATTTTCTGTGTAAGGAAAAGCGCTTCCTCCATTGCCCTTAGAACTAACGACACCCTTTTCACACGCTATGGGGAATCAAAGGAGCTGGAGATGTTTCAGCGACTTGCAGAGAGACGGTGGATCCGCGGCGGCTAAATACTGGCAGCAGAGCCAGTCCTCCAGCTCAACGCTGCGCTCTGCGTCCACTGCCCTCTCGGCAAACTTCATCATGAGCAACGCCCGCTTCATGTCGACCCAGTTGCGAAGCGCTTCCTCGTGGTTAAGAGGCTGATCCGTCAAGTCTTTCCGGGGACCCCACAGCAGGCACTGCAGGATCTGCTTGGCCTCCGCGATGCGGATGCGTTTGATGGGGTCTGCTTCCAGCAGCAAGTGAGCCAACTGCTGGAGCCCCCGAGAATAAATGGAGAGGTGGGGCAGTGGGGGAAGGTCGCCCTGGCTGTACTCCTGCTCCCGGAGGTGGGCTCCCACTTCGAAGGGGTTGGGCTGGTGCAGAAGCTCGTAGATGAGGATGCCGGTTTGGAACTCGTCGAATTTTTTGTACTGGGAGGCAGAGACGATCTCCGGGGCCAAGCGAGCCTGGTTCTTTTTCGCTTTGGACTCGGCGGCGCCCGGCTTCTGCTTGGCTTTCAAAAAGTTGCTGATGATGAGCCGCGGCAGATGTTTGTCCTCTCTGCTTTTGCTGCAGTTGGGCGGAGGTCTGCAGTGGACCAGCAGCAGGTTCTCGAGGCAAAGGTCTCTGTGGATGACGCTGTACTCCTTGAGGTGCTCCAGCCCGTTGCAGAGCTGCAGGAGCAGGAAACACACACGCCTCTCGTACAGCTCCGGCTTCGCTTTGTGGAAAGGGCCGGAACCCCTCACAAAGTCAGCGGCAGTCTGGTGCGGGACCTCGCGGGTGATGACGACCACGCAGTCTTGCTCGGCGGCGGCGCGGGAGGGGCCTTGGCCATCGGCGGAAGCGTTTTTCAGCATGCTGGAGGGCACCGTGGCAACAAAATGCCCACAGTCCTGCTGGATATTGAAGTGGACCGGGACGGAAGGGCTGCAGCAGGACGTTGCAGCTTTCGTGTCTTGAGTTTTGCATATCTGTGAACGGAAAGCAGGAAAGGGACAGAAGCAAAGTCTAAGGTCAGTTCCGTGTGGGATAGGGAAGGAGGTAAGGGAATGAAGAACTTGATTCAGGGAAATGTGAACCCCCAAAAGCATCAGGGTCTGCATGTAAATACGGTAGGTACTGATCAGGCCGCTATTGTTATTCTAATGATGAGGATGACAACAACAACAGTAGTAGTAGTAGTTGTAATAGTAATAATAATAATAATAATTCTGTTCTTCCTCCCCAAAGGAGCCCATGGCCAATTATTATTGGTTTGCATCCAACTAAGGTTTACTCAGTGCATGGGTGGAATTCAACGTGGCGTTAACAAGATTGCGGGGTTCTCCTAACCCTCCAAAATGGACCTGGGAGAGGCACAACAGGCAAATCTGGAGATGAGATGGGAAAAAGTCGTGTTGCACTAGTGCAAGTCCTTGCACTGACTTCAGCTAACGGAAGCAGGTATTTCAATGTGGGCCACAACTGTTGGATACAACCTAATAGTATCAATATTATCCCCTCGTTCCTCCCTAAAGGAGCCCAGGAAGGCAACAACAAAACACAAACATTTAAAAATAAACCACAACATCTAGGAAGCACCATGTTGGCTACCCCATCCTAAAGTCTTACTGAAGTCTCGCTTCTCCACCACTGATAAAATTTTCTCAAAAAATTATCTCTGCCAAAACTTGGATAAAAATTAAAAATAAAACATACGTGCACGCACAAAAATATATATGAAAGTGACAAGTAGCAGCAGAGTAAGAAGCAATGGGCAGTCTGGAAACCTGCAAGTTTAAAAGTTCAAAAACACCCAGATCTATAATAAAGGTAAAAACAACTTTAACAACTAGGGAAACTCTTTATCTTGGTGTCTACAATTGAGTAATCAGACCTCTCTCCAGCAACGTAAACGGAGGAACTGAGGGTGCATCTACACCTGTAGACCGTTGCACTGTTGTCATTTTATTTTGCGTTCATGGGGCTGTAGCTAAAAACTTAGTAATGGGGGATGGCTAAGGCACACCAAGGATGGAGACGAGGACCATTGTAACTCAATGGAAAACAGCCAAACCCCAAAGAAAAGCTGGCTGATACAGTTTCATGAATTCTTTTAAAATTCCTCCCCACACGCTCCGAGGGGTAAACTCAAGTATCTTGAAGTGGAAAAACTAAACCCCGGGCCACCTTTAAAACCAACCAATTTATTATGCCATATGTGAAGCGGAATCCAGGTCCACTTTTCGTTGCTCCTATTTTCTTAGTTTAAATAAAACAAAGTGGCATGGTCCAAAACCTCCCAAAACTTTACTTATTCAATTTATTTATTTTGTGCCTTTCACCCCAAATGGGTCAAGGGCAGGTTGCAAAAATGTCGCCAGCGAAACTGGTACGATTTGCAATACAATGATAAAACGAAAGCCTCAAAGCACAGTGTTGGAGGATCTCCAGGTGGAGCCTATTCAGCACACCGTTGGCATACTCCTGAGCTGGATCTGTGTCGTGATGGGCACACAGCAGCATGCCTGGCACACTGCAGCATGTCCAGACATTATTGAGGGGACTACAATTCCCATCATCCCTGACCACTGGTCCTGTTAGCTAGGGATCATGGGAATTGTAGGCTAAAACATCTGGATGGCCGCAGTTTGGGGATGCCTGATGTAAGCTATCAGTGCAGGGAGGGCTGAGAGTGGGGCCACTGGCTTCTACTGTTTGAAGCATAGATGGGCCAGGATAGCTCCGCCAGTAGAGCATGAGACTCTTAATCTCAGGGTTGTGGGTTCAAGCCCCACAGAGCAAAAAGATTCCTGGTCCCTTCAATTCTATGATTCATGTTGAACCCTCCATGAAAATATCACTTGTTTCAGGGTGGATAAAAATCAATGATTGTTTAGCCAAATTAGTTAACAAACATGGATGTTTGTTTAAGCAAATAACATATGCTGTAATGTTATTGTTTCAGTTGAATAAATCTATTTAAATTGTTATTATTAAGGTAAGGATTATTTTTCTCCTTCCTAAGTACAACAGAAAAGTTGTCCAAATATGAATGATTAACCTATTAAACTGGGGATAAAAAAAACTAATATGAAAAGTTGTTATTCTAAAAATCTTCATCTACTTCTGGCGGTTCCCTCATTACGAGAAGCCAAGTTACAGGGAACCAGGCAGAGGGCCTTCTCGGTAGTGGCACCCACCCTGTGGAATGCCCTCCCACTAGAGGTCAAAGAGAACAATTACCAGACCTTTAGAAGGCATCTCAAGGCAGCCCTGTTTAGGGAAGCTTTTAATGTCTGATGGATTTCTGTATTTTAGAATTTCTGTTTTTTTGGAAGCCGTCCAGAGTGGCTGGGGGAACCCGGCCAGATGGGCGGGGTATAAATAATAAATTATTATTATTATTATTATTATTATTATTATTATTATTATTATTACTTGCATATTAAAGTTATACCAACAAGAATTAGTCTTTATGTAGAAAACTATGATTAAAATCAAGCCTTACTGACTAGTGATTTAAATCGTGATTTATATCGTGATTTAAATCAGTTTGATTTAAATCAAATCCACCCTGATTTGTTTAGATAAATAATAATATTTGTTTAGATTTTTTTGGTTAAGTATGTTTAGAAAATAATATTTGTTTAAATAAAACAAGGTATCGAGTCCGAAAGAGGTACAGAAGGATCCCCAAATAATAGCAGCAATTGATTTAAAGTGCCTTCTGTTGTTTCCCTTGCATCCTAATAGCATCAGTGGCTGGGAATGGGTCTAATGAAATCTCTGGACAGCAAATTCATTTTAAGTGTATTCCACATGGTAATATTATTCATTACTGGTTGTGAGATGCTCTTGCCTGCTCTGAGACACTGATGGGCTCCTTTAAGCTATGGAGCACATTTCCCTGCTGCTATTGTTCTCCAGAGCGGCGCTGCTGTGTACAATCAGACTGTGTAGAATTCTGCTGGCGGTAATAGGATGGAAGCAGCCCAAAGGAGACCAGGGACTTCAGCTTCCCTTTCCTACCTTGCAAATGCACTGTGCAGAAGTAATAATCAAGCAACAAACAAATTGAAGAGTCTGGTCACGTGACTGAATTACAAGTGTGTTTATAGGGCCACCACAGAGGAATATATATTTTAGTGCCAAACTAGACATTTGGCAGAAGAATGGAATTTGGAAAGCTGAGTCTCTGCAGAGCTTCTATAAAAGCTTTGGGTGGGGTGAGCAGAGGGAAAGGAGGATGAAATTTGGAGAGGAAAAGTAGCAAGCACTGCCATAATAATAATAATAATAATAATAATAATAATAATAATAATAATTTATTATTTATACCCCGCCCATCTGGCCGGGTCTCCCCAGCCACTCTGGGCGGCTTCCAACAGAAGAATAAAACACAATAATCTACTAAACATTAAAAGCCTCCCTGAACAGGGCTGCCTTCAGATGTCTCCTAAAAGTCTGGTAGTTGTTTTCCTTTTTGACATCTGTTGGGAGGGCGTTCCACAGGGTAGGCGCCACCACCGAGAAGGCCCTGCCATCCATTTCTCCCCCTTCATTTTCTCTTCCAGGCCTTCCCACCCTCACGCGCCCCCAACTACAGCGCACATGTCTGCAGACCCTGGCTGGGAAAGGAAAAAGGGAGAAGTAGTGGGTGGGAGAAGGGTTAAGCACCCCTCCCCTTGCTACTGCGCACCTTGAAATTGAGCTTCCCCCACCTCTTTTTACATCTCTGGTAGAGAGCCATGTTCTCAAGTCCCCTGGTCTTCTGTTGAAGATAAAAGGAAGATTTTTGGGGGGGAAGAAAAGAGAATATTTTGGCTCCATTTCCCCACAATTCATGCATATGAGTCGAAACACTTGCATGATCTTGGGTTCTAAGGGATGAGAGGAGAGGAAGCTCATCTTAGCTCAAACTTTGAAACAGGCCTGTTGAAGCCTGACTTGAGGCAACAATCAGATCAGTAGCTCCTTTCATGTCTGCAGTCAGTGCAACAATATCACATTCACAGGGAAAGAAAAAGGAAAGCCCTGAAACTACTGTCTGTCAGAAATATTCAGACGACAAAAATGAAAGCATTCCAAAAAGTTGCCTAGCTACATTTCCCCACTTAGAACTCGCACACACAGGAGCGGAGCTTGTGTCTTAGTTCTTTGTCTCAGCTTTAGCATGCTACTGTCTGCCAGAGTCAGACAATAAAGGCGCATTTTGTAATGCGGCGACACACACGTGTGGTCTGAAACGAACACAAAACAAGGTTTGTCTCCTTCCCTCGCCATCACGCTCCCTCTCTAGCATGTATCCACTGGGAGCCCAAACCGAGTGAAGGAGGCGGAGTGGCAGAAAAGCAGGCCTTTTTTCCCCCTTTGTGAAATGAGCATCAGCGCAGACGCCCCTCCGTGTGATGCATTGAAAATGAGCCCCGCAATTCACACAGTGTGGAGGAAAAGGCGCTGGGACTAGAAATTAGGCAGTTTCAGGCCCTCTAAGGAGGCCTCAGCTTCTAAGGTCTAAGCCAAAATTAGACAGGCGTTTAGACACACACTCAAGACAATTTTATTCAAGAAGGCTTTACCACGCAGGGTGTGTGTGTGTATGTTGCTAATGGAATTTTAACTGTATATTTGTAAATAGGGTTCTATGGTTTTCTAGACTTTATAATATATAGTTTTGTCATTTTTAGAGCTTTGTAGAAATGCTTTATTGCTTTTAGAAAGTGCTTTTTGTGTGTTAAGGAGTAAACGCTACACCAGGCATCCCCAAACTGCAGCCCTCCAGATGTTTTGGCCTACAACTCCCATGATCCCTAGCTAACAGGATCAGTGGTCGAGGAAGATGGGAATTGTAGTCCAAAACATCTGGAGGGCCGAAGTTTGGGGGTACCTGCACTACACAAATCCAGAGTGGAGTCCCTAAGACAGCTGGATGGTGCCTTGGTATGCTTCATTCTAACAAAGCCTGCAGCCAAGTTGGTGCCAAATGTATTTTTTTTCTGCTTTCCTGTCCACACGCAAGGCAGAATAATAGTTTGAGTTCCTCACTTGAAGCTCTATAAATTTACATATTGTAACATCACGAATGGAAATCACTACCGGTAATTATGTAGCTGTTGACTAAGGGATTATTATTATTATAATAACTGAAATGAAACTGGCATTAATTAAGATTACAGAACACAGTGATATAAGATCGGAAGTGCACCCAAACCATCATGCGGGGAGCCACTTTAACTAAAATGTATTAATTGGAAGTTGATTGGCATTTTGATAATTGTATAATTTGGGAAGTCATTGTTATAATTTGGCTATTATTGGGGTATATTGGAAAACTAATTAAAAACATTTTTTTTAAAAGAGAAAAAGAATCCACTACATTATGGGGAAAAACTGAACACTAGTCAGGACAGCAAATTAAAAATTGGGAGAAATTTCCACTAAAATGCCAGCTAACGTCTTTTCATGAGGATTTAAAAACAAACAAACAAAACTGCAGATTGCTGCAGAAACGTGGAGAACTTAATTTAAGATTGGGGAAAATGAGAAACCAAGAGAAAAGAAATTGGCAGGTCCTCCCATCCCCACTCACAGAAAAGGCGGCCAGGGAAAAGGTGGCAGAGCCTGTTCATTCAAGAGAGAGAAAAAACAACCCCGGGAGCCATGGCCTGTGCGCCTCTATTTCACAAGCAACATTCAGCAATTCAGTACCCCTTGGATTACAGGGATATATGACTTGCCCTCTCTTGGCAGTACATCAATTGGAAATTCAGGTATGAAGACTTGCTCCCAGCCCTGCTCTGTTATACCTGTGCTGTGAGGGTTGCCATGGCAACCAGGCCCAGCTGTGCCCTACTGGCTTTACTGCAGCCTTCTCATCAGTCCTGCTTGCAAAAAAAAAAGGAGAATTTACTGCTGGCAGGCTAATCAACGGATTGTGTGTAAACTCTGTGTGTTCCCTTTGGTTCTTATTGGGCAACTCTTGGAGCTCGACTCTCGAGTGTTTGCTTGTTCTGACCAGAAACTTTGGACTCTGGATTCTTTGATCTCTGGTATTTTTAGGCAATTCACCTGCCATGTACCCGGGTTTTGCTAGGTGCTATTTGCCACTGAATTTTTGCGTGGAAGAAATTTTTGAAGCGAACCTGGCAGTTCCTTCTAAGACGAAACACCCTATGAATTTCAGCAGAATAGAATAATAATATCACAGGATCACAGAACTATAGAGTTGGAAGGACGCCCTTGGATCATCTAGTCCAACCCCCTGCAATATATATATATATATATATATATATATATATATATATATATATATATAGCAGACCAGCAAAATCTTTGGTACGTGTGTTCCTAAATAGAACCAGTTTGACAGCAGATTCCCCTCTAAAGCAAAATTCAAGCATATTTCAAGGTTCCTTATCAGGCAACACACCTGAAAAATTCTGAAAGACCCCAATAAAGTGGTACCTTGGGTTACAAACTTAATTCGTTCTGGAGGTCCATTCTTAGCCCAAAACCGTTCTTAACCTGAGGCGCGCTTTCACTAACGGGGCCTTCTGCTGCTGCCGGGCCGCCGGAACACGATTTCCATTCTCATCCTGGGGCAAAGTTCTCAACCCAAGGTACTACTTCCGGGTTAGCAGAGTTTGTAACCCGAAGCGTTTGTAACCCGAGGTACCACTGTACATATGTCCCCATCCTTGTGAAGGTCATCATATGATTTGAGTTCACGGCAGCCAGAGAGCAGTGAAAAGGCCAAAAGCACAAAGCAAGTCATTACAAAATAAGCATTCTGCAATGACATACCTTCACGGCATAGGTGCTGGAGGGATCCTTGGAGCAGGTGGCACAATAATATATTGCGTCCCCTGAATCACAGCAAGGCTTGTTGCACGTCAGTTTGAAGAGGGACCAGTTGTTCTCGCTGAAATGCAGCTCGCTCTTCTGGTCGCGCATGAAACAGTCCTCGCACTTAGAAACGAGGCGGCGCAAGGATTCCGCATACAGGCCGCCTAGCTTGGCGTACACCCCCTCTTTGTTGTCAATATTGCTGAGGAGGTTGTGGAGCTGAAAGCTAGAACCTGAGGAAACCGTGGTGGACATGCTGTGCTGGGAGGAGGAACGAGGCGGCAAGTTTTTGCTCTGGCTACAGCAGGCGCCGCCATTCTTAGCAGGGCAGGGATATGGGGAATGGGAACCTCTGAAGGCTTTCTCCAGTGACTCAGAAGAAGAAAAGGTCTGGCGGTTAATTCCCAAGCTGGAGCCAAACGGAGACTCCTCGCGGATGCAGACGTTACTTTCCGACTGACTGAAGTTCAGTTTGGGGCTCGGGGGACCCGAAGCTCTAGCTGGGGAAGCCGGGCCCCAGTAAAAGCCATCTGGCGAAGAAACAGCTCGGCTGACGGTTTTCTTTTGCGGCAGAGGAGGCGGCTGTAAAGGTTTGCAGTGAGGCCTGTCTTTGCTGGGACATGCGGGGAAGTGAGTTGAAGGAAAGGTCGGCTTCCCAGTACGGGTGGGTGAGCGGAGGCTCGTTCTGCACGGCTGTCCTGAAACGCATGCAGACAATAAAGCAATTATAAGCCGGGACTCCTACCAGCATGGATAAAAAAAGATGTTTTACAATGCAAGGCCTAGATCAAGTTCCATCTAAAAAGGTAAGCATGCCAGCCAAGGGTAATGAAACTTTGCACCCAGATTAGCCCAAGATCATTTGTAGCAGCCAAAACGAGAATGGCCTTTGTACATGGGGTCAAAGTCACGCTAGAGTATGATAAAATTATGAGACATTGTGTGTGTGTCTGTATGGTGCTGTTCGAGCTTCTGCCTTCATTAGTAACGCAAAGCAATTAGGTTCCAAAAAGGGCACAATGAATAAAAATGATGGTTCACAGAGAGAATTATGAGAAAGGTGGAATTTATTGCCAGGAAAGGTGTATGTGCATGCAAGAAAAATTAAAAAGGCAATTTAAAAGCACGGGTTTTTATCTTAAGTATTAAGGGAAAAAAGGCACAGGGAGTTAAGTGTTTATAATATATGTGTGGTATCTGGGCTGAGTGTAGACCTGTGGAAATCAACAGGACTAAATTAGTTTATTAAATTAAGTTCTCCCTTGCTTCTATCATTTCATCATTTTCTGTATTTTCTGCATTTTATCTATCAGTGCCATGTAAATCTGGGTTTCCTCAAATAAATTCACATTTAGTTATGGGTTTCCCTTCTTCTCCCTGTTGTTGTCACACAGGGCTATACTATCTGGTTTTGATACTCAAGTAATATTAGATCCTTTCTATAAGCCTAATTTGCTGAATGGCTCCCTCCCACCTGCCTGCATGCTCCTCACCGCAAAACCACTTTTAAAAAGCTGTTTTTCTCCTCTGTGGAAGTCCATGCCTGGATGTGACCCCTGCCAAGAGACAGAGAGATTTTGGGTGGAAAAAGATGAGTTGGGGTTCTGCTTCTCCTTGCCTTTACAGGGAATAGGCTGGACCTGGATTAAGTCCTGCCATCATCACCATGTCTAGTTTATCTTCAGGGGAAGTGACCGACAGAGGAGGTCATTCAGCAAGTTTCAGAGCTGAGTCCCAGGTCTCCTCAGTTCAAGTTTCCATCCACTGCACACCACACATTGCTCTGGTATTAAGCCACAACGTGTTTAAAATAGGTGATCTGGTTGCGTACGCCTACATTAAAGGGCCCCTGACCATCAGGTCCAGTTGTGTCCAACTCTGGGGTTGCGGCTCTCATCTCGCTCTATAGGCCGAGGGAGCCAGCGTTTGTCCACAGACAGCTTCCGGATCATGTGGCCAGCATGACAAAGCTGCTTCTGGAGAACCAGAGCAGCGCACGTAAATGCTGTTTACCTTCCCGCCGGAGCGGTCCCTATTTATCTACTTGCACTTTGATGTGCTTTCGAACTGCTAGGTGGGCAGGAGCTGGGACCGAGCAACGGGAGCTCACCCCATTGCAGGGATTCGAACCGCCGACCTTCTGATCAGCAAGCCCTAGACTCTGTGGATTAACCCACAGCGCCTACATTAGCCACCTGTAAACTGAAATAAGTGACTTTTGAAAAGCAGAAGAGCAGCTCCTGACAAGCCTTTGCTTATGCCAGGCTAATGCCAGGCATGACAAGGTTTGTTCTCAAGCTCTCCCAAAATGGTGTGTCTCATCATCTTGCCCACAAATCCTGCCAGACATGTTCCCTATATACTAGGGATGAACAGGCAAACAACCCTATCTGATTTCTACAAGCAAAATCGGGACAGGAAGCGCGGTTCCCCTCAAGCCTCCCCTTCTTTGTAGAACAGGGCGGGAAAAGATGCCCTGCCCAGCGGGAGCTTTCTTTCTTTTCTGGGCAGAGTGCCTTTATTTCTCCTGCTTTGCATGGAGGAGAGTCTTCCGGGCCATGCAGGGAAAGCAAGGCACTTTGCCCAAGAAGCACTGTTGCTAGCAATATCGGTACCTGGAAAAGCTACCTTGTCACCTTCTGCAAATCTGTCCATTTCTTACTTTTCCAATCTTAAGTTTAGCTCTCCACATTTTGGCAGCTCTTTGCCAATTTTCTTTTTTAAGTCCTCGTGAGAATTTGTCAGCATTTCAGTGTGCAACTTTGCCTAATATCCTACCTGTGCAAACAATTTCTCTTAACGTAATATGTTTTTCCTATACATTATCTAGTTGGAGAATTTCATCAGGAAATTCAGAGAAGTGTGGATTTTGAAGGATGGCTTGGCTGCAGTGCAAGTTTGGGAGATTTGCCATGAAATGTGAACTGAATCCAATTTCTTCCCCACCCACAGAACACACTGTGTTTCAATGCTAACCAATGCCGTGGACTGGCTGGATGCAGAGGAATGGTGGGAGGCACTAGCTGGGGAACCCCCAAGGAAACCCCATGGGGAAGAAGGCTCAGAGCCAGGGGATTGGTGGTGGGATGACAATGAATGGCCACAGGGAGAAGAGAGAGCAGACTGAGAGGAGGTGGTGTTGGAAGCTGAAGAGGTAACAGGCTTTACCTCTTCCAAGGTCCCCCAGAACATGTAGAGCAGTGTTTCTCAACCTTGGGTCCCCAGCTGTTATTGGACCTACATCTCCCATCACTCTTGACTACTGGTCTTGCTAGCTAGGGATGATGGGAATTGCAGTCCAGCAACAGTTGGGGACCCAAGGTTGAGAAACACTGATGTAGACGAATGAAGAAGGTGGAGCAATGAGAGATTAGAGTTTGCTTAGGAAGGACCTGGCAGAGGAGGAGACTTAGGGAGCGGAGAGATTGTGAGGACCTTCAATCCTCATTGGGGCAAGACCTACTGGGAAGAGTTGCTATGATCACTAGGCCTGCACTCTTTTGGTTTCTTTGACTAAAGAGTTAACTTCGCTGTTTTATTTCTAGCCTATTCCTGACACCATGGAGAAAGGGAAGCTCCCTCTTTTTCAGCCAGCAAATAAATGCCGTAGGAGAGAAGTCCTTTCTCCGCTAGCATGTTGGGAACCAGGCTTCCCTGGGTGTTTTTACGATCATCAAACCCACCCACCCCAAATCGCTTGAGGGGTTTTGTGGTTTGGATGGAAAGGGGGAGGCAATTCATGTTTGGGTCAAAGAGCGGGATGTTTGCGCATCCCTAACTCCTCATTTTAAAACCCATCAAGTTCTGGTACTAGCAACCTTAGCACTGAAGTGGGAAGTCCAAAGTGACTTTTATTACAATTACCTAAGCTCTGCAAACTAAGCACAATGTAACCTGTATATCCCCTGCTGTGAATGAATCTATCCAACTGAGTAAAGGAATGTTATTGGAAGGTGGAGTTAACATTGCATAGCGTTTCTGAAGACAACCTGGCTCTCTGTCACAGAACTGGGCACTGGCTGCCAAAGAGCAGCGAAGCTGGAACAGGGTAAATATTTAAGCAACATGGTAAGCTATGTGAGGACTCAGAGAATTTTATTACTTACTATTTTTTTCCTACTTTGTAGTACCTTATTGTAGGACAAGCCCAAGATATTTGAAAAGTTAGGACAATTCACATGCAGCACTTAAGACAAAAAAATAGTGCAAGGGATGGCTACTGGCTTTCCTGTTGATCATATGATTGATAGCTGGCCACCATGGCTAGCCCTTGCAGTGCAGCTCGTTGCCTGTAGAGGGCACAAGTCCTGCTCCTAATTTCGGTGACATCACAGGAAGCATGGTCCTCCAAGTGCTCTGATACTTCATCATAAGAAATGCCAGACACCTTGAATTTAAGCTACATTCAGCCCATCTATTTTCAAGTTCTACGACTGCTTTTGTAGTCATGACGTCCTGTCATTCATTCAAAGGTTCCATTTGGTTTGGGGATAGTTTGGCACATTAGCAACAGAGCCGAATAAATGGGCATTCAAAACAGCAAAGTATCATGGATACTAAGGACAGCTTATACCCACCTGAAAGGTGAAAGGAAGAGACCATGTAAAGCTTCCCTGGGGAAGTGAAATTCTAAATGCAGCTTTACAGGGCCTGTTTATTGGCTACATTCATACAACACAGTAAACCATAGTTAATGGTTTGCTGCAAACTCACTTATATTATTAATCGTGGTTTCTTTGAGTGAAATAAAGCATAATCTCTCAGTCAATAATCTCTCAATCAGATATAATACAAAGACGGGGATTATGGCTTGTTGCACCAATTAGGGGCCAGCAAGGCAGGAGCCACCTCCATATTCACAGTAGACCATTAACTATGGTTTAATGTGATGTGCAAACTGGGTCAATATGTCACAATTTACAGAACATGCTTTGTACATTAACCCCACAACCCCACACTAACATACAACTTTTAGCTACCTCCATTGCTGAATGCATTTGTGTCCAAATTCAAACTGTCCGTGGAGCCAGCGGTGAAAGTGACGTGGATTCCCTGGAAAGCAGGACTGAGGTTTTCTGTAGAATCACTGCTCAGCTTCTCCAACTCAGAATTGCTTCTGTTCATTTTTAGAAAATGCCTAGAGATTAAACGTGGGAAATACATAATGAGAAAACAGCAATTTATGCATCAGATTTTGAATAATAATAATAATAATAATAATAATAATAATAATAATAATAATAATAATAATAATTTATTATTTATACCCCGCCCATCTGGCCGGGTTCCCCCAGCCACTCTGGGCGGCTTCCAACAAAACAGAAATTCTAAAATACAGAAATCCATCAAACATTAAAATACAGAAATCCATTAAACATTAAAAGCTTCCCTAAACAGGGCTGCCTTGAGATGCCTTCTAAAGGTCTGGTAATTGTTGTTCTCTTTGACCTCTAGTGGGAGGGCATTCCACAGGGTGGGTGCCACTACCGAGAAGGCCCTCTGCCTGGTTCCCTGTAACTTGGCTTCTTGTAGTGAGGGAACTGCCAGAAGGCCCTCGGAGCTGGACCTCAGTGTCCGGGCAGAACGATGGAGGTGGAGACGCTCCTTCAGGTATACCGGACCGAGGCCGTTTAGGGCTTTAAAGGTCAACACCAACACTTTGAATTGTGCTCGGAAACGTACTGGGAGCCAATGTAGGTCTTTCAGGACCGGTGTTATGTGGTCTCGGCGGCCGCTCCCAGTCACCAGTCTAGCTGCCGCATTCTGGATTAGTTGTAGTTTCCGGGTCACCTTCAAAGGTAGCCCCACGTAGAGCGCATTGCAGTAGTCCAAGCGAGAGATAACTAGAGCATGCACCACTCTGGAGAGACAGTCAGTGGGCAGGTAGGGACTCAGCCTGCGTACCAGATGGAGCTGATAAACAGCTGCCCTGGACACAGAGTTGACCTGTGCCTCCATGGACAGCTGTGAGTCTAAGATGACTCCCAGGCTGCGCACCTGGTCTTTCAGGGGCACAGTTACCCCATTCAGGACCAGGGAGTCCTCCACACTCGCCCGCCTCCTGTCCCCCACAAACAGTACTTCTGTCTTGTCAGGATTCAATCTCAATCTGTTAGCCGCCATCCATCCTCCAACCGCCTCCAAGCACTCACACAGGACCTTCACCGCCTTCACTGGTTCTGATTTAAAAGAGAGGTAGAGGTGGGTATCATCAGCATACTGATGGACACCCAGCCCAAACCCCCTGATGATCTCTCCCAGCGGCTGCATATAGATGTTAAAAAGCATGGGGGAGAGGACAGAACCCTGAGGCACCCCACAAGTGAGAGCACAGGGGTCTGAACACTCATCCCCCACCACCACTTTCTGAACACGGCCCAGGAGGAAGGAGCGGAACCACTGCATGACAATGCCCCCAGCTCCCAAGCCCTCTAGACGGTCCAGAAGGATGTTATGGTCGATGGTGTCAAAAGCCGCTGAGAGATCCAGCAGAACAAGGAAACAGCTCTTACCTTTGTCCCTAGCCCGCCGGAGATCATCGACCAGTGCGACCAAGGCAGTTTCAGTCCCATGATGAGGCCTGAATCCTGACTGGAAGGGATCCAAATGGTCCGCTTCTTCCAGGCGTGCCTGAAGTTGTTCAGCAACCACTCGCTCAATCACCTTGCCCAAGAATGGAAGATTCGAGACTGGGCGATAGTTGGCCATATTGGCCGGATCTAAAGATGGTTTTTAAAGAAGCGGTTTAATAACCGCCTCTTTCAGCGGGTCTGGGAAGGCTCCCTCATAGAGAGAAGCATTTACCAACCCGCGAAGCCCATCGCCCAGCCCTTCCCGGCTAGCTTTTATAAGCCAGGATGGGCAAGGATCAAGGAGACAGGTGGTTGGTTTCACTCGTCGAAGCAGCCTGTCCACATCCTCGGAGGTAACAGATTGAAATTGATCCCACAAAACTTGACTAGACAGGACTCTAGCACTCCCCCGCCCCAGCCCTGCTCCCACGGTGGAGTCTACCTCTTCCCGAATCAGAGCGACTTTATCTGCAAAAAACTTTGCAAAATCATTGCAGGAGATCATGTGGCCCGTACTGGGCCCGGATGGAGCAGGTGGTTCCGCTAAATTGCGAACCACCTGGAAGAGTCTCCTGCTGCTGTTTTCTGCAGATGCGATGTAGACGGTGAAGAAGGTCCTCTTCGCCGTCGCCATTGCCACTTGGTAGGCTCGAAGTTGAGCTCTAGCCCGTGTCCGGTCTGATTCAAAATGAGTTTTCCGCCACCGGCGCTCTAGCCGTCTCAACGACTGTTTCATCGCCCACAGCGCCTAGGGAAACCACGGGGCTGTCCGGGCTCCATGCAATCTGAGAGGGCGCTTCGGAGCCAGACAGTCAATAGCGCTGGTTAACTCCGCATTCCAGCGGGCCACCAGGGAATCAGCTGAAAGGCCATTGACATGGGATAAAACATCCCCTACCACTCTCTGGAAGCCAATTGGATCCATTAAGTAGCGGGGGCGGACCATCCGAATCGGTCCCACCTTCCTGTAGAGGGGAAGGGTTGTGGAGAAGTCCAGTTGCACCAGAAAGTGATCTGACCATGGCACTTCTTTTGTTTCGCTTTTACTTAATGTCAGATCACCAACATCCATAGAGGTAAACACCAAGTCCAAGGCATGTCCGCGGCTATGAGTTGGGCCAGACTTATTCAGGGACAGCCCCATGGTGGCCATGCTTTCCACGAAGTCCCGAGCGGCACCTTGTAAGGTCATATCGGCATGGATGTTAAAATCCCCTAAGACAACCAAGCTAGGTGTCTCCAGGAGCACATCCGACACGACCTGAAGCAGCTCGGGCAGGGAATCCTTGGTGCAGCGGGGAGGTCGGTACACCAAAAGGAATCCTGTACTGCCCCTATTGCCCAACTTCCAGAACATGCACTCAGAAAACTCCGTCTTACCAATAGGACGCCTGGTGCAAACTAATGACTTCCTAAAAATCACTGCAACCCCCCCTCCCCGCCCAGATGGCCTGGGTTGCTGTGCATAAGAGAAACCTGGTGGACAAGCAGCGCCAAGAACGGGCCCATCGGCTTCATCCAACCAGGTCTCTGTCACACATGCCAGGTCAAATCCTCCATCCACAATCAGGTCGTGAATGGCAGTGGTCTTATTCATCATCGACCTGGCATTGCACAGCAGCACCTTCAGGTCATGTGGGTATCCCTTGCTGATTCCAATATCCGTCCGGTCAGGACCAGACCCGGAGGCAGGGATAGTCCTCAGACAACGACTAAGTCTGCCTCCTCGGTAATGACATGGTCTGGTCTTAGCGTAACTCCTCCTCCTACCCGTGACCACTGAGATCGGTTGTCCCAGTGCATCACCCCCTGTGGAATCTGCCCCAGCCATTTTGCTTGCTGGGACCCCCTCCCGGGCAGCCCTGACCCCTCCCCTTAAAAACAAAATAAAACCTCTGTAAAAAACAGCAAAGAACAGAACAAAAGAAAAACACAAAAAACACAATAAAACAATAAAAATTACAAATACACTAAAATTTAACAGATTCCCACACCCAACTAAAAATCCCTCCCTAAAACCTATGTAAATCAAAAAATACAGTAAAACAATACAAAGACAGAAAATTACAAACTAAAATTGACCCCTCCCCTTAAAATCAAATTTAAAACCAATACAGAAAACAAACTAATACAATAAAACAATACAAAGACAAAAAATTACAAACTAAAATTAACCCCTCCCCTTAAAATCAAATTTAAAACCAATACAGAAAACAAACTAACAAACTAAACGATAAACAACAAAAACAAAAAACAATAAAAGTTACAAACACATCAGAATTACAAGAAAAGCAGCAGCAGCACTGTTTCAGGCCTCCTAGGAGCCTTAAAGCTGTGGTAGAGTATGGGTCCCGCCCCCGGGCCCAAGGTGGAAGTGGGCTTCAGGGGGAGCAGTCCTTCCAGGACTCACAGCAGCAGTGATGTTCCAGGCCTCCCAGGAGCCTCAAAAGCTGTGGAGGAGTGGGGGACCCGCCCCAAGCCCCAGGTGGAAGTGGGCTTCAGGGGGAGCAGTCCTCCCAAACACTCCCTGGCAGAGCAGCAGCAGCAGCAGCAATGTTCCAGGCCTCCCAGGAGCCTTAAAAGCTGTGGTGGAGTGGGGGACCCGCCCCAAGCCCAAGGTGGAAGTGGGCTTCAGGGGGAGCAGTCCTTCCAGTACTCACAGCAGCAGTGATGTTCCAGGCCTCCCAGGAGCCTCAAAAGCTGTGGAGGAGTGGGGGACCCGCCCCAAGCCCCAGGTGGAAGTGGGCTTCAGGGGGAGCAGTCCTCCCAAACACTCCCTGGCAGAGCAGCAGCAGCAGAATGAAGAATGTGGCTACACAATAACGCCTGTGATCCTATTTTGATTTGTTCCTCTCTTATTTCTTTTGTCCTAATATTGTTTTGAGGTTTTCTTGTTTGCTTTTGCTCGTTTTTTGCATACATGCAGGGGCAGCTAGTGGGGAGGGTCAGCAGCACACATTTGGCTTTCCAGCAGCGGCATTGCTACTCCTTACTGGGAGAGGTGGTAGAGAGATCAGCGCTGTGTGGACACAGGCAGGAGCACTGGATCGGCTCCCTGGTTTGCTCACACAGTGCAGACCCCCCCAGCCACCTCACCACCAGTGTTAGAAACTCAGATATAGAAGCTAGGCGCCAAACATCACCTTAAACCTAGGTTACGATCGCTGAAACTGAACGTCTGTTCACCAGGGGGTTGGGTCAGTTGACCCTTGGGGTCCCTTGCAACACTACAATTCTATCTCAACTGCACTGCTTGACTGTGGCTTGCTCTTGCAACAATTCACTTGTCCCAGCATGCAAGAAGGAGAAACACACACAGTGTAAACGGAAATGGTATTTACTGTATATTCCGGCGTATAAGACGACTGGGCGTATAAGACGACCCCCAACTTTTCCAGTCAAAATATAGAGTTTGAGATATACTTGCCATATAAGAAATACGACCCAGCGTATAAGACGACCCCCGACTTTTGAGAAGATTTTCCTGGGTTAAAAAGTAGTCTTATACGCAGGAATATACTGTACTATGAGCTAAGGCAGAGGTTGTTAAACTGTGGTTGCCAAACTGGCGCCCAGAAATCTCCATGTACTGTAGGTCATAACTGAACCTATGCCAGCAGCAAAATGCACCTGGTTAATTTCTAACATTGCTTGCTGCTACCAGTTATTGGTGGAGATGTTGCTGTTGGGAGGCCACACCTGCCATGCAGGTGAGAGAGAGAATCAGAGAATGGTCTCAGCACACTGCTTGGTCAACACCTTGGTATGTGATGGCTTGGGAGAAGTAAAACAGTTTATTTCTGAGCAGGCATGCAAAGATACAATTTCTGGTGACACACTGGTGCTCTTCCTTCTAAATAAGCCTTTCTGCAAGTCAATAAAAGCTGTCACTTCAAAGGCAACTACAGGACTCAAATGCAAGCTCAACAGGCTGCCGCAATGCTGGGGACACTGTTCTTCGTGAGGTCTGTCCAGCATTACCAGGCATTCACCTTTGCATCCCTGACTATCGGCACTGTATTGCCGCAGTAGCATTATTTCTGTACAGGCAATCTTTATTAATTTTATTCAATTTATATCCTGCCCTTTCCCCCAAAGGACTCAAATTGATCTACAGGGCTAACCTTCCATCTGCAAAGGATTCCTCCATTTCTAGCTCTGGGGTTTCTACATGCATGCAGAAGGTAAAACAATAGATTTGCTTTTATTTTCTACAGACAGGATATCTGCAGACAGGATATCTGCAGAAAGCAAGCGAAGCACTGTGCTGAAAGCTCCTTTTCCAAGATGCAATGTCTTTTCGATTAAAACAAATGCCTACCGAACCAACACGTCTTTATCTGTAGCTAAAGATCACAACAGAAGCTCACAAGACTTACCGGTGTTTTCTTACCATGATTTACAATTTCATTTCCCCATTACGCCAACAATACAATGATATTTTTCTGCATTATCTCTTTTCAGTTATTTAATGTTCTTTATAAAACAGCTTAGTCCCCAATTCCCAAGCACAATTTTGTAATTCCCTGTCATTTCAGTCAAACTTAACTTTCAAGACAATATGCAGCCTTAAACTTGTCTGATATCCCTATAGTAATATACTGTACATTACTAAACTGACTGTATAATTTTTATATTTCATTTCTATCTGACCCAATTTGTTTCCTTGAAAAAAAACCTCATGCAATATATACACATGCATACGTATGTCCAATCATGTTTTGTGGATTTCTGGGGTTTTGTTTTTTTGGAATGGCAGAAACTTGAAGGTTTCATTCTAATGCAGAGATGGAGAAACTTTGTCCCTCCAGGTGTTAGGAATCCAACTTCCACCAGCCCCACCCCCACCAGTGTGGTCAATGATCAGGCATGATGGGGGTGGGGGCTATAAACATCTGGAGGGCCACCCCAATTCTAATGGTGTTAGGGTGAGCCAGACTACTCGGGATACACCAGAGACCCTTCTCCATGCCCCTCCATCATACGACGTCTGATGAGTGGATTATACAGAGCCTTTTGGGTCATGGCACCACAATTGTGGAACACCCTCCACTGACCTATCATTACTGGTCCTTGAGCAAGTTGGCTATTTTGGATGGCATTCGAAGGATAATGCAAGTGAGCTCAGTACTACGCAGACTGTTGTGTTTTCCTGCTGCTTTCTTTTCGCTTGGCTGTTTGCTTTTTTATATTTTTAGCAAGCTTGTTGTGGTTTTATATTTGTTTATATTGGATTTTGTTAGCTATCTTGGCTGCTGGTTAGGCAGGGAACCATATTTAAGTAAATAGTTTTTTGTTTAAAGCAGACAACAGAAAACAAAAAAATGTCTAATAGACGAACACAGGGAAATTTTGCCACTTTTTTGATATTCTATAATGAAACAGCTCCTTCATGTTGATATATCTCCAACATGTTCGGAGTCAAGAAAAATATACAAAAAGACCCCGCAGGAATTAACATTACAGAAGCCTCCTTTTAGAGTTACACCTCATATTATAAGCAATAATCCTTAATACAATTTCCTATTCTCCTCTAAATTGGCCTCATTATCAAGCACATCTTAAGCTTCATTTAAGGGTTAGGATTAGAATAATAGAAACATAGAACTGTAAAGTTGGAAGGTACCCCAAGGATCATCCAGTCCAACCCTCTGCAATGCAGGAACGTCAAATCAATCATAAATGATAAGGCACACATTTCCCCTATCCAATAATCTTTTCCAGATCCAAGATTCATTTATGGCTTCTCTTTCCTCTCTGTCTCGGACACACAATCTACACACAACATATTATAAATTCTGTAAGAAATTATTAGTTCCTGATTTTTCAGGAACAAATATATTAATTGATCAATCCAATGCAAGTTTTTCTTGAATGCCATTCCCAACCAGTTCAACTTCCAGGTAAGCACATCTAAGTTGACTCTTTTAAAATCCATGTTATCTATTCATGCTAATATCTATTTCTTAAAATATGTGTATTGTGACTTTGCAATCTAATGATCTACATAGCAACTAAAATATTAAAAAAAGCAAAAACATAACACAAAAATAGTTGGAACATGCAAACCATAGGTAACATACCACCCCAGCAAATGGTTTAAAACCAGATCAGACTAACTTACCATCCCAGTAAATGGTGCAATACCAGATCAAACTTTTGTTCAGGAGGGTCTGACATCCTAAGGGATAATCACACCAACACCGGCAGAGCAACATAAGCATTCAGTGGCGCATTTCGGGACTGGAAATCTTTTCAGAAGCTAGCTAGCTGCATTTGCAAAGTACAGCCCTGATTGTTGTGAAGTCATATATGCGAGGAGAGCTCTCTTTATTCCCACTGCCCTGGTGCCTTATACAAAATGCACTTTCTGAATAGGGGATAAAACAGAAACAGAAATCACCGCTGCTTGGGGAACAGTCGCTCTTGGCCTTGCCTATTACTGCCACACCAGATAATAACCTCCAGCACTCTCTGTAAAGTATTGTTTATTTTTGATCTAACATATAAATATACATGGCACTTTTCAGGGGCACACACACACACACAGGCTGGAGGAGTGGGGAGGACAAAAGCAATCCCTGCTCAGGAGAGCTTTCTATCTGAAATTCCAACAGCAGAGATGAAAGTCAGGGAAGTAGGGAGGGGGGCAGAGAGGAGAGGTACAGTATCTGTAATGCTAAATTACAAAATGAGGATCACTTTTAAGAAAATGTGGCAATTGAGATTCATGCCATGAACCCCACAGAGCTGTTGAGATCTGGGTTTGGGCTGGCAGTCTCTGATGCAGCAGTGGGAGAAAGGAATAGGTGATTGGGGAATGAGACTGAATGATGAGGAAGTGGGTCAGAGGGAGAGGGATCCGCCCCAACTTCAGCTGCTTTGGAAAGGGGAGCAGGGATGGTGGTTCTCGTCCCTGACCTTCCCGCAGAGCAGAGAGCCTCAGTGGAGGCTGAGGTGGGCTTTGAGCAGATGAAGGAGGAAGGTAGAAGTGACTGAACAGGAGGGTGCAGTCTTGTCACCTAAAACCAGAAGCCACCGTCATAGGAGCAGGCCCACTACCTACACAATCCTGCAAGGCGAGCAAGACTTGCAAGTGAGCACACTATGCCTTGTCTTTAAAAGCTCGGCGAGGCGGGCATGGAAACCTTGTTGGGACATCTTCATTGCTTCTGTCTGATTCTGAGCTTCCTGCCCTGTTCTTGAACTCCTGCTGAGCCTGTACTGTTTTTTACTTGAATAAGGGAGTCTCAGTGGGTAGGACAGGGAAATACCACCCAAAGTGTCCTCAAAAGGTGAGAACAGAATTCATGACAGATCCAGAAGGTGACGGAAAGCTAAAGCAGGGACTGAAGGAGGTGCATCACCTGATCAGAGCAATGAGAAGCAATGAGTTTTTTTGGAGGAGGGAGTTTTGGACAGAGGTGAGAAGACTGAGAGATGATAAAGGACAGCCAGAGAAAAGAAGGTTACAGGAGTTCAAGGGTGAGCCTGGAGATAACAAGATCAGTGTGTTCACAAAGTGGGCAGAGAGGGGGTGAAAACACAGGGATCATCTATATATTTTTTCCGTACTGGAACTGAAAACGAGCAAAACAAAATGATACTTCATGGGAATTTTTGCTAATAAACAGTCGACTTGCCGGCCAAGTAGAAAACTCCCAACTATGTCTTGCCTAAATAAGAATCACAGGAATTCATACCCAGTTTCCCAGGGTGTTACCCTTCCCTTTTCTTGTCTAAGAAGCGAGTTGCTGAAAGACTCACACCATTTCTTGTCCTGGAAACGAAATGGTATAATTTTACTGGTATTGTTTTGCTTTAATGTACAGTTCTCAAACTGACCTTTTCTTTTACATTTGTGATACAATTAAACAACCTGAACTTCTTTCCAGGAGTCTTGCAAAGCGGTGGAAGCAGAAGCGCTTCTTTAGTGTTTGCCATTTCCACTCCGTACTCTGTCCTCCTAGGCTTTAGCTTAGAGAGCAAAGTGGCAGCAAGCATGGGCAGGCCAACCAGCAAGACAAATTTCCAATTTTGTGCAAGATTATATTCTGCATGTTAACATTACAGAAACACAAGGGAGTTGGCAGTATGGCAAAATGTTTACCATGGTTCCAACACCAGGACTACTCTCTGGAAAACAGCAAATCAAGAGTGCTTCTGGCACCTTAATACAATCACTAACTGAGCCATTTATCAAGTTACCTTTTAAAGATGTGAGTGTGCTCTTGAGGGAGATAATTGACACAAGCTTGGCTGTTTGGCAGTTGATTTGACAGGGGTTGAATGGTTGTCCAAGCTCTACAACATGGACACAGTGGCCTGGTTCAGTCTTCATCCTAAACTGTGGTTTCCTTAAGCCATGGTTTGCTTAACAAACCATGAGTTGTTGCACACAAGCCATAGCTTGGTTTTTTGTTGTTGCTCTAAGTGCTGTTCATTCTCCAACAGCTCATGCGTCTTGCCTTTGAGGCGTGGTGAGCTTCTGAGGTGCGGTGGTTAAACAAACCATGATTAAGGGTGCTAGGTTCATATGTAACACCAAGCCATACTTAAACCTGACAAAGGCTTGTAAGCTGGCAGCAAGCCATGTCTTGAGATTGAGGTTTGTTGATGGTAAGGTGCTGGGCAGGGTATCACTAGTAAGTCACAGTTTAATAAACCATGGTTTATTGCTATGTGTGAACCAAGCCAGTGTGTGCACAGAGACCACGCATCAAGGACAAGGTGAAGGGGGAGAAGAAATTGTTTTCCATGGTCCTCCAACTGAGCAGGGTTAATATGTGTTGAAATCTACCAGCCAAAAGACTGGCTGCACACCTTTAACCTACTCTCAACACCAATTCATATGAAGAAGTTGGCATCCCTTTTCATTTATAGACAAAATTTCCCATTCTATACCTGGAAAAGAGGTTTGTGAAATGCAAAAGCTTGTACTTTTGTAACAACCAGTCCAATAAATATTGTATTACCAAGCTTGTAAATTCAGAAGAATGCAATGAAACTAACAGCACACTCCAGCCTCGGTCATACACTTGACTATAAAATCTCTTTCACCTCAAAAATGATCAAATCCTGTTCTCTGATGTCACATTCAATTCAAGCGTGTAACATATTTAAAGTACAGAAACCTAAATAAAATATATAGGTAGGAACTGATTTCTTCCCTTCCTGGATTTCACTATCCCAAATAACATTTGCTCATTAAAAAAAAGAAACTGGAACAACATACATTTTGTTTGCACAGCTTGAGACAAAAGTTTCAGTCAACTGTGGTTCTTGAAATAAGTGGCGTTCTTGGCACCTTTGAGGTGTGCCAAGCGTACATTACCAAACACTCCAAAGGTGCAATTCTATACCTGCCTACTCCTAAGTCCCAATGAATTCAATTAGGTTTACTCTCAAGTAGAACAGCAGCCCTCATTTGGATTCATAACCTCTTCCTCCACTCCCCACATTTCAGTATTAACAAATGAAAGAAGTACATAATCCCCAGAAAATATGGAAAGTGTGCTAAAATTTTCCTTCTTCTGTTATAGTTTACAGTCACAAGCAATGCCAAATACACAGCGCCTGAGGGCGTGCAGGAAAATTTGGAGGAGATGAGGTGCCAGGTTTGACACTTTTGCAGAACTTAGGTGGGGGAACTGGCACAATTATATCCCTGTGCTTTCCAAAGTATATATGGCACTGCTTCTTCTCTGCTAACCAAGACCAATGAATTAACACAAATGTGGACATTTCTAGACCAAGGGATTTCTACATGTGAATAAAGCAAAGATCCTTTTCAAAACTATAGAGCCTTATTTTTTTATTTATTTTTTGAGGGGGCTGATCTAAACTTCTATTGCTAATGACAGGGCATTTTCCATTGGGGTGGGGATTCCCCTTTCCTTCTAAGGTTTTATCTTGTGTGATTTCCCCAAGAGAACTGAATAATTTATAAATTTCCTTTCTACACATAATTTGCTAGGTACAGTCAATGTTAATTTTTTTCATCTACAATACTGTCTTATTTATTTTATAGTATAGTACATTGATTATTGCCTTCGTTTCATGGATCAATGGTCTCGTTAGACAGTAAAATTCATGTTAAATTGCTGTTTTAGGGGGTGTTTTTCATCGTCTGGAACGGATTAATCCACTTTCTATTACTTTCAATGGGAAAGTTCACTTCAAGTTAAGTACGCTTCAGGTTAAGTACGGACTTTCGGAACCAATTAAGTACTTAACCTGAGGTACCACTGTATTAGCAAAGCAAACCAGATAGCAAAGCAAAAATGAAAAATATATACATGTAATAAGACACCCCCAACACAGTTATGTACGTGTACAATTCTACCTCCTGTATTGAAGGAACTCTGAATTTTACTTTGTACAGTAGGCTAGTGTGATAGACTGACAGGACACTGATGAGGGTACACAGGGGGAAAGCAGGCTGCAGTCTGATTTGGGAGACGGGGTCAGTGATTTGCAGGGAACTGTACCATCCAGGAGGCAAGAGTCAGAGGCAGGAGAAGCTTCAGAGCTGAAGAATGGAGCACAGGATGGGTCAGAGGAAAAGGTAGGTCAGGCAAGTGAAGGGCCAGGTGCTTCACCACCCTCTCCTGCACCACTGTCTCCCAGAACAAGGAGGGGAATGAAAAGCGAAGAGCAGAGGAAGTTTCTATGCAGGCATAGTTTCCGGCTGCATGTGTGCAGCCTGTCGGGGGAAGGTACATAAATTGGTGGAGGGCGCGAGGTCCCTGGTTGCTGCAACTGCGCCAGAAAGCATGGATCTGGGAATAGATACGTAGATGCTAGATCAGTGTGCACAGGGTTCCAGAGCTATAGAAGCTACTATGTTATCTTTGACAATAGAGAGTTAGCTACAGTGGTGCCTCGCAAGACGAATTTAATTCGTTCCACGAGTCAATTCGTCTTGCGAAAAATTCGTCTTGCAGGGCATTCGCCTTGCGAGGTACCACTGTATGTGCCGTGTGCATTTCTTTGGGTTGGAAACACCCTTGACAGCTCAGCTTCTACACACACACTCTCTCACACACACCTCTTCATCCTCCATTCAGGCAAGCAGGAGGCATTATCAGAGTTCAAGGACATATTACAGCCATGGTCATCTGAGGTTCCCCATCCATGAATTTGGGAGAACCGAATCTTGGGAGCTACCCAGGAGTTACTGCTCACTCTTCAGAACTGTGAGCAGGAGACCGACTAGAAGAGAACTCGGGTTTATATGATCTTTCCCCTGCCTCACCCTCGCCATAAAATTCCATGTTTACCTGGACAAAGACTGGGATCACCTTGAATCTGCAAGACTGAAACCTCTTTAAAGAGCAAAGAGCACAAGTTCAAGGCCGACCCCTAGTTTCTCTCTAGGTAAACTGGTGGGGGAGAGAACATCTTTAAAAGCCATTTGAAGTTGAAAGAAACGAAGGACTTACAACACACAAGGAAATAAATGTACGCAGCCCAAACAAACCTATACCTGTACACATATATTTAGAAGGCCTACTGACTTACTCCCAAATTAAGTGCACCATATAACCATATTCCTTTAATTTAAGTTATAAACCAAATCTGAGTATGAATTTGGATCTAGAAGGCGGAAAGTCTCAAGATGTACATATTGCCAATCATTATTTTTTATTGTTGTTCTACAGTTCCCTTTCCAAAGGGGTCGTGGATTCAAGTGCTAAAAATAACTAAATGGTGGTCAATTACTTTCCATCTCTCACAGTGAACCTTTTCCTTCTTTAAGTGTTGCCTGCAGCATGCTTCAGGGTAACGCAACAAAGGCGGACCCTCCCTCTCCACGGCTTAACACAAAATGGGTGATTATCTTTTGCGGAGATTACTTGCTCATGGACCATTCATCGAGACAAAGGTTCTCTCACAACGTCCCTTCTCCCCCTCCATCGCAACCTAACAGTTTAGAAATTCAGAACGGTCATATCTAGAAATACAGGGCACAATTTAAATTTAATTTCTTCAAGTGTTCACGGATTTCAAGTTTGGAGACAAATGATGCAACCTAGGAGCTTAATAATAATAATAATGTAGCTCTCATGCAGGGGTTTTGGTTTGTGACTGGATACAGGAGCAGCTCCCCAAATGTTGTTGGACTATAACTCCCAGCAGCCTCACTTAGCATAATGGCCAATGGTCAGGGATCATGGGAGTTGTAGTCCAACAACACCTGCAAGGTACCACATTGGCTACCCCTCTGTAGTTTCTTCTTTCTGTGGAAGTAAGTCAGCGCACAAGCGATGGAGCTGCCACAGTGCAATTGGGCACTGTGGCTCTGCCCCACCAGGCAAACCACTATTGTCCCGTCCCTCCCCACCTACAGGAAAGGGAATTATTTGTAAACCTAAGCCCTTACGTGACACAGCAAGGCTCTATCCAAAGACAAAAATTGGGGGGAAATGTCCTAGAATCCAGACCTTGTAGAATAGGACTTGAGGCTTGTGAGATCTCCTCTTTTTTGTTCCTTTTATACTTAGAACTTCAAGGCGCAAATTCCACTGAAATTGGTGGTCTTGCTCCTGAGTAGACATGGCTTAGGGCTGCTGGTCTCCTTAGAAGCACTGAGAACTGAGCTGGTTCAATAAAAAGCCAAAAACAACCAGGTTTTTAAGGGGCATGAGGATCACAGCCCAATTTGAGATGCAGGTTAGACTCAAATGGTTGCGGCCGAGTAGATGGCTGGTAAAATGGCGACATATTTCATTTTGACGGTTTTTGAGTACACCTCTCACAGAAACTAGTCTTGTCCAGGTGTGGATTGGAAGGGCGTTTACAGATAAAAACCAACGCTCCCAACTCTCCTTGCATCAAGGCTTCTTCCGAACCAATTCAGAACGTAAAAAAAGGAATGGGTGACATGAGAGGCAAGAGACCATTGTGAATAATGGATCAGGGAGGCCCTTGTTTCAGTATTTGGGCTTCCCTGCTCATGACACCCTCACCCACGCCAGCACCGCACTGTGCCATGCCCCTATTGTGGCCCTTCCTTCCTTGTGGGTCTCCATTTTTAAAATCACACTGAAGTTGTAACAGCACAATGCTCCAAAAGGAGTCATAGAATCATAGTTGGAAGAGACCACAAGGGCCATCCAGTCCAACCCCCTGCCAAGCAGGAAACACCATCAAACCCTTCTTGGCATATGCCTGTCAAGCCTCTGCTTAAAGACCTCCAAAGAAGGAGACTCCACCACACTCCTTGGTAGCAAATTCCACTGCCGAACAGCTCTTACTGTCAGGAAGTTCTTCCTAATGTTTAGGTGGAATCTTCTTTCTTGTAGTTTGAATCCATTGCTCCGTGTCCGCTTATCTGGAGCAGCAGAAAACAACCTTTCTCCCTCCTCTATATGACATCCTTTTATATACAGTATTTGAACATGGCTATCATACCACCCCTTAACCTTCTCTTCTCCAGGCTAAACATACCCAGCTCCCTAAGCCGTTCCTCATAAGGCATCGTTTCCAGGCCTTTGACCATTTTGGTTGCCCTCCTCTGGACAAGTTCTAGCTTGTCAGTATCCTTCTTGAACTGTGGTGCCCAGAACTGGACACAGTACTCCAGGTGAGGTCTGACCAGAGCAGAATACAGTGGTACTATTACTTCCCTTGATCTAGATCAGGCATCCCCAAACTTCAGCCCTCCAGATGTTTTGGACTAAAATTCCCATCATCCCTGACCACTGGTCCTGTTAGCTAGGGATCATGGGAGTTGTAGGCCAAAACATCTGGAGGGCCGCAGTTTGGGGATGCCTGATCTAGATGCTATACTCCTATTGATGCAGCCCAGAATTGCATTGGCTTTTTTAGCTGCTACATCACACTGTTGACTCAGTGTGGAGGAAGCCAATGGATGGATCCATCACCTCTCCCGGGGGAGTCCAGATCTAACACCAAAGCAGTTTGCTCCACCCCACTTTACCAAAAGGCTGGCTGTGCCGAGCTCACACAAAACCCACTCCTGGTTTCTTCCTAAACTCCCCTCATACCAGCAACCTGAGTGGAGAAGAGGAGGGAGAGCCTCTTCACCGTTGTTACTGTTAAAACAGTTGGGAGTCAGAAACTCCGCAAAACCTACTGTAAATCACTCAAGAGATCTACCAGGAGATCCTGGTATGCTTTCTTGACTTCCGCTAGCGTAGAGTATGAAAGTTTAACATAAGCATTCAACATGTAAACGAACTGGGAAGCTGGTGCTGTTCTCTTGGCGTAAGAGCAAAGGCCTAGTCCTTGTTAGAAGCCTAATTCGGGACTGGATGAACTTTCCAAATGCTATTCAAAAGCAAACTCATGCAGAGTGCATGGCAGTAACCCAGCCCAGATCTTACCGCAGCATGTAATAATAATAATAATAATAATAATTTATTATTTATACCCCGCCCATCTGGCCGGGTTCCCCCAGCCACTCTGGGCGGCTTCCAACAAAACAGAAATTCTAAAATACAGAAATCCATCAAACATTAAAATACAGAAATCCATCAAACATTAAAAGCTTCCCTAAACAGGGCTGCCTTGAGATGCCTTCTAAAGGTCTGGTAATTGTTGTTCTCTTTGACCTCTAGTGGGAGGGCATTCCACAGGGTGGGTGCCACTACCGAGAAGGCCCTCTGCCTGGTTCCCTGTAACTTGGCTTCTCGTAGTGAGGGAACCGCCAGAAGGCCCTCGGAGCTGGACCTCAGTGTCCGGGCAGAACGATGGGGGTGGAGACGCTCCTTCAGGTATAACGGACCGAGGCCGTTTAGGGCTTTAAAGGTCAACACCAACACTTTGAATTGTGCTCGGAAACGTACTGGGAGCCAATGTAGGTCTTTCAGGACCGGTGTTATGTGGTCTCGGCGGCCGCTCCCAGTCACCAGTCTAGCGGCCGCATTCTGGATTAGTTGTAGTTTCCGGGTCACCTTCAAAGGTAGCCCCACGTAGAGCGCATTGCAGTAGTCCAAGCGAGAGATAACTAGAGCATGCACCACTCTGGAGAGACAGTCAGTGGGCAGGTAGGGACTCAGCCTGCGTACCAGATGGAGCTGATAAACAGCTGTCTTGGACACAGAGTTGACCTGTGCCTCCATGGACAGCTGTGAGTCTAAGATGACTCCCAGGCTGCGCACCTGGTCTTTCAGGGGCACAGTTACCCCATTCAGGACCAGGGAGTCCTCCACACCCGCCCGCCTCCTGTCCCCCACAAACAGTACTTCTGTCTTGTCAGGATTCAATCTCAATCTGATAGCCGCCATCCATCCTCCAACCGCCTCCAAGCACTCACACAGGACCTTCACCGCCTTCACTGGTTCTGATTTAAAAGAGAGGTAGAGCTGGGTATCATCAGCATACTGATGGACACCCAGCCCAAGCCCCCTGATGATCTCTCCCAGCGGCTGCATATAGATGTTAAAAAGCATGGGGGAGAGGACAGAACCCTGAGGCACCCCACAAGTGAGAGCCCAGGGGTCTGAACACTCATCCCCCACCACCACTTCCTGAACACGGCCCAGGAGGAAGGAGCGGAACCACTGCGTGACAGTGCCCCCAGCTCCCAAACCCTCTAGACGATCCAGAAGGATGTTATGGTCGATGGTGTCAAAAGCCGCTGAGAGATCCAGCAGAACAAGGAAACAGCTCTTACCTTTGTCCCTAGCCCGCCGGAGATCATCGACCAGTGCGACCAAGGCAGTTTCAGTCCCATGATGAGGCCTGAATCCTGACTGGAAGGGATCCAAATGGTCCCATGATGAGGCCTGAATCCTGACTGGAAGGGATCCAAATGGTCCGCTTCTTCCAGGCGTGCCTGAAGTTGTTCAGCAACCACTCGCTCAATCACCTTGCCCAAGAATGGAAGATTTGAGACTGGGCGATAGTTGGCCATATTGGCCGGATCTAAAGATGGTTTTTTAAGAAGCGGTTTAATAACCGCCTCTTTCAGCGGGTCTGGGAAGGCTCCTTCATGGAGAGAAGCATTTACCAACCCGCGAAGCCCATCGCCCAGCCCTTCCTGGCTAGCTTTTATAAGCCAGGATGGGCAAGGATCAAGGAGACAGGTGGTTGGTTTCATTCGTCGAAGCAGCCTGTCCACATCCTCGGAGGTAACAGATTGAAATTGATCCCACAAAACTTGACTAGACAGGACTCTAGCACTCCCCCGCCCCGGCCCTGCTCCCACGGTGGAGTCTACCTCTTCCCGAATCTGAGCGACTTTATCTGCAAAAAACTTTGCAAAATCATTGCAGGAGATCATGTGGCCCGTACTGGGCCCGGATGGAGCAGGTGGTTCCGCTAAATTGTGAACCACCTGGAAGAGTCTCCTGCTGCTGTTTTCTGCAGATGCGATGGAGACGGCGAAGAAGGTCCTCTTCGCCGTCGCCATTGCCACTTGGTAGGCTCGAAGTTGAGCTCTAGCCCGTGTCCGGTCTGATTCAAAATGAGTTTTCCGCCACCGGCGCTCTAGCCGTCTCAACGACTGTTTCATCGCCCTCAGCGCCGGGGAAAACCACGGGGCTGTCCGGGCTCCATGCAATCTGAGAGGGCGCTTCGGAGCCAGACAGTCAATAGCGCTGGTTAACTCCGCATTCCAGCGGGCCACCAGGGAATCAGCTGAAAGGCCATCGACATGGGATAAAACATCCCCTACCACTCTCTGGAAGCCAATTGGATCCATTAAGTAGTGGGGGCGGACCATCCGAATCGGTCCCACCTCTCTGCAGAGGGGAAGGGTTGCGGAGAAGTCCAGTTGCACCAGAAAGTGATCTGACCATGGCACTTCTTTTGTTTCGCTTTTACTTAATGTCAGATCACCAACATCCATAGAGGTAAACACCAAGTCCAAGGCATGTCCGCGGCTATGAGCTGGGCCAGACTTATTCAGGGACAGCCCCATGGAGGCCATGCTTTCCATGAAGTCCTGAGCAGCTCCTTGTAAGGTCGTGTCGGCATGGATGTTAAAATCCCCTAAGACAACCAAGCTAGGTGTCTCCAGGAGCACATCCGACACGACCTGAAGCAGCTCGGGCAGGGAATCCTTGGTGCAGCGGGGAGGTCGGTACACCAAAAGGAATCCTGTACTGCCCCTATTGCCCAACTTCCAGAACATGCACTAAGAAAACTCAGTCTTACCAATAGGACGCCTGGTGCAAACTAATGACTTCCTAAAAATCACTGCAACCCCCCCTCCCCGCCCAGATGGCCTGGGTTGCTGTGCATAAGAGAAACCTGGTGGACAAGCAGCGCCAAGAACGGGCCCATCGGCTTCATCCAACCAGGTCTCTGTCACACATGCCAGGTCAAATCCTCCATCCACAATCAGGTCGTGAATGGCAGTGGTCTTATTCATCATCGACCTGGCATTGCACAGCAGCACCTTCAGGTCATGTGGGTATCCCTTGCTGATTCCAATATCCGTCCGGTCAGGACCAGACCCGGAGGCAGGGATAGTCCTCAGACAACGACTAAGTCTGCCTCCTCGGTAATGACATGGTCTGGTCTTAGCGTAACTCCTCCTCCTACCCGTGACCACTGAGATCGGTTGTCCCAGTGCATCACCCCCTGTGGAATCTGCCCCAGCCATTTTGCTTGCTGGGACCCCCTCCCGGGCAGCCCTGACCCCTCCCCTTAAAAACAAAATAAAACCTCTGTAAAAAACAGCAAAGAACAGAACAAAAGAAAAACACAAAAAACACAATAAAACAATAAAAATTACAAATACACTAAAATTTAACAGATTCCCACACCCGGCTAAAAATCCCTCCCTAAAACCTATGTAAATCAAAAAATACAGTAAAACAATACAAAGACAGAAAATTACAAACTAAAATTGACCCCTCCCCTTAAAATCAAATTTAAAACCAATACAGAAAACAAACTAATACAATAAAACAATACAAACAAAGACAAAATTACAAACTAAAATTAACCCCTCCCCTTAAAATCGAATTTAAAACCAATACAGAAAACAAACTAACAGACTAAACGATAAACAAAAACCAAAAACAATAAAAGTTACAAACACATCAGAATTACAAGAAAAGCAGCAGCAGCACTGTTTCAGGCCTCCTAGGAGCCTTAAAGCTGTGGTAGAGTATGGGTCCCGCCCCCGGGCCCAAGGTGGAAGTGGGCTTCAGGGGGAGCAGTCCTTCCAGGACTCACAGCAGCAGCAATGTTCCAGGCCTCCCAGGAGCCTCAAAAGCTGTGGAGGAGTGGGGGACCTGCCCCAAGCCCCAGGTGGAAGTGGGCTTCAGGGGGAGCAGTCCTCCCAAACACTCCCTGGCACAGCAGCAGCAGCAATGTAATTATAGGGTGGCAATGACCAGGGCCAGAATAATCCTGGTCAGGCCATAAGAGCAAGAGGAACTCCATTTTGTATATTCAATTCTAAATCTCTCTGCCTCTGATAGAAAGCAAACAGGCACAGCATGTTTGCACATCTAATGCAAAGATCTAACCACACACAGCACTTCTAAGAAATTCTAGCATAAACCACAAGAGCAAGAGGATGCAGCCCACCGCAAGTTCTAAGTAGAGCACAACCACAATTGTGCCTGTAAAATTCCACATAGACACGTGTATGAAGGTACCAGGTACATAACGCCACCTAGTAGAGTTGGGCGGGTGACTTTGCATCTTGGGGTGCTCTCTCTTGATTGGTTGATGAAGTACTGCAGAAAGGCTGATCTTCACTTCACTCTGTCAAAAAAGGTATAAAAGCACTCTGTGTATGCCCATGGGTCGGGCAGAATGAGAAACTCATTCTCACTGCCACCATTTATTGCAATAAATGTTTTAATAAATCTGTTTTATAATATGTACAACTGCCTGAGATTTCGTCTGGTCAATTTGGGAAGCCAATCATCCATATTACATTTCTGGTGTCCTTACATTTCTGGTGCCGTGCGTGACTCGGATGAAGGCATTTCCCTGAACCAGAGGCAGTCCCCTTTTGCCCCACTGGACAGGGCGCAGATTCCTAACGGCGCCTCTGGTCTGGTGCACACCGGCAGACTTTTTCCGGAGGATCAGAGGTGGCCCTTGAGTTTCCGTGCCCTGGATGAAGAGGCAAAAGGACCGAGGTTGGAAGGGAAGAACAGGAAAAGCCGGCTGGGGTAAGTAGAAAGGGAAAAGGTACCTTGAAGGGAATTGGCCCCCTTTAATGAGGGGAAGGGAGATCCTGATCACATCTCCAGCGTGTTGGTAGTACTCAGTTAATCAGAGGTCAACTGGGAAAACCAGGCGCTTTGGGTAAGAGGCAAAGGGAGGAGGAAAATGTGTATGTTAGTAGTCAGTAGGGAGGAGGTCCCCTGACAAATAGATACTTAGGAAACAAGGAAAAACTGGGAGGTAGAGTGTGGTAAAGTGTCCAATGCATGGTATGTGTGGCAAAGTTTGCAGTGTGTGCTGTGAATGAGGGGATACTTTACAGGGCCATAAATGGGAGGAGTGTGGTAAAGAGGAGGGAAAAATGTGATTTCCCTAAAATTCATGATAGATAAATTCAGAATGCCATAAAAGAAATTTAATTTACAAGTCCTGCCAACAACAAGTTCAGAGAAAAAAGGTGGTGCAAACCAGTATTCCCCCAAAGAGAAGAAAGGCATTGTGAGAAAGAAGAGGAAGAGAAAGGCAGTGGTTAAACGGCAACAAATGATGGCTCAAGGACCAGTGAGGAACCAGAAGGGGTTCAAAGGTCACTGGTGAAGGTCAGTTGCTAGGGAAAGGAACCACTGGACCTTAAAGGACGGAGATGTCTCGGTCAATGTAAAAGAGGAAGGAAGTGTGTTCGGAGAAAGATGGGACAAGGGGGTCCCAGCAGAAGAGAGTTCGTTGGCTTGGCAGGCATGGCAAGGAGCCATGGTCAAGGTGACTTAAGAGTTACCTGCATCTGGACTTTGTTATAAACATAGGCACCCAGTATTCTGTTTTTAAATATCCTTGAAACAGCCCCAAAAAGCCAAAAGAAGCATCAGACTGATTTTATGCCTAAAAGGGCTGTACAAACAGACAGCGGAGGATTGGTTCAGAAAAATCATCTCTGCAACCTTTAGAATGCTATTCACCACACTAGAAATGAGGCTACCGCCGCACAGGATACTGACAAAATGCCAGTAACGGTGCTCAGAAAATGTTTTCATATGCTTCAGCTGGCTTCAAAAGAAAAGAAAAGAAAAATTATGTACTTAAGTAGTTCACAACGCAAGAGACAATAGATTTTATTTGAACAATTAAAATCTTTTCCCCAAGTCCTGTTGGAACTGTGCAGACTTTAGTTTTTGGGGAAACTTACAAGAATGGGGAAAAAGAGACATTTGAGTCCTTCAAAAAGCAAACTACGTTTAAAGGGTTTAACCCTCCTACCTGCAACCCCATTTCATATGTTTTTGTGACAGCAACATGTTGGAAAATTTGTAGAAGTGCATATTTTAATGAAATGAATGTCTGTCAACTAAAGAATTCAGGATAAGGTAGAAGGAAGTTATACTGAATTGAGATTTGTGTGTAAAGACATTGTTTGAATCTAACACTACGTTGGAAGACAGGCTGCAACATCTCAATAACTCTCAAACCTCCGGCAGAGATGTGTGGCGTAACCCCCCTTATTTGGTTACACAAGCGATTCTGCATGATTTGTATTTGCACAACTTGTTTTCTCCTGCAACCTGCACTTGGAGACTGTGGCTGTGCCTGGCTGGTGTTGCCATTTCGGACATTCTATTGTGTGACATTGTGTGACCAAGACAGTTGCTGTGAAAGTAGGGAGAAAAAGATGTTATGCTTTGGAGGTCCATGTTTCGGCTTACAAAAACACTACTGCTCTAAATGCTTTGACTTTAAAATTTTTATGTCTCACGGAAACAGCCCGTTGCTACAAAGCAGCTGTAAGTTTTTCTTCTTCTAGAAACCACAAGACTTTGCATAATTTGAAAAACAGGCTTCAGTATCCTAGCAGAACTCAGCCGTCGGCAGCTGGATGGGAGGCAAATACGGATTTAAAGGACCCCTCCTTAACCCTGCACATGCATGAAGTTCTGTGGAAGGAAAGAGAAACCACGGGGAGATCCTGAAAGATGGACCAGACGTGGAATCCTGTTGCAAGCCTTGTGAAATTCTGCGAAGACTGCTGTAAGGAACTGCTGCTACATCCCAGAGATGACTTCTGTGTGCCAGACACACCTCAATGTCCAATACGTGGGACGCACTACCTCGGAGAGTTTGGTGGTGGACTAACCAGCAAGAAGTTCTAAAACAGCAGCGGCAGCTACAAGGACAATCTCTCTCCCCCCCCTCCTTTGTTTTTTATCTACAGGAAATCACTCGAGCGAAGAGCGTGTAGCCTTGCGGAGCCTGACACGATGGTTCCAGCCTGACGCTAGCGAGTCCCTGAGTGAATCCTTGAAGGAAGGGAGACGAGACCCTCTTCATTCCTAGGTGGTGAGGTATCCATTCCATCCGGTGAAAGTGCCTGAGATGACCCCCTGGATCCACACCCTGCTGTACCTAATCAGGAGTGGGTACCCAGCGCACGGTGCACCAGTTTCCCCTTGCAGCGTCTGACCGGCAAAAGACGCCCAGCGCATGGGAAACCGAAGTAGCCCCTGCTGTGACACTCCGGACGCTGTCACTCGACGCACGGGTTGAGGAATGTCCATCTTATGCAGCACCAAACATCAAGGAGACAAGGAGACGCAGTAAATCTTAGACCCTTATATATGTATGTATGTATGTATGTATGTATGTATGTATGTATGTATGTATATTTGTATGGGAGGCATCAATTGAGTGGGACCCACAGTAGAAGTCTACCTGCCCCCAAAGCAGTATCCTTAATTTGGAAGGAAGGGCAGTGTACCTGCCTCACTTGAGCGAACAGACCCAAAACAGTTTCAGAAATTGAACCATGGGGAGGGTTCCAGCAACTCCCTAGGTGATACAGGGCTATAGCTGGGTTGGGGATGTAACTGGAAGAAGTTGGCCAGGTGCACCCCTCAGTTCTGGTTTTGGAAATGATGGGAGAAGCTTCTGGTAGCCCACTGATATCTAATGCAAGCCTCTCCTGATTCTGGCAAACTGGAACAATAGCCATTCTTTCTGTAGCCAAATGCTCAGCTAGGACAAACCTCCAATTGTTTTATATATATATATATATTCCTGGCCTTTAGAACTGTGTAGGAACTCTTGAAACCCACTGATTTGCATTGAAGCCCAGTACTGAGCTGAGAGAGAACTGTGTATTTTCCTGCTGACATAAAGTTTTGGAAACAGTGGCTAAAGCCCCTTGGCTTTTAGATTTCCAGCAACTATAGTATCCTAGTATCTCTGAAGACTAGTGTGGCCATTATAGATTCATGGCCCACCTGAGAGAAAGAACCCTTTGTTGCCAAAAGTCTGTATTGCGATTTTTTTGTTGTGCCTCAAATGGAAATGCAATGTAGTAGAAAGTGGCACTTGTGCTTCGACAAAAATGATGTTTGTATAATGCAAATATGTGTTCCCAGTTAGGTCTAACAACACGAAGGCTAAAAACTTCAACAGAAAATGCTTAGGAGTTATGGAAATAGATTAATCAAAAGCTGAACCAGGCTTAAATTCAGCAAGCATTTTTACTCTGCTTTATAGCATCAAGCTGAAGCAGAAAAAAAAAAAACTTTCATGGTTATTTTACACTGACAGTTCTGCAGACTGAATGCCTTAATCTACAGGCTCTCAGAGTTTGTGTATAGCCCTATGAATTAGCTGATGGTGTCTATCCTAACAATGAATTATCCTTTCCCCCTTAGGAAAGTTTCCAACCCCATGTGTATGTGTGGTAGCATTTTTAAGAAACTGCTTAGTAATGCACGTTATTCACAAGTTTTAGAAACACTAGCTTGTATACCTTAAGTTAAGAAGTTTCAAAATGAAGGTCTGAATGTGCCAGGTAACAAAATTTAGGTCTGTTTGTAAAATATTTTGCTATTTGATTTAAGAAAAGCAATGTACTATGTCTTTAATGACTGCTAGTTCCTGATCACAGCCGGAGGTTCCTGGAACCTTTTTAGTTCTGGTGACACTAAGAAACATTTAACAGCCTTGGTCAGGTATTTTAACTGTTCAGTAGAAAAGGCAGCCCCCACCACGAAGTTATCTATCTGCCTTGCACTATTTCCCTGGAAGTCAAAAACCTAACATTTGAGCAAGCTTCCAGTTAGCCTTCTTCTGCCCTACATACTTCTTTGAAGCCCAGCAATCTTCTGAGGGCTCTGAAGTCTCTCAATAAAAAAGCATGAGGTTTTGGCCAGACTCTCAGGACTAGACGCAGCTGGCCAGGTAGCCCTTCTGAACTCCTCCTGCTGTGTGTACATCAATCAGGCTCAACGCGTGGTGACCGATATTGGACGGATCAGGGAACTAACATCGGTATACAACCAGAGTAAACGTGTTGAGAGTGATGTTAAAAACATTAAGAAGCAGGCTGATCTGTACCACAAGGTTAGCCTAGACGGTGAAGGTCTACCCAGTGTATGGAGTTAGATTAGTTCTTGGCTCCCAGGTTGGTCATAGTTAAAAGAGATTCTGCTCATAATATTAATTTTCTTTCTTATTGTCTTAGCCCTATGCAGAACCTTGGTCTGTATAAAGCTTCTGGTAGCCCTTCTGAGACAAGCTGAATAACAAGCCTGGGAAAAGTCAGCAGAAGCTTCCTCACTTACTTTGCTCTCTGTTGCCCATCCTTTGGCCTAACATTGGAGCATGGGAAGCTGCTGGCTCCTCTGTAGAATCATAGAGTTGGAAGAGACCACAAGGGCCATCCAGTTCAACCCCCTGCCAAGCAGGAAACACCAGGAAACACTGTAGTGCGATGGGTCAATCAAATGGAGATGCAGAAACACACCTGTTCTTCATCTCCATATTGAAGAGGAGGGAATATAGGGTGGCAATGACCAGGGCCAGAATAATCCTGGTCAGGCCATAAGAGCAAGAGGAACTCCATTTTGTATATTCAATTCTAAATCTCTCTGCCTCTGATAGAAAGCAAACAGGCACAGCATGTTTGCACATCTAATGCAAAGATCTAACCACACACAGCACTTCTAAGAAATTCTAGCATAAACCACAAGAGCAAGAGGATGCAGCCCACCGCAAGTTCTAAGTAGAGCACAACCACAATTGTGCCTGTAAAATTCCACATAGACACGTGTATGAAGGTACCAGGTACATAACGCCACCTAGTAGAGTTGGGCGGGTGACTTTGCATCTTGGGGTGCTCTCTCTTGATTGGTTGATGAAGTACTGCAGAAAGGCTGATCTTCACTTCACTCTGTCAAAAAAGGTATAAAAGCACTCTGTGTATGCCCATGGGTCGGGCAGAATGAGAAACTCATTCTCACTGCCACCATTTATTGCAATAAATGTTTTAATAAATCTGTTTTATAATATGTACAACTGCCTGAGATTTCGTCTGGTCAATTTGGGAAGCCAATCATCCATATTACATTTCTGGTGTCCTTACATTTCAATAATAATAATAATAATAATAATAATAATAATAATATATTTATACCCCACCCATCTGGCTGGGTTTCCCCAGCCACTCTGGGCGGCTTCCAACAAAACATTAAAATACAATAATCTATTAAACATTAAAAGCTTCCCTAAACAGTGGCCAGATACCTGATCCCCACAAACCCACAAAGGGGAAGTTGAAATACAGATAGAAATTTATACACATTAAAACGTCTGTCTTGGGTGTATGTACCCATGGAAAGGGGAACTCCACTATGTAACTTCTACTACGTATTGTTCTCTCTCATGAGAATGGGGCCTCTGACCAAACCCCCAGAGGAATTCCCCATGGAAAACAAAGGACAAGCCCCATACAATCTCTGTGTAAGAGAACCATATTTCTCCAATTAATTGTTTCTCTCTCCTAAGAACATTACCCCTTAACCATAGTCAATCTTTGACCTTCCAACTAGTCAAAGTCCTTTTGTTATGACTTCCTCTTTGCTGGAGATAAAATAACTCAGCAGGGCAAGCGTTTAAAACAGATTCACATAGAGAAATTTAAAGAAGATATTTCCATGGCAAGTGAAGCCTTTTCCGACACACATCTGCTTCCCCCACCCCACCCCCAACCTGTGTTTTTGCTTTCGTGGGAGGGAAGGAATTCCAGAGACGTTACTGATTCATTGCTGAATCATTAGAACGAAGCACCCGTTTTATCTATCAGCAATACAGAAAAGAAAAGAAAGTTTCAGAGGCCTGACTCAAATGCTACATTTGCAGAGCATCAGCCACCGAAGACACAGAAAAATGCTCTTAATAGTTTTCCATATGGTGCCTAAGAGAAGGGCTGCAATGGTCTGGGTAAAATTGGTAGAGGAAATTGGAAAGGTGCTAGGAGAGAGATTACTATAAAGAAATGTTATGGCCCAGTGTGTATGGGAAACCCTTCTTCAGGGGCAACCCAGTTTTATTCTATGATTCTATTTATTTTACGTTGGGCTACTGCCTCTCCTTACAGTATTTCCTCCTATTTCCTAGCTCATGTGAAGTCCTTGTTCTTCTGCTTATTGGTGTTACCCTCCATTTCCCCCCCCCTCAGATAAAATGGACAACGCCGGGATTCCCAAACTGTGGTGCTGCACATTCATGGCGTTAAATGTTCATACTGATATTTAATTGTATTTTTATTGCTTTAATTTCTTATATTACAATTTGAATTCTATGAAATGCAATGAAGTACAAGATAGAAGAAATAAAAGCAGCAATAAAAAAACATGACTAAAATAATCCAGCATCTACCAGCACAGAGCTTTATGAGAACCACAACAGGTCCAAAAAGAAAAAAGAAAAAGCAATATGGCTAACCTTACCCAACAACGCCCCCCCCCCACCAACCATACAAACAAGCCACACTGCAACCAACTGAATACAACCCACCAAACTCTGGATCCTCCAACCCAGGCATCCCCAAACTGCGGCCCTCCAGATGTTTTGGCCTACAACTCCCATGATCCCTAGCTAACAGGACCAGTGGTCAGGGATGATGGGAATTGTAGTCCAAAACATCTGGAGGGCCGAAGTTTGGGGGGTGCCTGCTCCAACCCCTCGCAATGGCAATAAAGATAAATAAATAAATAAAGGACCTAACCATGTGATGCTGACACAAATTCCCACACTAGCACTAAGCAATAGAACAATAGAACAATACCCCCATATCCCCCCCCTCCCCATTTCTTTCCCCCTTCTCTCCCCCTAGCTGTAATATGTCTATGGCATTAAGTGTCTCATACTGAACATTAATATGAACTGTGAAAAAGACTCTATGAATCAAAAGTGGAGACGCTATATGTACTTTCCCTTGTTTAATTGTTTATTTCGTAACACAAGAAAATATTCAATAAAACTTTTTTTTTTAAGGGATAAATCATTAAGTGGTCTCCCAAAACCCTCAACAATTTTCAGCTGATGAGTTGGGCAGGGGGTAGTTTGGGAACTGCTTGCCAACACCATGTGGGAATTCACTTTACACAAACATGAATGGGCACTCACACTGTTCCCTACAACTGCATAAAAATTAAAATACAGAAATTGACCTCCTGGTTTTCGTGCTGTGTTAAAGACTCCTTGGGAGACAGAGTATAGCCTTCTTATCAAGAGTTCTGCACATGTGAGGCAAAAAGTTCATTTGAACTTTCCACAAGCAGCACTAGGAACTATTCTACATGTTACACCACAAAAGGCAGGAGACTGAACAGGCAGAAATCCTCTTTTGGCAGCCCCTTACATAACTAGGATTGTCAGGGTACTTAGGCTGTGACAATGGAACAGATTTAAGCCTGTTATATAGAAAAGCCCTGCGTCAATCAGTAATTGTGGTGGTAGTACTTTGCTACACCCCCCCCCCCAAGTGATAATTTAGCACATATAGTCGTACCTTGGAAGTCGAATGGAATCCGTTCCGGAAGTCCATTCGACTTCCAAAACATTCGGAAACCATAGAGCGGCTTCTGATTGGCTGCAGGAAGCTCCTGCAGCCAATCAGAAGCTGCAGAAGCCCCATCGGACATTCAGCTTCCAAAAATAGTTCGCAAACCAGAACAGTCACTTCCAGTTACAGGTAATTAGCCGTGTTGGTCTGATGTAGTCGAAACAAAATAAAAAAAATCCTTCCAGCAGCACCTTAGAGACCAACTAAGTTTGTCATAGGTATGAGCTTTCGTGTGCATGCACACTTCTTCAGATACCAGATACTAGTCACTTCCAGGTTTGCAACGTTCGGGAGCCAAAACGTTCGAGAACTAAGCTGTTCAAAAACCAAGATACGATTGTATTGATACCAAAGCCCATTAATGTAATTTTTCAGTTTAAAAAGTATTTCATCAGCTAGATGAATCCATATATATGAAATCCCATATATATGAAACATTCATATATATGGAATTTCTGCTAAAGGACACATCTATGTTAGTTCCACCAGATTTGTGGGGAAGAGGAGGAAGGACAGATAATTATCTTCTGGATTTTGTCACTTATCTCAACCTTATTGATCTTTGGCTACCAACAAGCATGCACACAAAACATTTTTTTTTCTGTACCTTGATTGTTTCTTTGGAGGTGGAGGAGGTGGTGCAAATTCCTCAATTCCATTCCTGTCTCTAGGGAACTCGAAGGCAAAAGATGCTGATTTGCTCATTCCTGCAATCTTGTTCTCCTGGACAGAGTGTTTCCCCCCCTGATGGCAATCAGAAATACTTGAGGGACTGCTTGCCCGGTTCTCCGTTTCTGTCTCTGGTGTGCTTTTCAAGAATCCCTGCTCTTCTTCCTCTTCTTCCTCTATCCTGCACTGCCTGCTCCAGGAGAGATTGTAGTACTTCTGCCTCCTCTCAGAGCTCAAGGGCGCTGAACCTTTGTTCGACTCCTCTGGAGAGATTTTGTTCACATGAGGGCATACGGACGATGCGGGCTCAAAGATTGTGCTATCTGCGCTGTTCTTTGGAATGTCAAGACCCCGATGGCCGTTGTTATCACAAGTTTCTGCCACAAAAGAACTTGCAGGCTGTGTGAAAGGCCCCTCTCCTTTGGACAGTTTTGGGGGGATAGCAGGAGTCTCGCCAATCCCATTTCTGCTAGTTGTTTGGGACTGAAGACCTGGGCCATTTTCCACTGGGCTCATCTCGCTGCTTGCTTGCGACATTTCTCTGTATTCGGAGAAAGGGGATGTTTTCCTAGCATCTGAATTAGAGGTTGGGCTAGGACTTGGCCACTGGACCCCTACAGCTGAGTCTGGACTGCTAAGAAAGATAGTCCGGTTGTCATCTTCTGTGTGGGCCGCCACAATGGTAATAGTCGCTGGTACCTGCGTGACAGATTCTTGGAACTCTCTTTCGCAGTCCAAGTGGAGAGCCTTCCCTCTCCAGAGGCCATCTTGCTTATCTTTACAGGGGCTATAAGCCAAGGGCTCACTCCTTGCATGTGTGTTGGCATTATTTAGCGGCGTCTTTTTCCTCTTCGTGCTCTCGGCATAGATAGGCTCGTTTTGAGAGGCCACTTCAGAGGAAAGATGTTGCTCTGCGGAATTGCTTGCATTTTCTATACGCTTGCCTACAGTCTGATCTGATTCTCTAACCAAAGGACAGCAATAATTGCCCTTGGGTGAACCACAGGGGCCACTGCCAGTATCTGAGGGAAATGCTAATGTGTCCATTTCGGTACATAAGTGGTTGTATACGTAACTGTGCGGCGGATGCTTCTCCTCCCTTTGAAAGTCTGAATTCAAGGCTCGGCTTTCCCCTTCACTGAAACTCATGACTACAGGCTCGGTTCTTGCATCTGTCACAGCCTCTGGCCCCTGAAGTTTTGAAACAGGGTTTTCATGCCACACCTCTTTGGTTTTGGTGCTGTCAAATCCCTGGCGGACAGGTGCCTCTTTGCAATAGTCTGTGATGGAGCAGTACTCCCCACCTTCACTTTCTAAATCAGAAGAATTGAACATACCAGCTCTCTCTGAAAGGGATGCTTCCTCTCTTTGGTGGATGGGAGAGTATCTTACGGGGTCCACAGCAGAGCCAACACATCTGTCACTCAAAAAGGATGAATTGTGGCAGAAGCCCAGATATGGCAAGGATAACTTCTCCTTGCTGCCCACTTCATTTCCATTCTCCCGTTCACCCATATCATTCAGAAATGCCACATTACTGAAGGCGACATTTCTCGCTGCACTGCTTTCAAGACTGGAGGAGCCAGCAGGACTGTGCAAAGTACAATCACTTGGAGTATTCTGAATGACAGGCTTCCTTATGATGATGTTGTTGCTGAATTTGTCGATACACACTCTTTGTTCTTCTCCAGATTTCATCAAGGCAAGATTTCTGGGTGGCATTCTCTTGTTGACCTGCATTGATAAACAAAAATATTATCTATATAGGTCTGTAATTTCTAACTTGAGATTTATAAAATTAGATCTATTAACAAATTTATTTCATTATCAACAGAGGATACTTCTTTCTACAAGACGTATCAGCTGAACATATTCTTTATTTCTTCAATGATTATACAGACTCTTATGGTGCTGGAGGAGACTCTTGAGAGTCCCATGGACTGCAAGAAGATCGAATCTTTCCATTCTGAAGGAAATCAGCCCTGAGTGCTCACTGGAAGGACAGATCCTGAAGCTGAGGCTCCAATACTTTGGCCACCTCATGAGAAGAGAAGACTCCCTGGAAAAGACCCTGATGTTGGGAAAGATTGAGGGCACTAGGAGAAGGGGACGACAGAGGACGAGATGGTTGGACAGTGTTCTCAAAGCCACCAACATGAGTCTGACCAAACTGAGGGAGGCCTGGCATGCTCTGGTCCATGGGGTCACGAAGAGTCGGACACGACTAAACAACAACAACAGACTCTCGTGAATATAAAAACATGGAAACAGACACTCCAACAAGAATTATTGTTTCAAAAAGCCTGCCTAAAGTTTTATATCCAGGAACATCTCCTACATCAAACTCACAAAACAAAACAGACGTTTGATATTGCCATTGCTACCAAAAATACAAGACTCAATAAATCTATTTTAAAATATAATCTTACTCTTCTATCGTTCAAGTACATGCTATGGGGATCTATTTACAAAGGATTATTTTACTCTGTTTGTAAAGAACAAGGACAGCAATAAGCACAATAAAAACAGAAGATCTGAAAGATTTACCTCAGACATCCGCACTAATAACAATATCATCTGACATAACAAGAATGACTCCAAAACAATAACAGGCCTTAATGCCAGTAAAATGTGACAAAGTGAAATGAACTTTATATCCAAAGGACACAGCTTCTGCTCAATACCAAGAGAGGACAATGCAGTACAAATGAAAAGTAACATCAAAGCATTTGAAATTAGATGCAGATTAGGTAATTCCACCCCATGATGACTCTAAGCATACGACACACTTCTGCAATAGAGGTTTTCTTTTACTGTTTCTGCCATCAAACAGACACCTAATATCAATATAATTCCAGTCATAGAATCATAGAGTTGGAAGGGACCCCAAGGATCATCTAGTCCAACCCCTTGCAATGCAGGAATCTCAGCTAAAGCATCCATGGCAGACAGCTCTCCAACGTCTGCTTAAAAACTTCCAACGAAGGAGAGTCCACAACCGCCTGAGGGAGTCAGTTCCATAGTATTTCTGATTCCTTCCCAGAACAATTAACATCCACAAAACAATACCTACTTATGACAATGTTTCAAAAGCGTAAAGAATGGTTCTACTGGATATTTATTTATTTGCAGTATTTATAGCCTGCTTCTTCATTGAATACTTTCAGTCCCAAAGCAGGAAACAAAGTAATAAAAATAAACAGAGAAAAACAACAAGATACAAAATTACAAAACCATACAAACAGGTTCAACAAACAACAAATTAACTTTTTTTATATAAGAGAAACAAGCAAAATCAGATTTAACCAAATACCTAGGTGAAAACAAACACAAAACATTCAAACAGACTAAACAACCAATGATCTTAGCAGGCATCCCCAAACTTCGGCCCTCCAGATGTTTTGGACTACAATTCCCATCTTCCCCGACCACTGGTCCTGTTAGCTAGGGATCATGGGAGTTGTAGTCCAAAACATCTGGAGGGCCGCAGTTTGGGGATGCCTGGTCTTAGCAATGGCTTCATAGCCATTAAGCCTACTGACTAGGGTGGACCTGCTGTAATATTAAACACTGAAGAGCAGAAGGCGAAAGCCCTTTGTCCAGGTATTCTAAAATCACAAATTCTCCTCATCTTGAAGTACACAAGCCACGCACAGGTTCTCCATACTTCACTGTGCAAGAAGGTACAAGAAAATTGATGCAGGCCTAAACCAGGGGCGGAAAACCTCAGGCTCTGGGGCTTATTGTGGCCCCCAAAGCCCCTCTGGCCCATGGGAGTCTTGGAAGTCCATGCTCTGAGTCTGCTCCCTAAATTGCACCTCTCACTACTCCTGCTCTGCACACTTCTCAACAGCTTTTGCCCAGCTGGAACGTATCCTTGAACTAGGATATAATGTTTGGCTGGGTGGAAATATATGTGTGTTTGTGTGTGTTGCAAACCTCTGACTTTTGTGTGGCTAGAATAGAGCAATTTGCCTCTGGTGTTATCCACCTTTTGCTTCTGGCACCTACTCCCCACCTGCATGCAACCCCCAAAAGGATGAGCATGATAGAAGGTTGACTCAAAACTTTTCTCCACCCCCTGTTCTCCACCCCTGGCCTAAAACGTTCACTTGGAGAAATGAAAGCAAAGGAGGCCTAAAGAGCCCTGAGATCTACAGATAAATGGCAGTATATAAATTTTAATAATAATAATAATAATAATAATAATAATAATAATAATAATAATACACATGACACTGACCAAGGTGGTAGACAGAGAGCAATGCAATTCTGGTTTGCATCACTTTGTATGTGTGGACGACACATCTTCCTATATATATAAAAATCATGAAAGTGTGGGCTCCACTTTTCTCCGTAACCGCTTGACCGATCGTCCTGAAATTTTGACACAACGATCCAGATCCTTTTGCAGCAACAAGGCCCAACATTGCCAAGTGGAGGTAGGGGCCTGCCTGGGGGGGGATGGGGGCCCGGATAGGTAATGGGTCACAACAGGGTGGGGGGAGACACAGGGATGAAACCTGCCCTCTCCACAGTATTTCGCCTCGACTCAGGGGGACTCTGAGGCTCAGGGGGATCTGAAGGGGGGCTATTACCCTCCATCGCACAGACTAACACACAGCAACGCGTGCAGGGCCAGCTAGTTATTGATGTAAAACAAAAACACATCACTCACACCCTGTCCAAGCAGGTCAGAGATCCGTTCTCCCTGGTGCGATAGTTCACTACACGCTACACGTTGTTTTTAATGTGGGTGCACATTCAAAAATACGATCCTCTCTCATCTATTCTCAGTCTATAATCTTATTCTGAACTAGTGTAATTCAGCCCGTTGAGTAAACGGGCGCTAGAACATCCCGGGGTTCGGAGAAGCGCTTGCGCAGCGCGTCTCCGAACCCCGGGACCTGTCCTTGTTGTCGGCGGCAGGGGGACAGGAACGAAGGAGGAGAAAGCAGCCCTTTCTCCTCCTTCCTTCCTCTCCCCTAGCCGCCGATAGGAAGGAGACAAAACACCCTCTAAGAGATGAGGTCTACTAGCCTTCTCCCTGAAAGGCCAGTTTCCAACATGCAGGGAATTTATTTAGTAAGTGAGTCATCCACGACTGGACTTAATGGTTAGGGGTCCCTTTACCTTTTAAAGTAAGTAAGTAAGCAAGCAAGCAAGGCCGTTGACTCATGTGAAGCCCTCCTACTTGCAATAATAATAATAATAATAATAATAATAATAATAATAATAATTTATACCCCGCCCATCTGGCTGAGTTTTCCCAGCCACTCTGGGCGGCTTCCAACAGAAAAATAAAACACAACAATCTACTGAACATCTGCACAGTGCAGCCCACACACAGTTTTATCATCTCAGTGAGAACTCAGCCTAAACTGCATGTACTTAAATGGGAAAATAAGAGTGGAGAAGAGAGAAAAATGTTCATTAATGTTAGTGATCAAACAAAAGCCACTCTGGTAAGGACATCCCCCCCACCCCAAGTTCAGGGCAACTGATAATTTCCTCTCCCACTTCGTGCTATAAAATGGAGCAGCTTTCTTGCTGCCCGTATCTGTTATAAGCATTACGAAGGAGTAGGCGTTGTCCCTTGTGAACTGGAATCTGGTTTATTGAGAAGCAAAGTCACGGCAGTTCAAAAGCCGTGAGAGGAACCATCCACATTAAGGGAAACCTGTGCATTAGGAAGAACATCAAAGAGCCGTGGGGCGACTCTCTTCCCAGGAACGGCAGAAACAACAGGGCTTGTGTCTGGGAAATAATTTTCTGAATCGGTCACTTCTGATCTCGCTGAGTAGAAACACGAGATATCCATTGCGCATCAACACACCCAGCAGCCACTTTTGCACCCTGATCCAGAATGATGTTATGGCTGCACTTCTGTGCACGCTTGCCTGAAAGCAAGTCCCATTAACTCAACAGGACTTAATTCTGAGTAAGCACACACAGTGTCAACTTTTCAAAGTTATGGGCTTCTTTCTTTACTTTTTCTTTCTGTGCAAACATTGCAGTAAGGGCTTAACTACACATTGAGTTAAATGTGTAATGCACAGCATTGTCAACAGGGTTGTGGGTCAATGGGAGTTTTTTTTTGCCTACAAGTATTCGCCACATGGAGGAATATTCATGGGGATCATTTCTGGAGAAGGGAATAGTTAAAACTCTTCTCCCCACATACTACTTGATTAATCTACTGATTAAAGCTGGAAGCCTCATTTTTAATCTGAATTTAACAGTGAAAAAGGTGGTGCACAGCTTTGAACAGAGAAAAAGGGTGGCAAGTATTAACAGGCCACAATTTCATATCAAATATGATGAGACCCCGCTTCCTGGAAAGGTGAGTTTTCCAATCAGATGCTCTGACAAAGAATGCCTGAGCTACTCATCCCAGAAGTTCAAAATTACAAAGTAAGCCTTTGAAAACTTCAAATAGACTTTGTAATCATGGGATCTGAAAGCATAATACATGTAGGGCTCCTGAATATATTTTTCTTTCCCCTTTCAAATCTGCAGCTTTGAGGCACATTCCATTTTCTCCTGGACAAAGAGGGCTGGAGTACTGCTTTTTTAAAAAATGAATATAAAAAAGATACCCAGAATCTCAGAAGCAGAAGCCCTTAAGCACAAAAGCCTTTCTTCTATCCTCTCCACACAAACTGACATGATTCATTCACTGCCTGCTTGAAAAGGCTTTCGGTGGCACATGTGGGTAACTGAACGCTGAACTCTGCTTTAACTGGTTTTGATGAAATTTTGCTCATTAAAAACCAAGCCCAATTAGAAACACTAGTACTTTCAAGTTAGTGCATGAAATAAATTGCTCATTCTGCCAACCACTCTGCTCTTTCTTTACTTAATAAGTCTTATCTACAGTTAAAGAGTTGCCGGCAAATTTTGCCTAGAGCAAAATATCAAGGCTAATGCGGAAATGCCTGCTTGGGGAAAAGAGCCAAGGCATTAAATAGGCAGCAAAAAGGGTTTTTTTAAAAAAATACCAGTGACAATTCTTGATGTGTCGTGGTGGCAGCGGCGGCTGTGTTCAAACATCTTTGCCTGAAATGCTTCTTACAACACATTGTAGTTTAAGAAATGACAGTAAACTCTGTAGCATTATTAACAACCTTCCCTTCAGCAGGAGAAGAGGCAGAACAGTTCAAGGCAAATCCCAGGTGGAAGTACTGATTCATGTTCCACTTCAATGTCTGTTTGTGGGAGACCACGTTTGCTGAGATATCCTGCATCATGATATCTGGACGGATGTTTCAAGGAACATCAGATCTGCCGGCTAGGAACGGCTTCCTGCCAACAGAATGTCACAGGGGGAAAACCCCCCACCTTCTTTCAGTTCACATGAGATATTACTGCAGTTCTGGAACTAATGCCATTGCCATCTGTCCCTTGTAGCCAATGACAATGTCCCTGGTACTTCTTTGTGCCTATTCACTGCAGTGGAAGCTGCATCAGAATATTCTTAACCTTGCCAGCATGAGGAAGTTGCCCCATATAGGGGAAGATCAGTCTCAAATAGGGCCTTGCTGCTCTTAGGTCTCTAAAATGGGGAATTAATTCAACATGGTGGCTTAATTTATCAATTTTTACAAAAACGTGTATGAGAACTCAACCTGCCATCCGAAATTATAAAACCCTCCCAGTTGTCAACTTCCATGTTTCCTCGTTTTATTTTCACCTCTCACTCTGGCACAAGAATTGGTGAACCAATTGCAAACACTCCCGATAAGTAATCTATACTTGCTCCAAGCATCTCACCCCTTGCTTTTTCCTGTAAGACCAATTGCAGTCGTTAACAGTCATCAACAGGTTTACCACACCTATCAGCCAATCACCCATTCCCACCACCCTTCTGAGTAATACCCCTCCCCACCCTCTCACTATATATAAGGGTCTGGGGACTTCTGTTTCAGTGTATCTGAAGAAGTGTGCATGCACACAAAAGCTCATACCAATAACAAATTCAGTTGGTCTCTAAGGTTGTACTGGAAGGATTTTTTTTTTATTTTGCTCCAAGCATGTTAGTTATAATGGGACAAGTCAGTGTAGAGGACTGAGTTTAATAGAACCCCCTAGGTGGGATCCCCTAGGAACCAGCAATCTACAAATGAGTCTATTTTCAGCCCATGCCACTTTTGCATGTGTTTACTCATAAATCTGCCCTGTTTCTGTTTTTCAGTTCTTGTTACCACTTCTAAATACACTTAATCAATTTCTCTCTCTCTCTCTCTCTCTCTCTCTCTCTCTCAAAAAAAATACACATTTCAAAATACTCTTTATTTAGCCGTAAACTACATCTGAGTATTGGTAGGGTTGCTAGACTCAATAGAGGACAGGACTTCTGTGCCTTTAATTGCCCTGCTCTCTTTTGAGTCTGGAAACCTTAAAGAGAAACCAGCAGACCCTTTGTTTAATTTCCAAGCAAAGGGTCTGCTGGTTTCTCTTTAAGATTTCCAGACTCAAAAGAGAGCAGGGCAATTAAAGGCACAGAAGTCCTGCCCACTATTGAGGTCTGGCAACCCTAAATATTGGGGAAGTATGGAAGTTGGTGCTTATTGAAGCTTTGCTACAAATCAGTTCGTATTGGAATGCGTAAAGCTCTAATTCCTCAAGTATTCACACCTGGGGCAGCTTGAGAGCTCCCTATAGTGCAGCTGTCAAACTCCAAAAGCCCACTTATCAAGGAAAGTACTCCCTACCATTCTGGCAAGCCTAGCGTCCTGTGGGTTAGGATCCCTAGAAGCCACAAGAAGCAGTAGATCCTCTGACCACAAGCCTAGCACCTGATGTTTGGATTGTTGTGTAGTTAAGGGGTGAGGATATAAGGAGGGCTGGTCGATTCTTGGCTGCCCAACTCTCTACAGCAGCAGTGCTGTTCCTATTCAATGACTCTCACGAGCAGCTGGGGTCAGAAGGTTCTGATCATACCCCTGCCAAGTTGCTGCCAGAGAAATAAGGGACCGGCCGGAAATAGCAGGCCGCAAGTAGCACTGCCGCCATTTTGGAACTGGGCGGAGCATGCTCAGAAGTGACTTTTGATGCTGCATTGCCCAGTTCCAAAATGGCCGCCGCGCCAGAAGTCGCACTGCAGCCATTTTGGAACTGGGTACAGCAGCATCAAAAGTCGCTTCTGAGCATGCTCCGCCCAGTTCCAAAATGGCCGCCGCGTCAGAATAAACCGGGGAAAAACAAAAAAATCCATTTTTTCAGTTAGGAACAGCTGGGAAAACGGGGGTTTCCCGGGGAAAACGGGAGACTTGGCAGCTATGGTTCTGATGCCTAGAAGAGGGCAAATGAAAACTTGCTTGTGTCAGTCTGGGCAGCAGCAGGGCTCACCTGGATCCAAAGGATAACATGACAGCTGGCAAGGGTTTTGCATGAAAGTAAGTCAGGGGTGGCTAACTTGTGGACGTTCAGATGTTGCAGGACTCCAATTCCCAGCAGCCCCAGACAGCAAGGCCAGAGATGGGGTTGGGATTTGTAGACCAAGAATATTTGGAGGTTCACAGGTAAGCTCACCCTGGAGGAAGCATGCAAAGCTTTCTAGCTTTCTCTGAAACCCCAGAGGATGTTGCCCACTAAGAACCTAGGAACACGCCCAGAAATTCTGCAAGGGTTTCCTATGTTACCAAAAAGCAGTAGAATCTCAAGCCATTTGCTAATAGAAGAAAAATTACAGGAATTGTGTCATAACAAATACCAGTACTGTTCTACGTCAAATAATAATTATTTTTTACAACAGAAGAACCTTGTAAAACACACTATTTCCCTTGTTAATCATTACCTGTGGGATATCAGCACTCAGATTCCCATCCGCCCACACATCGGCAACATCCGAGTTTATCATCGTCGGTTTTACGGCAATTGTTGGCTTGGAGTAAGGCAAGGAAACTACTCCGTCATCCTCCAGAGCCGTGGGCTCAGCTTTGGCTCTGGTTCCATTCAGATCCTGCAAGAGGCCACAGCTAACCCCCAGGTCCAGGGGCGGCGCCTGCAGCTGGTGGAAGTGTCTGGGGCAGAAGCAGTTTTTGCAAGAGCCCGGCTTCCAGATGTGTTCCACAAAATCACTACACGCAGACATTTTCAAGCCCGCTTGCTTCACTTGGACTGCCCTCTGCATCTTGTATGTTGAGCTTCGCTGTTCATTTTGCACTCCGTGTAGCGGCTCTTAACAATTTGTCTTGCCATGCAACTGAGCTACCTGGAAAGAGAGAACACGTCACTGCTATTAATTTTATACAGGGAAATTTGAGGAAGACCTTCACACCATGCCACTCCTCTAAAACTTTCTGAATTTCTGCCCCTCCCCATCTTCACAAACTTATTCTACTTTCTGGGGTGCCCCACCCCCTCAAAAAACAAACAAACCCATAAGCAACAGAGGAGAATTTGCAAGTGCCTATTTGAATATGCCAGGCATCCTCCCCAACGCATGAGCGCCTGCCATTAACATTATATGTGACTGCTGAAGGAAATGACAGCACCCACAGATGAAGTGTGGAGCTGCCCTGAGGATATGGGGACATTTCCATACATCCTGCAGTTACGCGCAGGTCCATGCATCTGGTTGGCCAATGTGAAAACAGGAAGGTGGACTAGAAGGGCTTTTGCTCTGTTTCAGTAGGGCTCATCATACGGTGTGCGGATATTAAAAATAACTGTAGCATGAATGCTTCCCCGTTGGGTATTGTCACACACGCTCCCTTGCCTGGCAACAGGACCCACCTGGCTGCTCTGGCCCTAAAACAGGAACTGAGGAGTTCCTCCTTTTTGCTGCTGCTTGCAGAGTTCCCACCCAGATAGCTCACTTGGTAGAGCATGAGACTCTTAATCTCAGGGTCAAGGGTTCGAGCCCCACGTTGGGTGGAAAGATTCCTGAACTGCAGGGGGCTGGACTTGATGATCCCCGAAGTAGGACCCTTAACTGCTTCTTCTCTTGATACAGTGCCAGACAATTCCAGTAATAGGCCCTGCCCCACCGTCCCCCGTGCAGATACCTGCACAGGTGTCTCAGCCTATGGCATGAAAAACTGCATTATGCCTTAACTAGAATGGTTGCCTGCTTGCATTACTTTTTCACAACATATGTTTTACGTGGCACAATCCATTCAGCGTTAATCACTTTTCAGTCCTATTGAATTTAGTGGGACAACCATTAAGCACACACAGCAAAGGGCAGTGTGGTGCCTTAAAGACTAACAAATCCTGGGCATAAGCTTTTGTGGATCACAGTCCATCAGACGCATGAAACCTAAACCTAAACTGGCATTCTTAACTATGTGTATGTGTCTCAGGTGGGTTTCATTGCTGGGTTTCATAAAACCCATCTGAAAGAATGGAGCAAATTTATGAAATCTATCGATAAAATATGTGACTAACTCAATTACAAGTAAATTAGACAACAACCGCAAAACGGAATGTAAAGTGTCAAATTAGGAAAAAAGAAAAATATAAGATGAATGGCCAAACCAATGTTGAGTGTTGAAACTATACAAGAAAATAAGTGCTAAAATATTGTAAATATCTGGTTTAGACATCTGTATAGAATAAGAAATAAAAACTGTATTTGGAAAATGACAGAAACAACGCCAACGAGAAGGACGACAGCAGAAAACAGAAGAAAGGAAGTCGCAGGGTTGGAATGTCGGGAAAGGGAAATAACTTTTTTCTTTTCTTTCTTATTTCCTCTTCTATTTTCGAATTTATGGAGTTTATATGTTATAGTTTTAATATATGTAACCTATTTTGATCTTCATTACCTATCACGATGTGTATATATTTGTGCTATAAGGAAACTACTGGAAGTGATAGAAAAAGGATTTTTTTAGTTGTTATGTAGCAAAAAAATTAATAAAGATTATGTTAAAAAACACACAACAACTATGTGTATGTATCTAGCCAGTTTCCCACATTCCATCACACTCTACCACAATCAAGAAACAGGACTCAGAGTCTGCACACAGGAGCATGTCCTTTATTCATTACTCAAAATTCTCAAAGGAAACCCCAGGAACGCCACTCAGAGCTCTGCATGCATGGGAAATCCACTTTTCCCATGAAGCCTTTAGGCCCAAAAAGTACACATTACAGAGAACATAAGGCTGCCGCTAAAAATGGCAGCATTTTGTTGAGGCGTTCCCCCGTCCCCCCCAATCACAGGCTGTAACTAAGTAAGATATTATAGATACCAAGGAGAGAATTCACATAACACATGGCTCCTTTTTCTTGTAACACACAGTCAGGGCTGCCCCAAGACATGTTGCTACCTGAATCAAAAAGCAAGGTAGTACATACCTCGTTCTATGGTACGTACAAAAGCCAACCAGACTAGCAAGTGATTCTTACTACAACAACACTGGTGATGGGACAGAGAGGGGGCACTTGAGGGCAGCAGGCGAGCTTAGGGGGTGCAGGGCAGACTGCACGCCACTTACAGCTCTGTCCATTCTCCGCTCCTCAGCATCTTCTGCCTGAAGTGGCCACCTCACTCTGCCTAACAGTAGAGCTGGCCCTGCATAGCAATTCCCTTTGTTTTCATGCCCGTTGCGTCTTTTTGCTTCTTACCTCTCCCAACGACAAATCTCAAGCTGGAAGACCCTTAAGAGACTGTTCCCGAAAAACAGGGAAAACTAAAGCAGGTGTTTTGCTTCTCCACGGAGATCACTGGGACCTCCAAGTGCTTGACTTTTTCTGGACTGTATTCAAGGTGTTCAGGCTGTTGTTGTTTTTTACACATTCCACAGCAATGGCCTTAACAATAAGTACCTAGAAGAATATACAATGCCTATTGTCCACCTGGAGATAAGTTTCATATATCTGGGGTATGAGGTTCATTCTATGACCTGGTCACACCGCCTTTGCAAATATAGTGGAAAAGCAAAGAGCACATAGGAATGGGTTGGGCAGCGGAAGAAATAGTTTCAGCATGAATCAAACAGGAACTTGACAAACATACGTATCACTGTCTGCCACAAAAAGAAGTCAGTCAATTTCTCTATGGCTTAAAAAACATCGAGCAGTAACCAGATATATCACTAATGAGCACTATAAGTACTCACACAAAGACACACTGTGTGTTAATCTCAGCCCAGGCCCTTCAAGTGTCCCTGTTTTCCAGTAACAGTCCTGGATTACAGAAGCTTTTCTGGTCTGATTTGATCCTGGAATGTCCCGTTTGTCCTTAGGATGTCCCTATTTTCATTGGAGAAACATTGGAGTGTATGGAATATGACATCTCCAGGGCATTTTTTCCAGCCAGAACTCACAGGAACTCAGTCCCAGCACCTCTTAGGTAGGCGCCATTGCCATTCTAAGAGAACAAGAGAGGTGTTCGTGGTGTGTTTCTGCACCTCTTTTGCTTAAAAAATGGCACTGGGTGTCCCTATTTTCAGGGACGAGGGTGGCGCTGTGGTCTAAACCACAGGGCCGAGGGCTTGCCGATCAGAAGGTCGGCGGTTCGAATCCCCGCAATGGGTTGAGCTCCCGTTGCTCGGTCCCTGCTCCTGCCCACCTAGCAGTTCGAAAGCATGTCAAAGTGCAAGTAGAGAAATAGGTACCGCTCCGGCATTTCCGTGCGCTGCTCTGGTTCTCCAGAATCGGCTTAGTCATGCTGGCCACATGACCCGGAAGCTGTATGCCGGCTCCCTCAGCCAGTAAAGCGAGATGAGCGCCGCAACCCCAGAGTCGTCCGTGACTGGACCTAATGGTCAGGGGTCCCTTTACCGTCCCTATTATCATCAGAGGAATATTGGAGGGTATAACAAAATTAAAAAAAATCCTTCCAGCAGCACCTTAGAGACCAACTAAGTTTGTCATTGGTATGAGCTTTCGTGTGCATGCACACTTCTTCAGATACACTGAAACAGAAGTCACCAGATGCTTATATATAGTGAGAGGGTGGGGAGGGGTATTACTCCCTCCTTGTGGTGGGTGGGAGTGATTGACTGATAGCTGTTGAGGACTGTTAACGACTGCAATTGGTCTTACAGGAAAAAGCAAGGGGTGAGATTGGAGGGTATGTGAGCCCTGCTAGGCCTGCATAGCCTCCGTCACACCCAGCAGTCATGGTATGTTTTATGCAGACAGTAGAGCAGCCATGTTGGATCAAAATGGACGACACTTTGCCATGTCTGTGTTCCTGCTGTAGCTCCTCCTTGGGCCTTTGTGCATGTATTTCCTACTTTACATAAGGTTCACAAAGTCTCTGGCAATATGATTAGAGTAATAGGAACAGCAGCGATGAAATCAAAAGCACCACCTGTTTTGTCAAACCAGTGCGGGAAGTGTGCCAAAGTTCCCTGTGTGGCAAACATATTGGACAAATAGGCCAAACCCTACGCCAAAGGATAAATGGACATAAATCTGACATCAGGAATCACAAGACAGAGAAAACAGTAGGAGACCACTTCAATCTCCCAGGACATTCTACAGAAGATCTCAAAGTAGCTGTCTTGTTGCAAAAGAATTTCAGAAATAGTCTGGAAAGAGAAGTTGCTGAACTGCAACTTATCACCAAACTTAAAACCATGGAGAGACCTGGTCTGAATAAAGACATTGGATTCTTATCTCATTATACATGATAAAGCTATCTTTAGCCATCTCACCCCTTGCTTTTTCCTGTAAGACCAATTGCAGTCGTTAACAGTCATCAACGGGTTTTCACACCTATCAGTCAATCACCCATTCCCACCACCCTTCTGAGTAATACCCCTCCCCACCCTCTCACTATATATAAGGGTCTGGTTACTTCTGTTTCAGTGTATCTGAAGAAGTGTGCATGCACACGAAAGCTCATACCAATGACAAACTTAGTTGGTCTCTAAGGTGCTACTGGAAGAATATTTTTTTTTTATTTTTTATTTGGCAAACTACTGATGCACAAAGTGTTCCCCGTTGTCCATTCCTCCCCCCAAAAAGATTATGGTAATTCATTGTCTATGTGAATCTACCCACACAAATAGTAAAATTCATGGAAAACTCTGTGGAAAGGTCCAGCTCCATGTTGCCATTGCTGATCAATATAAAAGGTGTACCGTACTCAGTTTTAAAAAGTGGTTTCTTCTTCTTCTTGTGGAATAAATGTGATGGCAGCATAAGAAACGATAAATATTTTAAGATTTCATTTCACCATACAAATCCTTAAACTAGATAACAGCTACAGCAGCCCAGTGGCCAGGTCCATATGTCACTTTTAAACCATAGTTAAATTAAACTATGGTGTAAATGTAAATGCAAAGCAAGCTGGTGTTGCTGCCGCTGGGAGGGACCTCTGAAAATACAGTTGTGGTTTCCTTCTCCCTAAATGAGTCATGTGCTGTAACCAAGATTTATTCTTCGCTTACGGCCAAGCCATGGTTTAGGTCCTGGCAGCACAAGAGGAATGAAGATCAGCTGCACATTCAGATTGACACCATAGTTTAGTTTAACTATGGTTTAAAATGACCTGAAAACATTTTATTATTTCCTTCCTTCCCATCATTCTCAATTCAAGAAATCATTGCTTTATTTACTGTACACTGTGTGGAAAATGCTTGTTTTTACTTAAGCTGATTGACCAATTTACCATATGTTGGGTGTGTTTCAGTCACAACTAAGAAAGAAAAACCTACAATTCAGCAAATGGGAGGTATGGTACAGTCATTTGGTTGTGATATTTTATGAGGAGCTCTAAAAATGTTCCATGTTTGCTTTTTCCGGACCCCCAAATTATGGCTCTTAAATTCACAGTACAGCAGCTAATTGTTTTAGATCCCTGAATGCTGCCGCCCCCAGCAGGATCAAAATTCTCTTTTCATTCTAGTAATTGGATCAGAAAGAAGAAGACAAAAGGATTATAATGGAAAATGTTAATTGCCCTCGTTTTAAAAACTGGCCACACTGCTAATCAAAAAATCTGATGATGATTAATTGAAAAATGTATTGTTACTGAATGCACAAAGAAAGAGAAGGGGCAAAAAAAGAAAAGAAAGGATAATTAACATCTGTTTCAACTGAGCAATCAAACGACACTAGACAACTAAAGGATAGAGAGACAGGCAGACAGATAATTATCTATTTGGAATTAGTTTCACTCATTAGTACAATTATTCTGAAGTTAAGTGGCCTGAAACTTGACGTATTCAATATCTATTTGGAAATAGTTTTAAAATGTAGGCCCATCTTCTAATAATACAGCATAATTAGTTGCCAACTAGGGAGCTAAAGTCCTTTCCAAGTCTCTGCCCTACAGGATACACAATATTTCCTTCTATATCAAGAACATATGAGTACCGCTGGATGAGTAACATATGAGTACCGCTGGATCAGTTGAAAGGCTCATCGAGTCTGGCACCACAATGGCCAACAAGATGCCCATGGGAAGAAATCTTATCAAGGTAACCGAGCACAGAAAAAACTGGTTCCATGTGTCCAGAGGAAAAGCTCAATGTGCACAGCACTAATTGGCTGGAACCTGTGACGTCATGAAAAACCGAATCTCAAACAAAGATGTGCTCTTCCAAGCCCACATTCCCAGCATGTAAACACTTGTGTCTCAGCAACATCTATACTGGCTTGGTCATGTACACAGAAAGGAGGATGGCGGGATCTCCAAGGGCATGAAATGTGGCATGAAGGCTACCAACATTACATTAATCCAGCCCTTACCTTCCAAGTCCCGGACTGCAGAATCCGGGACCGGCAGCCGTGTGACACCGGAAGTTGCGTCGACGTAACTTCCGGTGTCGCTTTGCCCTTCTATGGGCACCAAAAATGGCCGCAGCCGGCTTCAAAAGTCGCTTGTAGGCATGTCAGGAAGTGCATCGACGCAAGTTCCGGTGTCGCTCCGCCCATCTATGGGCACAAAAAATGGCCGCCGCCGACACCGGAAGTCGCGCCTATGCACTTCCGGACATGCGTAGATGTGACTTTTGAAGCCGGCGGCGGCCATTTTTGGTGCCCATAGAAGGGCAAATCGGAAAAAAATGGCCGCCGGCAGGAGAAAATAACGGAGAAAAACGGGAGATGAAGTGATACGGGGGACCACCGGGAAAAGGTAAGTAAAAAACGGGGTTTTCCCGGGGAAAACGGGGTACTGGGCAGCTATGACCCAGCCGTATGGGAATCCCTTGCAGACAATCGTAGTGCTTGGAGACAAGACAGTCAGGTCGTATATCCACAGCCATGACCAAAGGAGGAATGATCCCTGGTAAGACCACAGAGAGAAGAAGCACCATAGTTCACCTTTAGCAGCAAAACCGGATGCCTTCATCTGCCCCAGCTACAATGAAACATGTTTCTCCTGTATTGGTTTCTACAGTCATAGCAGGTGCTATAACTCTCCAACGGTTTGACTCTACCCCTGAAGGCACGCTCTTTCACTGTCTCCCTGAGATAGACAGATGCCAGCAACACAACGGTTTTTCAACTTTTACAAAAGAAAATTGCTCTGCGTGTTTGTTAAATGTGATGAATAAATGGTGCAAATGTATGAGTGGAAGGCATGGGTGAAGGAAAAAACTAATGACTACAGTAGAGTGTTTGATACAAATGACGTGTGTACATATCACATTATAAGATGGAAGCCGATTTGCTAAAATGATACACGTTAAAATATGAGTGACACTGCACGCACCTTTGTTAATTCAAGAAATCTTAAAAAATATTTTAAAAATAAAATAAGATGGAAGCTGGGCTCACCCTGTGGGGGAAGAAGACACAGCAACTCCCGAGTTTTAGTTAACTGCACACACTGTTAAGACAAGATCATTAAAGTGTGTGTATCTGAAATTACAGAAAGTTAACAAATGGAAGATCAAGACAGAAGGTAAACAAATGATGGTTATCAATCCATCAAGTTTTGAACATCAGCTGTCTTTGTCATAACTTCTATATTGTCCACTTCTACAACAATGGAAACAGGGAGCTGACTTTACAAGGACCCCACGAGAAACACACCCATTTAAGGAAAAATTCCCCTTCTAATCTATTCCTCTAGCTCTATCACGTCCCACAGTTAAAAAAAATTCATTTAATACAGGATTTACTGCAGCCTTGGAAATAAATCCTCAAAATGACATGCCAGGGAAAGTTGTTACCAGCCCACTCACACCCACCCCATGTTAGTCACTTGTGCCTCAAACAGAAAAAGGGAACCAACTTTTGTAAAGCTTCCCTGCCTATTTGCCTGGGGGCAATTGTTACTCACCACAGGTGACCAGTTGAATAGCAAGTTACTAAGTCAGAATTATTGCTACTCGGACCATGCATGCTGTATATCCAGTCAAATGTATTCAATTTGTCAGGAGTTATTTCTTATCAATAAAAAAGTCGGCAATTTTTTTATTCTGAAAGTGTGTGGGCTAGAGGAAAAAGTTTGAGAACCTGGATAGCTCAGTTGGTTAGAGTGTGGTGCTGATAACGCCAAGGTTGCAGGTTCAATCCCCATATGGGACTACTGCATATATATATATGGGACTACTGCATACAGCCAGATGGGCGAGGTATAAATAAAAAATATTATTATTGTTGTTGTTGTTGGACAGTGTTCTCGAAGCTACGAACATGAGTTTGAGCAAACTGCGGGAGGCAGTGGAAGACAGGAGTGCCTGGCGTGCTATGGTCCATGGGGTCACAAAGAGTCGGACACGACTAAACGACTAAACAACAACAACATTTCAACAGGTCTGTTCTGAATAAAACTTATGTTGAATGCCACCTCTTGGATTAGCCACTCTCTCAGCCTGATTTCCTTCAGTGGGTCATTGTTGAGGATAAAGCAGGTGGGCAGGTACCTTGAACTCCTTTGAGGAAAAGTGGGATAGAAATGTAATCAATAAGAACAGCATTAAGAAGCAGCTTTTGCTAAGTTTGCAAAGTGCTTTGCATACATTACCCTAGTATAGATAACCCCCGTACAGGATCTTGCCAGTACTGTTATAGTCTGCGTGACAAGAATACATGACGGTGGCTTGCCTAAAGCCAAGCAGTGAGTTAATGAGCGTGGTGGCACCTAACTGAAGCGGGACATTCGCAGGGAAACCAAAATGCTTCTTTACAAAGCTATTGTACTACCAACCTTACTGTATGCTTGTGAAACACGGACCACTTATAAACGCCATCTCCAACTCCTCGAAAGATTCCATCAACAGTGTCTCCGAAAATTTTTACACATCACTTGGGAAGACAGGCGAACTAATATCAGTGTACTGGAAGAAGCAAAGATCACCAGTGTTGAAGCAATGATTCTTCAACATCAACTTCGTTGGACTGGTCATATAGTGCGGATGCCTGATGATTGTCTTCCAAAGCAACTACTCTATTCCGAACTTTAAAATGGAAAGCGTAATCCTGGTGGTCAACAAAAGAGGTTTAAAGACTGTCTCAAGGCACATCTTTAAAAATGTAGTATGAACACCGACAACTGGGAAACACTGGCCTGCGAGCGCTCCAGTTGGAGAACAGCCTTTACCAAAGGTGTCATGGGCTTTGAAGACACTCGATCTCAGGACGCAAGGGAGAAACGTGCTAAGAGGAAGGCGCGCTTGGCAAATCCACACCATGATCAACTCCCGCCCGGAAACCAATGTTCCCACTGTGGAAGGACGTGTGGATCCAGAATTGGCCCCCACAGTCACTTACAGACTCATTGTTAAAACCGTGTTTATGGAAGACAATCTTACTCGGATAGGAGTGATCGCCAAAGAAGAAGCAGAGAACTGAAGCGAGAGACTTAGCTGAGACATTAACAATCTGGATAGCCTCAAGAAAGGCCTGTCCTCTTGCCTTCAACCTCCTTCTGCAAACTGCAACACTAGCCTGTTGGCTCCTCTGCTTGAAATTAGACCAAGGGCCACATGGAGTTAGGCCTCAGATTCCCAATTTAGGATGCAGACTATTCCAAGGGCTACCTGAAGTTATGCGACGCAGGTGGTGCTTGCCCATCAGAAGGTCGGCGGTTCGAATCCCCACAATGGGGTGAGCTCCCATTGCTTGGTCCCAGCTCCTGCCAACATAGCAGTTTGAAAGCTCGTCAAAGTGCAAGTAGATAAATAGGTACCGCTACAGCGGGAAGGTAAACTGCGTTTCTGTGTGCTGCTCTGGTTCGCCAGAAGCGGCTTTGTCATGCTGGCCACATGACCTGAAAGCTGTACGCTGGCTCCCACGGCCAATAACGCGAGATGAGCGCCACAACCCCAAAGTCGGTCACAACTGGACCTAATGGTCAGGGGTCCCTTTACCTTTACCTGAGGTTAGGTGGCCTTCGGGCCACAGATTCCTCACACCTCAACTAGACTAATTTGTTCTATTGATTTCCATGGGATTAAAGCACAAATAACTCTCTTTGACGCCAACCTGTGGGGCTCCCCAACATAGGAAAGTTGGTTTCTAGCAGTACTCAGCCAGATGCTTCTAAACTAGGGTGACTAAAACATGGGCCTCTAGATGTTCTTGGACTCCAAATCCCATCAGGCATAACCAATGGTCAGGGATGGTGGAAGTTGTAGTCCATCAACACATGGAAGGCCACAGGCAGTGTTCAAAATTAGCCAGGCACATTTTGGAAACTCGCAACTAAGTTAAAAATGCCTGGGTATCAGGAAGGCGCCTGACATCTGGAGGTGCATGCTTGGGGATCACTGGATCTTGACTGCTTTCACACACTAATACCCCTTCCTGTAGAATTCTACCTGTTATATTTTATTTGCACAATTACAATGAATTTCAGGAACCAAAATGCTTTTTCCGTGCAGCCTGAGGAGGAGCAGTAAACAACATTATAGTTAATTGTTGTAGCTTGTCTTATCCCATCCCACTGCACTGATCACAGCTGTGAAGAATGGTCCATGCCACCATTAAGAAAAAGAGGTAGGTATAGGCCAATATAGATGTAGGCTTTCCCTGGATAAAGTGACTTTTCTTCATTAACCTAGCTCAAGGTTGTCATCTGAATAAGTCAGATGTTTAACTGATAAGCAACCAGTCAGTCCATTCTTTGAAAAATAAGGCATTGGAGCTGTCTTGCAAAAAAAATGACAACTATACATTTCGTTTTGGCAACTGTAACCTTGGTTTAGGGAGCCATTTGGTGTCCAGCTGATATATCTGAATTTCTAACACTGCCCACTGGCAATCCAACCCGGCTCTAGGAACTCATACGGTAGAATCATAGAATCCTAGAGTTGGAAGAGACCACAAGGGTCATCCAGTCCAACCCCCTGCCAAGCAGGAAACACCATCAAAGCATTCTTGACACATGCCTGTCCAACCCTCTGCTTAAAGACCTCCAAAGGAGGAGACTCCACCACACTCCTTGGTAGCAAATTCCACTGCCAAACAGCTCTTACTGTCAGGAAGTTCTTCCTAATGTTTAGGTGGAATCTTCTTTCTTGTAGTTTGAATCCATTGCTCCGTGTCCGCTTCTCTGGAGCAGCAGAAAACAACCTTTCTCCCTCCTCTATATGACATCCTTTTATATATTTAAACATATTTAAACATGGCTATCATATCACCCCTTAACCTTCTCTTCTCCAGGCTAAACATACCCAGCTCCCTAAGCCGTTCCTCATAAGCCGTTTCCAGGCCTTTGACCAGGCTAACCAGGGAATCCTCTAAACATCCTCAACTTCTAACGCTTAGACATACAGTGCCTTTCTACATGTGTGGTTCATGTTCCAATTAACTATGGTGGCAAATAACTACTCAGCACTTCAGCCTTCTATGCAACATTAACTACTGTATCACTTCTGTAGCATCCACCAAAGTGCCGTTTCATTACAATTTTAACTTTTCATATCATTCCTAATCCCATCAGCGATGAATCACTCTTGCAGGCCCAGTAAAAATATATGCAATGATTTTCTATACTGACAGCTCAGATACTGATTGCTCCCTACCCCTATCAGTGCTAATGTTACTTTTCCTGGCCGACTTACATTTTAACTGGCATAATCTTTGTGCCAAATCTGCATATTCAAGCTATTTTGGAGCTGGGAATATAATCAAATCCATGCTTTAAATGTAAATATATGCTGAGCTTTAAAATATGGCTCATACAATGGGTACTATGCAATGGAGATGTAAGTTACATTTTTTTCTGCAGTTTCATTAAAGCTTTCCTCCTGCAGAAATCCTCCAAATTGAGAATCTATTCTAAGCCGCCTACAACACATATATTTATTAATAGCTATTATTCAAATATTGAAAAGTTGGCATGAAAACGAATGAAGTTTTGCAAAGTAAATGATCAGTCAATACTACAGGTTTGGCACTACATTAGTGTGAGCACAATTCCCCCAAAAGTTTTTTTGCACAAGACCTGCTGAAATCAATGAGTTACTCTTGTGCAACCCCATTGATTTCAATGGGCCCAGTACAGGAAAACTTCCTAAAGGATGCTCCTCAAGTTTTCTTGCCCATGGTGAGAAAAGTCACACAGTTCTACCACTGCATACAATGGAAGACATTGTATGAAGCAACAGCAGCTACATATGGTAAATCCTAAGACAGGCATCCCCAAACTGCGGCCCTCCAGATGTTTTGGCCTACAACTCCCATGATCCCTAGCTAACAGGACCAGTGGTCGGGGAAGATGGGAATTGTAGTCCAAAACATCTGGAGGGCCGAAGTTTGGGGATGCCTGTCCTAAGAGTTCTGCCTATGGATATCAAGCCAACACATTATATTTCCAGGTATGGTACCAGAATACCCCATCACGGAATGTCAGCCAAGTTGGACACATTTTTGTCACTGTAAATAATTTGCAATTAGTGATCCCATGTATTATATTTTCAGCAGGTTCAACCCCCATATGGGACAGCTGTAAATTCTGCATTGCAGGGGGTTGAGATAATCCTTAGGAATCCTTCCAACCTTATGATTCTATGATATGAAATCAATGGAATCCAAGAGTACTTACAGGTGAAAGTCAGAAAATCTGAATATCGTCGAAGAAAAGTGCATTTATTTCAGTAATGCAACTTATTATTTTTTTCTTTTTCTTTTAATTTTTACAAATGCTTTCTTTTGGAAATCCCACAGTAATAAAACAAATAGTTACAATCATACAAAAATAAACATCGCTATTACACTTCATTAATTACATTCCATTTATAATTGACCCGCCTAAAGACAAATAATTACAATTACAACCAATAAAGGCTTGACATATCTTGCTTTGCATGTCAAGCATCTATCTCATATATTGGTTTCACCTTTTAAGTTGCATTACTGTAATAAATGCACTTTTCGACGATATTCTAATTTTCCGAGTTTCGCCTGTAAGCTTCAGTTGCATCACAATCAGTGCAGGGGGGGGGGGGAGTATTCCCTGGGATCACTGCACTGACTTCAAAACACTCTGGTGGAATCTACACACATATTAAAAAAACGTTGTGAAAATGCTTTGTTAAAAAACGGTTTGAAAAATATATTGAATTTGTCATAGCTCACCACCGCCATCGAGTGTCACATCTGTATAATGCACTTTACAACACACTTAAAACTTTTTATTTGCAGCTGTCCTCTGTTTAAGATCAGTAACAAAAGGTTTGCAGTGTGTGATTCCCCAGCCTAAATGCAGCCCGCTAAGCATGCCCTGTGGCCTGTCAAATGTTTGACCCTCCTCCCCCTTATAGCAATCTCAGATAGGTAGAATTAACAGGTGTGTCATGCCCCTACAGGAAATCCCCGCACAGTGGGCTCTATTTGCCTTTCTGGGGCACACACTTAACAAAGTCCTGATAAAACATTTAAAATATGGCTCTTTGGTAAGTAATAAACACTAACAATGTTTGTACTCGCAGCTGTAAAATGTTAGGCTGACAAGCAAGCAGTAGCTGAAGAGTCAAGGAAATTGGCAACTTAAAAAGGGAACTGTGATCCAGGAACATGTCCACCCAGAAATGAAGCCCATTGAGTTCAATGGGACTTCCTTCCAGGGCACTGAGATTGGGGGTTGCAGTCTAGAAACACCAAAGGGAAGAAACCAAACTAACACTTGTATATTCTGCAATCCTGCAACAGGCATATGGGAAAGGATCAGGAACACTGCCAAGTTGAAAGAAATGTGGAATATGGTTATTGCACCATATCTAATTACAGTCTGGACTTTCACAGCTTTTCCGTAAAACCCCCTCTCGTCTTTTATACAGCTTATGAGGAATCTGGTTTTTAAAGCACAGGATATTGGAAAGATCAAGGTCCAGTCAGACGTCCGGGCAGCGCCAGAGCTTTTTTTTTTGCTTTGCTTTTTAGCAAGCCATGTGCTTCGGAGGAAATGCATCTGCCCCGCTCACCCAAGGAAAACCTTGCCACTGGAACAGCCGACATGCCAACCTTGCAACGTTGCCAGTAACTTACTGGGAAGAAATGCTCGGCAAGTTCTTTCGGCCAGCCATCTGCTCTGCCGGGCGCGTTTCATTAAATGCATCGCATTGCATTCAGTTCAATGCAACCCCCCTGGAAGCAGTTAACAAAAGGCTACCTCGCTTACTGTTGTTCAACGCTCGCCTCGTGAACCACAGGAGAGAGTGAAACAGCTACCGGGGCGCGGGGGGGGGGGACGCAACACGTGTGTAAGCGTCGCGGAGCAAACCACCCACGCAAAACGCATGGAGAGAAAACCTCGAAAAGTCCTGCAAGACACTTTCAGGAAAGTGGCGTTTCTCGCGTTGCCCATTCCGTCCACGCGCAAGGCGAACTGAGTCCCCGCTTCCCATGAGCTCTCTCGGCCTCCGATGGGAGCCCCCCGAGGCCGATCACCGCCCACCACCCTGCCTACAGCCAGGGGAAAGTTTTGCCCGACGCCTCGCTCTGCAGCTCTCATGCAGCGGGTTCGGCGCAAAAGGAAGCGCGCGCCCGTACCTGCTCGCTGCGAATCAATGGGCAAACGTCACTTTGGGGAGCAGCAGCGGCGAGGAGGAAACTCCGCTTCCCCTTTGCGGCGCCGCAGCCCGGACCCCGCAGCTGCTGCTGGGGCTGCAAACCAGCAATGAATGAAAGAGGCGAGGAGGAGGATGGTGGCGGCGCGGCGGCGAGGAAGGAAACTCTTACCTCCCAGACTCTCGGCTGCAGCGCCATCCACCAAGCCTTCCTAGCGAGCCTTCCTTCTACACCGGCTAAGCAAGGATCGCCGCCCGGGCAAGCTGAGGGTGTGTGTATTTTTGTGCGAGTGTGTGCAAGCGAAGGAGGATTTCCCGGCTGCAGGCTCGCGGGAGCTCCTCTTCCTGCCGCAAAATCGCCCCTCCTCTCGCAGCCCGCCTCCCTCCCTCGCCCCCCCTCCCTCCCTCCCCAAACATCCCGCTGCCCGGAGCAGGGAGAGATTTACATGCATGATATACATGCCGAACGAGGGTCGCCTTTGCATTTCACGAACTCGGACGGAGGCGCCTGGCTGCATTTCTGAGCGTTTCCTTTCTTTCTGCCCGGGTCTCGGCTAATCCCCTCCTCGCCTTTCTCGGCATCGCCACAGGTGCTTTCGACCTCTCTTCACACCCAATTCGCTTTTTCTTAGTTTCACCCCGCAGGTGCACCGACCTCAGCAAGGTACAACACACCCCACTATCATTTATTACACACACACACATTCTGCAGCCCCTCGTTTCCCTTGCCCCCTGTTCTCTCTGCACCCCCTTTTTAGATCCCTTCCCCCAGCGCACCCTGTAACCCCATCCTCCTTCCCCATTTCCTCCTCTTGCAAGCAACAGAACACAAGGATTTCATTCTCCCAACAACTCTTAAATAGCACAGTCTCCGGACCAAAGGAGACCTCTCTTTTTCTTTAAAATAATAGAACCATAGAATGGTAGAGTTGAAAGGGACCCTAAGGGTCATCCAGTCCAACCCCCTGCAATGCAGGAATGTCAGCAAAAGCATCCGTGACAGACAAGGAAGCAAAGGCCACAACCTCCTGAGAGAAACCTTTCCACTGTTGAACAGTTCTTCCTGATGTTTAGTTGGGGGTCTTCTTTCTTGTAATTTCAAGAAAACTGTAGCATCCTTAATCTAGATTGGGGCATTGGAGGGGTGGTGGTAGGGTGGCTTGGTGGTTAACGCTTTCTGCCTGGTGGCAGGGGTGCCAACTTGATATTGGGGGCCCAGGTAAGCTCCGCCCTGCATAAGCGATCACGCCGAAGTGCACACACATTATTTGAATGGGAATGCCCACATGGGCGTAGACAGGGGGGCAGGAGGGGGCAGCTGCCCCCCCTAGAAGCAAAAAATTAATGTATTTTACAGACCATAACCAGCACTTTTCCCCTCCAAAAACTGAAGTGGAAAGGGCTTTGCTTTAGCAAGAGCAGCTAAGTCTCTGCTTGCTGGGGGGGGGGGAGACACAGCTGTAACAAAAACACATCAAATAAATAAAGCAAAGTGGCTACCAGTAGTTAAGCAGTTAAGACAATGGAGCATATATCCCCAGGCAAGATTCGATAGCTGACCATTTCACCCTATTGTTCTTAAGTGGGAGTTGTTAATGAGCATTCAGGAGCATTAAGAGTTCTATTGGCGATTTAATGAGGGTGCAGACTCAGAGGATTCAATTTGACTAAGGTGGCTCTGCAAGGCTAAAAGGAAGTGAATAAGAAAGGGGGGGCTGTAGCTTTGACAGACACAGTGATGTTTATAAAAAGCAGTGGTGTTCCAGTCTGCCCCTTCTCCTGCATCTGTATACTGTAAATCAGGGGTGGCCACCTCCCAAGACTCTGATCTACTCACAGAGTTTAAAACTGGGGGTGATCTACCCCCTTTTGGGGGGTTCAGGTCAAAGCTGTTGAGTTTTTTTAAGGAAGGGAAGCCCTGTTTTTTTGGGTTTAGGTCAAACTTGTTGAGCTTCTTTTAGGAGGGAGGGAGGCCCATTATTTTTGTTTAGGGCTTCAGGTCATAGTTCAACTTTTTTAGGGAGGAGGAAAAATTTGGGTGAGCTTTTTTTAGGGGTGCCAGTGACCTACCAGTGATCTACCACAGACATCCAGTGATCTACTGGTAGATCACAATCTACCTGTTGGACGTGCCTGCTGTAAATCAAGCAGAGAGAAAGCTGCTTACAAGGCTCCTGTACAGGCGTACCGGTATCTTCCTCCTGCTGCAGAGTTCCAGCATCACAGCGTCACCCAGAGGCACCCACAAATATGAGTTATCCCTCTCTCTATTTCTTCCTTCCCTCCCTCCCTCTTCCATCCTTAATAAAATACTGGGGGGGGGAAGATAAGCCCCACATAGAAAGCCCATCAACATGGGGGGATGACTCTTTCAAATACGGTATTTACCAATAATTGGGGGGGGGGAGAGGCACCTAGGCCTCTAGGAGTTGGCTGCTATGCCTAGGAGTAGGACAATTCAAGAAAGCAGAGTGATGCATATGCTATGGTAATATATCAATAGAATCATAGAATTGTAGTCGGAAGGGACCACAAGGGTCATCTAGTCCAACCCCCTGCAATGCAGGAATTTTTTCCTAAGGTGGGGCTTGAACCATGGTTGAAATATTATGCTGATATGCAGCAACGCCTCGGAGCTGTCGTGACTGCGGCCATGCCTTGCCTCGCCCTCGCCCGCCCTGCCACCCCCTCTCGCCTGCCCGACCCTCCCGTCCTCTTGCTGCAGAGTTCCAGCATCACAGTGTCACCCAGAGACACCCACAATATGAGTTATCCCTCTCTCTATTTCTTCCTTCCTTCCCTCCCTCTTCCATCCTTAATAAAATATGGGGGGGCAGATAAGCCCCACATAGAAAGCCCATCAACATGGGGGGATGACTCTTTCAAATACGGTATTTACCAGTAATTGGGGGGGGGGAGAGGCACCTAGGCCTCTAGGAGTTGGCTGCTATGCCTAGGAGTAGGACAATTCAAGAAAGCAGAATGATGCATATGCTATGGTAATATATCAATAGAATCATAGAATTGTAGTCGGAAAGGACCACAAGGGTCATCTAGTCCAACCCCCTGCAATGCAGGAATTTTTTCCTAAGGTGGGGCTTAACCATGGTTGAAATATTATGCTGATATGCAGCAACGCCTCGGAGCTGTCGTGACTGCGGCCATGCCTTGCCTCACCCTCGCCCGCCCTGCCACCCCCTCTCGCCTGCCCGACCCTCCCGTCCTCTTGCTGCAGAGTTCCAGCATCACAGTGTCACCCAGAGACACCCACAATATGATTACAGGTAGGTAGCCGTGTTGGTCTGGATCGAAGTAAAATAAAAAAATTCCTTCAGTAGCACCTTAAAGACCAACTAAGTTTTTATTTTGGTATGAGCTTTCGTGTGCATGCACACTTCTTCAGATACCAAGCTCATACCAAAATAAAAACTTAGTTGGTCTTTAAGGTGCTACTGAAGGAATTTTTTTATTTTACCCACAATATGAGTTATCCCTCTCTCTATTTCTTCCTTCCTTCCCTCCCTCTTCCATCCTTAATAAAATATGGGGGGGCAGATAAGCCCCACATAGAAAGCCCATCAACATGGGGGGATGACTCTTTCAAATACGGTATTTACCAGTAATTGGGGGGGGGGAGGCACCTAGGCCTCTAGGAGTTGGCTGCTATGCCTAGGAGTAGGACAATTCAAGAAAGGGGGTCGCCTGCCCTGCCACCCCCTCTCGCCTGCCCGACCCTCCCTGTCCAGCCAAGCAGGGTAGCCACCAACGCTGCCAGCCCCAGAAGTACAAGGTGGCCGCTGCCGCTGCCGCCACGATGTCATCAGGCCCGCTGGCCCTGTAGCCCCGCCCACATTCCCACTTTGTGGCCCCTCCCCTCCCGTGCCTTGGCCCCGCCCCTGAACGACCATGGCTTGCCCCCCCCTAGTTTTGATCCTGGCTACGCCCCTGAATGCCCATCAACTTTGTGGGGGCCCAGCCGCCTCAAATATTTTATTGTGGGGGCTGTGAAGCCCCCATAGGCGCTAGGAATTGGCTCCTAGGCCCGGTGGTTTTCCTTTACTGAATGCTGTCCCACAGTTCAGACACAGGGGGAAGATGCCTGCCTTCACTGGTACTGCTAAGTACTTAAAAATCCAGTATAAAGGCTCATAAGGTGCAAATCTGCATATACCAATTTTCAGACATATATACACAAATCTAAGGGCTTCCTTCTGTCATTGCTACTTTACGGTTTTCTGGTTACTGAAGGGGATTTTGGAAATCAGTCATCTCACAGGGAGTGGTTTTCTCCAGGCGGGCATGGAATCTTAACATGCCCTTTGTTTTTAAAAAATACCGTAGTTATTCATATTTGTATAATAATAATAATTTATTATTTATACCCTTCCCATCTGGCTGGGTTTCCCCAGCTACTCTGGGCGGCTTCCAACAGAAAAATGAAATAAAATAATCTATTAAACATTAAAAGCCTCCCTAAACAGGGCTGCCTTCAGATGTCTTCTAAAAATCTGGTAGCTGTTTTTCTCTTTGACATCTGGTGGGAGGGCCAGGGCCGTCTTAAGCGCCCCTGGCGCCGTGGTGTGCCGGATCTCTCCGGCGCCCTCCCGCCCCGTTTCCCAGCGCGGTGGGCGCCGTGCGCAGCTGCGCGGCGGACCGGCCAGCCAGCGGGCGGGCGCAGCTCGCGGCGCTCTCCTGGCGGGCCGGCGCCATGGTGCCCTGCGCCACCGGGGGTCTACCTAGAGCCGGCGCTGGGGAGGGCGTTCTACAGGGCGGGCGCCACCACCGAGAAGGCCCTCTGCCTGGTTCCCTGTAACTTGGCTTCTCGCAATGAGGGAACCGCCAGAAGGCCCTCGGTGTTCCACAGGGCGGGCGCCACTACCGAGAAGGCCCTCTGTCTAGTTCCCTGCAACTTGGCTTCTCACAACGAGGGAACCGCCAGAAGACCCTCAGCGCTGGACCTCAGTGTCCGGGCAGAACGATGGGGGTGGAGACGCTCCTTCAGGTATACTGGACCGAGGCCGTTTAGGGCTTTAAAGGTCAGCACCAACACTTCGAACTGTGCTCGGAAACTTTCCTGTATCCCAGGAAAGGAGGAGGAAGTGGGGAATTGGCAAAGGGGTGGGGGGAAAGCACACCTCTTCCTTCCTGAGAAAGTGATGACTCAGGGAAAATATTCCTCACAGGGAAGGAGCGGAGGGCAGCTTTGGCAAAGAAGCAGAAATGGACCACGTTGCCATTTTCTGTTCCGCCCCTCCACTGCATGCGTTGTGGGGCAGAGGCATGCTCAGGGGTCTAACCCTGCTCATCTGCTTCTGCCGCCACTAGAGCCAGCAAGGCCTAGTGCTCAGGCTGGGGCTGGGGCGTCTTCTCTTTCCTTGCCTGGGCAACAGCTGGTGACTCCTAGCCTCAGCAGGTCCTGTTGTTCCTAGTTGGGTGGCTGCCCCACAGGCGGTGATATGAAATCTGTCTCTGCCAAAATTTGGAAAGGAGAGAAAATCCCATTGTTAACAGAATGGCAGATTAAACTGTGTGAGTTCTTGGAACTGGCAAAATTGACGGCAATTGAGTAATTCAAACCAGAGTGTAATTAAAGAATGGGAAGAAGTAAAGGAATATATGAAAAAATATGGTTCCGGATTTGAATTGTTCATAAATAATATGTGAAACATGCAGGGGTGAACAAATAAGAAAATAAATACAGAATAAGAGGATTAACGTGGATATAACACAACAATGAGAAAAATTTGGACATTGAGATCACACACAGGTGAGGGGGAGTTGGGTTCAAGAGGGTATAGGGCAGGCATCCCCAAACTGCAGCCCTCCAGATGTTTTGGCCTACAACTCCCATGATCCCTAGCTAACTGGACCAGTGGTTGGGGAAGATGGGAATTGTAGTCCAAAACATCTGGAGGGCCGAAGTTTGGGGATGCCTGGTATAGAGGTACAGAGGTAGAGGATGGAATTTTAAGTGTAGATATGTGTTTGATGATTGTATATTTGGAGATTGATATGTTTGTATGGTTTTTTTAATGTATATATGAAAATTTAATTTAAGAAAATGTCAAAAAAGAAAAAGAAATTTGTCTCAGCCCTCCTGGCCAATTTCTCGTTGCCATTGCACTGGATATGTAGATGGCTCATAGCAACAGCCATGATTTCACCCCCATAAAAATTCAGTGCTCTGGAAATGACTTGCTCAGGGGCAAAGACTGCAAAACGGCCGGGCAGTATCTGCACACAATGGATGCTGTTCTACTCTCACATCTGACACCCACCGTTCCTGCGGGCATATCCAAGATATGACACAAAGCCCTGCCTTCCACACCATTCTCCAAGGGAAATCAAATCATAAAATACAAAAGCACACAAACAGCCGACCCAAACACCATTTGAATCCAAAATTATTCATGACAACCTAGCATGCCCCCCCCCGTGCAGCATTCCTTTGTCAACTCTCCCTACCTCCACCAATGCAATATCACACAGTGTTTCTCAAACTTGGGTCTCCAGATGTTGTTGTACTACAACTCCCACCATCCCTGACCGCTGGTCCTGCTAGCTAAGAATGATGGGAGTTGTAGTCCTACAACAGCTGGAGGGACCTAGCATTTCTTTCAAGAGTCTCCCCCCCCCTCACCTTTTTTCCCACCACTGATGCAAGGATAGCACTTTATTAAATCGAGGAATATTTGTAGCCTTCTATGCAAACATGCAGTTGCAAGGAAATCGATGTTTTGTCATTATTATTTAAAATTTCAATTGCTGCTGTAACTATGAACACCCTATAAACCCATACCTTCTCCCTTTGGAACAATATCCTTGAAAACAGGCAGTCCAGTCATACCTCGGGTTAAGTACGCTTCAAGTTGAGTACTTTCAATTTAAGTACTCCATGGACCCGTCTGGAACGGATTATTCCACTTTCCATTACTTTTAATGGGAAAGTTCGCTTCAGGTTAAGTACGCTTCAGGTTAAGTACAGACTTCCAGAACCAATTAAGTACTTAACCTGAGGTACCGCTCTACTGTAGTTTTCACAGTTAGAAATCTATGTCATTGTATGTATGTACTCACCCAGTATTTCCCTAGAAATTTAGCAGGAAGGAAAGGGGCATGTCAGTAGTAAGAGGAGAGAGTTTGCTTGTTTTAGCAAAACCTAAAAATAAAATTTTCTGATTCATATGCCATTTTTCAGGGAGACGCAACAACCACATGGGACCAGAGAACAGAAAACCTTGTTTTTGTACTTCGTTATCTGGAAGGGCAAATTTTGGAAGCAATTGCAAATGAGTAAGATGAAAGAACAAGGGCGGTGTGAGGGGGGAGTAAATGGGAATGTAGTTGCCAGCTGCCTCTTGAGACTACAAATTTAAACCAGTTTTGAGTCAGTTCAACAGGGTTTGCTTCAAACTAAGTACTCCTGGGTAGAGATGGGGGGAGGGATTTGATTTTGTTTGTATTTTAAAGACTACCTATTTGTACTCATCGAACCAATTCGTGAATGGAACACAACTACCCTATGAAATTCACACTTCTCTGAATGTTGCAAAGCACTTATTCAACCAGGGGAAATTATCTTACAGGGAATTGTGCATTAAAATGCATACATTAGTTAAAATAACATGAAAAATGCATTATATTAGGGAAGAGAGCTTGCAAAAATCTGCATGGGAGCCCAAACTGCATACAACATATTAAGAGAAAGTCGCAATAAACTGCTGATGAATTTTCATGACAATTTTTTTTTAAGTGCTGCAGAAAAACGGAGAACTGAATTTAAGACGGGAAAATTGAGAAACAGATAGAAACCAAAATGAACAGATTCATCCATGCCTACTTCTAGGAACTATAGGCAGAACTATATAAGGCAGAAATTCCCAAACTTATGTGCAGGGGAATGCTAGTGTGCCATGCATAATAAACTGCTAGTGCATCATTACAAATAAAATAAGTTAATGAAGTAGTTAAAAGCTCTGTGAGCTCACAGTACCTGCCCTTAGGAAAGGCGGCCCCCTGTTTCTTTGCATGCGCTGATCTGAGCTTGCCTCATTCCTGATACAGAGGTGTAGCAGAATTACCTGCCCTCTGAGGTGTCTCCTTTTGAGATGCTGCATGAATCACTCCTGTGAGCTTCCTTCCTTCTAGTTAGGGGAAATTGCACAAAACAGGGGCTTGCCCTAGAGTAATTCTCACTTTTGGAAGCTGTGGCTGGATGGTTACGTGGGAGCCGGTTGAAGTTAAATCCTTCGAAGACAGAGGTCCTTTGGCTGGGTCGGGACGATATGGGATTGGGGGGGGGGCAACTCCCATCTCTTGCGGGGGTGCAATTAGTGCCAGCACCATCCGTTAAGAGTTTGGGTGTAATCTTAGACACCTCCCTTTCTATGGAGGCGCAGATGGCAGCTATAACGAAGGCGGCATTTTTTCATCTCCGCCAAGCTAAGCAGTTGGATCCTTACATATCTCACCCTGACCTCACTGTGATCCACACGATGGTCACCTCCAGGCTTTATTATTGTAACTCATTCTACGTGGGGCTCCCCTTGAGACTGACCCAGAAACTCCAGTGGGTGCAGAATGCCGCGACCAGACTCTTTACAGGGTCCTTGCCGCAGGATCACATTCACCTGGTGCTATACCAGCTGCACTGGCTCCCGGTGGAGTACAAGATCAGGTTTAAGGTGCTGGTTTTAACCTTTAAAGCCCTATATGGCCTAGGACCCTTGTACCTACGGGACCGCCTCTCCTGGTATGTCCCACGGAGGACCTTACGGTCTCCAAATAAAAACATCGTGGAGATCCTGGGCCACAGGGAGGTTAGGCTGGGCTCGACCAGAGCCAGGGCTTTTTCAGCTGTGGCCCCAATCTGGTGGAACACTCTGTCACAAAAGACTAGGGCCCTGTGGGACTTGACATCTTTCCGCAGGGCCTGCAAGACAGAGCTGTTCTGCCAGGCCTTTGGCCAAGGCACAGTCTGACCCCCCTCCATCTGTAATCCTCATAGAACGCTAACCCAATGGTTGCCATTAATTTGATTCTGAATCGATTTTAGAATGTATATACTCGAGTATAAGCCAACCCAAATATAAGCCGAGGCACCTAATTTTACCACAAGAACTGGGAAAACTTATTGACTCGAGTATAAGCCTTGGGTGGGAAATGCAGCAGCTACTGGTAAATTTTTGCACAGTTTCGAACAAAAGTTTGGTTAAGAGAAAGCTATGCAATTGTCCTGAGATCAACAGAGAAAAAGGCCAGAGGGGCTTTGATGGGGAAGCCACCGGCGCCGAGGACAGAGGAGTTGTTGTCTGGAAACCAGCTTACTTTGTTTCTGCGCCAGGCACCAAGTGAGACTTGCAAGGCCTATTTGCAGAGCCCCTTGAGTTTCTCCAGCTCAAGGGGCTCTCCGGCACATCATGTCCCGGATATGCCGGGCCAAGGCTGGCAACCGGCTGCATCGTCTTGTCCAGCTTCTCGCAGCGCGCCATCAGGGTGTACATGGAGCGGATGCTCATGTCCACCGCCTCGCCCAGACTCTCCTGGCACCTGCGCCGCTGCCTGCAGGGCCAGAGCCGCCAGGTCCTGCAGCGCCATGGGGTCCACGGTGGGGATGAGGCAGCCGGAGCCCGGCGAGGCACTGCAACGCATCTGCTGCTCGAAGTCGCTGGCTACAAAGTGCGTGAGGCGCCTATCCCAGCGCACGCTGCCCTTGCGCTCCAGGCTGCTTGGCGGCTCCTCCGACAGGCTTCCTGCACTGCACTGGAGAACAGGTAAGTGGGACCCTCACTCGAGTATAAGCCGAGGGGGGCTGTTTCAGCATTAAAAATATGCTGAAAAACTTGGCTTATACAAGAGTATATATGGTAATTGATGGTGTGGTTTTTTACACTGTGCTATTTTTACTTGTTGTTAGCCGCTCTGAGCCTGGCTTTGGCCAGGGAGGGCGGGATACAAATAAAAGTTGTTTATTATTATTATCATCATCATCATCATCATCATCATCATCATCATTACTATTTATTTTGCACACTCTAAAAATGTAAAGCCTTTTGGGGGGGAGTAGGAACGAAGTGTGCCTTCAATTTCACTCTAGGAAAAGGAAAAGAAAAAGAATGTGACTCAGCTCTCAAAACTTTTAGGGATATGTATCATCATGACACAGTTACAATTCCCGGAAATTTTTGGGGAGTGAGCCAAGAGTGTCAAGTGGTTCCAACCTGTTTATTTGTTGTATAGGAGCTGGGACCTCTGGCAGAGTTCTCTGCCTCTGAACACAGCTACCATTCCCCTGGCACTCTGGGTGAAGCCATGACAATTAAACTCCCTAACTTCAAGAATCAATATTTGAAATCTCTTTAATGCCCACCTCCCCACATCACCCTTTATTATTTGGCTTTTGTGGCTGCCACTACGATGGTGTAACAACGATGGCAAATCTTCCCTATCTCTCTCACGGAAAGGATGCTGAAATAGAAATATCGCATCTTGCATTTTTGCCTTTCTTTAGTTCTCCAGAGAAATTGTTGAACCACTGGGCACAATAACACTACTGTGTCATTAAGACATGGGAATCTTTTATTTACTAGATTCCCGACAAAACCTTCCAATGGCTTCTGAATCTACTCTAACAAAGGTAATTCTCCAGTTACACGCTAGCTCAACAGTGGCCAATCAATTAATCACTCGAGCCTTTCTTTAACATCTGTGTGCAGAAAGCTTTATGAATATTAAATAGCTCATCTCCATGGAACCCTTTATCAAGACAGGGCAAAATAAATTGTATGGATTGAATCCCAGTGTTGTTGTTGCTGAAGTGCTTTCGTGACATATTATTAATATGAATAACAAGTGGATTTTATGTCCTTTTTGGTGTATGTTGTTGTTAAGATATTACTCATTGCTTTTAACAAGAGTCTCAAAGTGACCTGCTGGGAGAAAAATATCGTAAGTCGAAGCAACCGTATCTAAAAATTCGTGAGTAGTAAAAAATCCTATCTAAACCGCATCCAAGATGGCGGACGGAGCTCCGTTCGTAAGTAGAAACATTCGTAAGTAGAGTTATTCGTAAGTAGAGGTACCACTGTATAAGGAACCAAAAGTTTGCTAAACAATTGCAAGTTCTGAGGAAAAGCTGAGCTTCACAAACATCCCTTGTCCTTTGCCTAACCCTCAGTTCACCAAGCCATCAATCAGAGGTGGTGGGGTTTAATAAGCGTGTTGAACTTGTTCCTGAATCCAAGCTGCTACTCAGTCATTGGAGTTCACTGGGTGATCTTGGTCAGCCTCACAGGTACTTCACAGGATTATTGTGACAATAAAAGGAATTGTTGGAATTCTGGGTTGCTGGAATTTGGGCAAGCCTTCAGCATGGGACAGGGACACGGGTGGCGCTGTGGTCTAAACCACTGTGGTCTAAACCACTAAACCACTGAGCCTCTTGGGCTTTGCCGATCAGAAGGTTGGCGGTTCGAATCCCCGTGGCGGGGTGAGCTCCCGTTGCTCGGTCCCAGCTCCTGTCAACCTAGCAGTTTGAAAGCACGCCAAAAAGTGCAAGTAGATAAATAGGTACCGCTCTGGCAGGAAGATAAATAAATGGCATTTCAGTGCGCTGCTCTGGTTTCAGTGTTCCGTTGCGCCAGAAGCAGCTTAGTCATGCTGGCCACATGACCTGGAAAAACTGCGGACAAACACCGGCTCCCTCAGCCAGTAAAGCGAGATGAGCGCCACAACCCCAGAGTCATCTGCGACTGGACTTAACTGTCAGGGGTCCTTTACCTTTTACCTTTCAGCATAGGACAGTCAGTGGAAATGGGCACACGTTAATTGTTTATACTGGCAGAAAGCAAATAGCTAGGATGTATTTAGGTGGTGAGGAATAAGATAAGAGATTGCCAATCAAGACATCACCACGCACATGACGTACCACTTGCCAAAACTGAGGAAAGGCCACAGCTCAGTGACAGAGCATCTGACTTGCATGCAGAAGGTCCCAGGATGTTACTAGCCCCAAAATGGAAAGATGACAAGATACCAACTAAAGAAGAATGACAAGACAAACTGATGGCTTCCAGTACGTTTCCGAGCACAGTTCAAAGTGTTGGTGCTGACCTTTAAAGCCCTAAATGGCCTCGGTCCAGTATACCTAAAGGAGCGTCTCCACCCCCATCGTTCTGCCCGGACACTGAGGTCCAGCTCCGAGGGCCTTCTGGCGGTTCCCTCATTGCGAGAAGCCAAGTTGCAGGGAACCAGGCAGAGGGCCTTCTCGGTGGTGGCGCCCGCCCTGTGGAACGCCCTTCCATCAGATGTCAAAAAGGAAAACAGCTACCAGATTTTTAGAAGACATCTGAAGGCAGCCCTGTTTAGGGAGGCTTTTAATGTTTAAGAAATTAGTATATTTTAATGTTTCTGTTGGAAGCCGCCCAGAGTGGCTGGGGAAACCCAGCCAGATGGGCGGGGTATAAATAATAAATTATTATTATTATTATTATTATTATTATTATTATTATTATTATTATGGACTATGCGGAAATGGTGAAGCTAACTGGGGAAAGTTAGAGACAAAAACAATAGAGAATTCAAAAAAAGACTGGGAACCATTTATGTTGTACTTACAGAAACATTGTAAAGAAGTGAACTCACAAGCAGGGTTTGAGTACAGACAATTAACAAAACGAACATAGAGACTGAGATGTAAAAATTGGGAAATAATAGTGTAAGAGGCAATTTGAAAACAATTATGGTATAAGAAGGAGAATAATAGAACAATATTTAATCTAAAGAATGTAATATTAACATATAATAAAATAAGCAGGAGAAGTTAATATGTAAAGAACCAGAAGAGGAAGTTGAGGGAAGTCATGTGGGGGGGGGGGAGTATGGGAATTGTATTTTTTCTTTTTCTTTGAGATAATGTCATTGTAAGGTTCTCCACATAGGAAAGAGTTCCTGCCTGAAACTCTGAAGAGCTGCTGCCAATCAAGGTAAAAACCACTGAGCTAGACAGACCAATGATCTGACTCAGTATAAGGAAGTTTCCGAAAGGAAGGACTCAGTATAAGGAAGTTTTCCGAAAGTTTCCACCAGCAATTACTGTTGATGCTTAACAGGTTACTTTTGTTCATTGACTTTCCATGGAATGGGTAAATCCAGATTAAATGAATAAAAAGGACAACCTTTCTTTTTCTTCCTTGATGGCAGCAACATCAGGTAGACAATGCAAAACACTTTAGAACATAAGGGTAAAGGGACCCTTGACCATGGACGACTCTGAGGCTGCGGTGCTTATCTCTCTCTACTGGCCAAGGGAGCTGGCGTACAGCTTCTGGGTCATGTGGCCAGCATGACTAAGCCGCTTCTGGTGAACCAGAGCAGTGCACGGAAATGCCATTTACCTTCCCCCTGGAGCGGTACCTATTTATCTACTTGCACTTTGTGCTTTCGAACTGCTAGGTTGGCAAGAGCAGGGACTGAGCAACGGGAGCTCACCCCATCGTGGGGATTCGAACCGCCGACCTTCTGATCGCCAAGCCCTAGGCTCAGTGGTTTAACCCACAGCGCCACCTGCGTCCCTTACTTTAGAACAGGGGTCAGCAACCTTTTTCAGCCGTGGGCCTGTCCACCATCCCTCGGACCATGTGGTGGGCCGGACTATATTTTGGAGGAAAAAATGAACAAATTCCTATGCCCCACAAACAACCCAGAGATACATTTTAAATAAAAGCGCACATTCTACTCATGTTAAAATACCAGGCAGGCCCCACAAATAACCCAGAGATGCATTATAAATAAAAGGACACATTCTACTCATGTAAAAACACGCTGATTCCCGGACCGTCCGCGGGCCGCATTGAGAAGGCGATTGGGCCGCATCCGGCCCATGGGCCTGAGGTTGCCTACAGGGCCGTCTCAAGCCAGTTGGGCACCCTGGCGCCGTGGCGTAGAGATCGCTCCGGCGCCCCCGCCCTGGTGGGTGGGCGCAGCGCCCTCCTGCCGGCCTGGCGCCCCGCGCCACCGAGACTACCCCTAGAGCCGGGCCTGGTTGCCTACCCCTGCTTTAGAACATGAACAGCGCCAATTCCACACCAAACTGCTGTCTGGAAGCACCCTTGTGTGCTGCAGTTTTGAGCTTCTCAAACGGGTCCTTTAAAATGTTTGGAAAGTAATATACCGGTAACTGAAAATGCATTTTGTACAATGCATACTTTCAGAGACTGAAAGCAGCTCAACAGCAGAGCCTGTTATTACAGCCCACATGCAGCCTCGGCTGTCAGCCTATGGGTGCCCCCTGCCCCCTGCCTAACAGGGTGCCCCCGCCTCGGCTGACGGCCGAGGCTGCATATGAAGGCAACTGTGGCTTCTGCCTGGATTATGTAGAATGTGTGTAAGGTAATTATGGAAAAGTTGTGGAGAACTCGGAAGCTTGCCACATTGAGTGTTTTTGCTTGGTCCTAATAAAGGTATTACCCAAGTGTGGACTTTGTGGAACTTTTCTAGAGACACTTCCATTTCCCTGCAGCTGTGCACAGATCATGGATTTAGGCAGCTGTGGTCAAGCAGACCTCTTTCTCCATCCTCACCCCAACATGGATTCTTTGCTATTTATTTGGGAAGTGGCTGCCTGCAGCAGGGGCTTGTCCACGGTGGAGGGCTGGCGATGCAACTCTCTCTACCCAAGGTTTAGGTTGAGGGAGGAAGCTATTTTGCCAAACCCATGGCACTGTTAAAATCACTGACTCAAAGCCACTTTTCTGCTGACTCTGCTGTGTTGGGTTTTAAATGATTCAACTGCATTGTTATGACAATGTTCTCATGGTTTTTGCTGTAAACCACCTTAAGTAAAATGCTTTCTATCTAGTGTGGTGCAGTGTTTATAGCGTCTGATTTAGACGGGGGGAAACCTGGGTTCAAATCCACCCACAGTGACTCTGTCTCTCAGCCTAGCCTACTTTTCAAGAACAACCATTGTGGCACCTTAATGACGAACAATGTCATTATGGCACGTAAGATTTCATGGGCCAAAGTCCACTTCATCAGGCGCATGATGTGAAGTCCTAAACTGTCAGGAGTGCATAACCATGTGGGTTGAGGGAATGGAGAGGAGGATTGAGGTCGGAGGGAAAGATAATGTAAAAAATGAACAGACAGCTATAGATAGCTAAAATCAAAATGGTTACTGTGCCAAGTGACCAACCAGTGCTGACAATAATACAAATATTGGTAAGATAATGAACAAACCTGAGATTATACAAGACCAGGGCTTTTTTTCAGTCGGAAGTCTGTTCCGGCACCTCTCAGGTGGGTGCCAAGACTATTTTATTCTGAAGATAAAAGTGCGGCATGTATGCCATATTGATTTTGTTAGAAAAAATGCAATATGTTGTTTGCTGTTGCTATTTATTTGACTTGTTAGTCAAATAAAAAAAATTCCTTCAGTATCACCTTAAAGACCAACTAAGTTTTTATGTTGGTATGAGCTTTTGTGTGCATGCACACTTCGTCAGATACGAAGGATTTTTTTTATTTTGCTTCGACTCAGACCAACATGGCTACCTACCTGTTGTTAGCCAAATGTTACCCAAAAGTCTTGAAGCAACCTACAATTAAGTGTGCGTGCACACACACAAAACCAACACTTTTTATAACAAAATAAAAAAATTCCTTCAGTAGCACCTTAAAGACCAACTAAGTTTATATTTTGGTATGAGCTTTCGTGTGCATGCAGATATCTGAAGAAGTGTGCATGCACACGAAAGCTCATACCAAAATATAAACTTAGTTGGTCTTTAAGGTGCTACTGAAGGAATTTTTTTATTTTGCTTCGACTCAGACCAACACGGCTACCTACCTGTAACTTTTTATAACATTATGGACTATTACTGAATACATAATATTACTGAGTATTACTGAATGAATATAATATTAATGTAAGGTAAAGGTAAAGGGACCCCTGACCATTAGGTCCAGTTGTGACCGACTCTGGGGTTGCGCGCTCATCTCGCATTATTGGCCGAGGGAGCCAGCGTATAGCTTCCAGGTCATGTGGCCAGCATGACAAAGCCGCTTCTGGCAAACCAGAGCAGCACATGGAAACGCCGTTTACCTTCCCGCTGTAGCGGTTCCTATTTATCTACTTGCACTTTGACGTGCTTTCGAACTGCTAGGTTGGCAGGAGCTGGGACCAAGCAACGGGAGCTCACCCCGTCACAGGGATTCGAACCGCCGACCTTCTGATCAGCAAGCCCTAGGCTCAGTGGTTTAACCACAGCGCCACCTGGGTCCCTTATATTAATGTAGTATTACTCAATGAATAACGTCAACTTGGTATAATTCATCCATTCTAGGGCCATGGCCCTTTAACAATTTCACTTTCAAAAGTGTTTTGATGGTGGTTCTTTATCTTGAAAGGGGCTAAGAGGAAGCCAACCCCCTACTTCTTAATGCCTCAACAGTCTCCACACAGATTCTTTCAAAGAATCACCAAGCTGACCAGGAGCCAGATCTGGGCACTGGGGCAAAGACAGACCCCTGCTTTTATATACACATACCCCAGGGACAGTACTTGCTAAGAAATTCTTGGAGAATAGGTCTTTTGACTGAATGTGTAGATTTTGCTTTTGAAGGCTGTGGTGATGCCTGGAGAAGTGGACCACGGGCCTTGTGACACGGCTGATTAACAAATGGCCTTTGTCCTGCAGTCGCTACCAGGACACCTGCAGCTGCGCCAGCATGGCTCTCACAATAGGAGGGCTTTGTTAGGCGGGCGGCCTCCAAAGGATGGTGCAAAGGAGCGTAAAAAGGGAAAGTTTTTCCCCCATTAAGTCATTGAGTCTCCCCCAAATAGAGCTGTGTCATATAAAAACTCTTGTCTTCATGTGTTAACTTGGAAGGGCCTGGAGGGCTGGTTCATAAACAGATGAGCCTTTTTGTGCCGCATTTTCCCTTTTTGAAAAGAACTGGCCATTTTGCAAATCCCAATTATTGTCATTTGCTTCAGACAGCATTCCTGATCACAGCTGGCAAAAAAAACCCACAAACAGAATGGCTTGGAACTGGTGCCCAAGATAAAAATATATCTTCAGAAATGAGGGGGCAATGCTGCTTTTGTCTAGTGCTCAACGACAATGGCAATTGGCTGCTTTCTGCTGCTGTTATGGGGTGTGTGTGATGCTCTGTGTAAATGTGCTTCGGTTGCAATGTATTTTTTACTTGCATGTGTGTTTTAAATTTGTTGCCAGTGACTTGGAGCAACGGACAAGTTTGATACTATTATTTAATCGTTGTGGTTTTGAAACCAAGAATCCAGAGTCCTCTAACAGAATTTAGCATAACATTTAATTATGTGTTGTTGTTGTTGTTTAGTCGTTTAGTCGTGTCCGACTCTTCGTGACCCCATGGACCAGAGCACACCAGGCACTCCTGTCTTGCACTGCCTCCCGCAGTTTGGTCAAACTCATGTTCGTAGCTTCAAGAACACTGTCCAACCATCTTGTCCTCTGACGTCCCCTTCTCCTAGTGCCCTCAATCTTTCCCAATAATCTTTAATTATGTACCATTTAATATTTAATCATATTAAAGAAATTAATGTTGCGGTCCTATGCACTTTTCTTGCAGGGGAGGCAAGAAGCTGCACTGAATTCAGTGGGACTTCCTTCCAGGTAAACATCAGATTGTTTTATTACAGTGTCTTGCCTGGGACAGGGCACCCCATGGCTTCGAAATCTAGATTAACCTTCCTCAACCTGGTGCCCGCTAGACAGAGGTGTCAGCTTGCAAGGGCAATGGGGCTGACATCACACGCATGATGTCAGGATGTTGGGAGGAGCTGGGGGAAGAGCCGAACACGGAAGCTGCGTGGCTTCAATGGCCGGCAGCTCCTCTTCCACCTCCTCCTGGTGGGAGGTGCTGACCCTCCTTCCCTCTGTGGCAGGAGGAGGAACAGAAGGAGCCGGCCACTGGAGCTGCGCCATGTTCGACTCCGTGCTTCGCCTCTGAACTTTTGGGGCATTGGGGACCCCACCCCCGCCCCCAAAATAGAGTGCTTGGCCCCCAGGAGCTGGAGTTTCTGCCACCAGATGTTTTGGACAACAATCAGCCCCAAGCAGCATGGCTATGCTTAGTGGGGCCGATAGGAGTTCTAGTCTAAAATATCTGGAGATCACCAGGTTGGGAAAGGCCAACCTTGGGTTGTATTCAGTTACTGCAGAGGCAGCTGAATCTGGCATGGTAAAGAAAGGAATCCTACCCTCTCGACTAGTAATCATTACACAGTAGGCCTGTTGAATAAATGATTACTTAGGATGTGTGCAGAGTTTACTTTTAAAGTGCATTAGAAGCACATTCCCCCCCAAAGAATTCTGGCCACTGCAATTCCCCCCTCACAGAGTTAACAAACTATAGTGCCCAGAATTCTTTGAGGAAAATGGTGTGCTTTGAATATGCGCTAAAGGCATAGTGTGTAGGCAGCTGTATGTGTTCAGACAATATTTTTTGTCATTACATGAAGGTAACTGAAGTTACAGGATCCAATTCTGACCTAACTGGCTGGTTTTATTTACTTTCGCAGATTAAGCATTCTTCCAATATTCCATTTATTCATTACCAAGAGTCATCAAGCACTTTCGCTGAGGACACATGACCGCAGATGCAGCAGAATTTAATTTTATTTTTTGTTCTTGTTCTTGGCCATCAACACCAAGACCAAGAAACAAGTATGTGTACCTACCTGGGTGGTGCTGATTATTTCAACAAAGATCTCTTTATCCGAGCCAGATTATTATAACCTGTCAGCAACAAAGGTTTGAGTTATCAGATAACCACCTCTGTGCTTCTTTGTGACATTGGTGCCGTATTCTGGATCCTAATTACTTCCACTGCAAAGGTAAGTACTAGACAACATATAATTGTCTAGTGAACATATAATTTTAGAAAAATACTTAAACGTAAAGGGACCCATGACCATTAAGTCCAGTCGCGGACGACTCTGGGGTTGCGGCGCTCATCTCGCTTTACTGGCCAAGGGAGCCGGCGTACAGCTTCCGGGTCATGTGGCCAGCATGACAAAGCCACTTCTGGCAAACCAGAGCAGCACACAGAAACGTCGTTTACCTTCCTGCTGGCACTTTGCTTGCACTTATCTACTTGCACTTTGATGTGCTTTCGAACTGCTAGGTTGGCAGGAGCTGGGACCGAGCAACGGGAGCTCACCCCGTTGCGGGGATTCGAACCGCCGACCTTCTGATCGACAAGCCTTAGGCTCTGTGGTTTAACCCACAGCGCCACCCGCTTACTTGCATGTAAAATCGGATATTCAACATGAGGATTTTGTGGACCTATCAAAAAAACAGAACTGTGGGGTAGTAGCAGTGGATGAGATTGTTGATCATAGCTGGGTGCTTAACTCTGTGGAAATCTGCAAAAGAGAATGCTGTAAGAGTAGCAGATTTCTCTGGTCCTCCTAAGGTCAGATTAATATACACTGTTTCCAAAGGTGAAGCAGAACAGAACATTTTAAACTACCAGGACATCCAAATCTAAAACTAATACTGTATAATAATTCAAGATAATCCTTGTAAGATCATACCAAGAATCCATCTAGTCCATAATTTTCAGTTTCCAGCCGTGCTCTGACAGATATCTTGGGCAGTTTGTAACAAGGATATGAAGGCAACAGTTATCCTCTGCTTGCCCCATGTGATTTTTAGAAATACAGGGCTTTTGAACTCAGGATGTACAGATCAGTCTGTTTTTAGTCTGTGCCACATAAGTCGATTTGGTGATATATCTGCATTAAGGACAAATGGCAGATTAATGGACCATATGGAAAATTGTATTTAACTACCAGTACATGCTTAAATATGACGCCGGCTCCCTCGGCCAATAATGCGAGATGAGCGCGCAACCCCAGAGTCGGTCACGACTGGACCTAATGGTCAGGGGTCCCTTTACCTTTACAAATATGTATTTTATCACAAAATATGTACTTAAATACTATTTTATGCATTTCTAAATCTATTTTATCCTAAAATGCACATTTTAGTGCATTTTGGTACATCTTTTAGCTGAGAACTGTATTTCAAAATTTGCAGAACAGCAAAATTCTAAGCATAATTGCATTCCAGCCCATGTATAAATCTGGAAGGTGCTAATCAGGTCGCTTCTCTTTAAAATGTGGACCTAATAAAATTCTTCTCCATCTGTATTCTGAACACAGATGTTCCCTTCAGCTCTCAAGGCTAATAACTGCAGATACATTTATCCCCCATTAATTTGTCTAATCCTTTTAAAACGGCTTCTAAACTAGCAGCCGCCACCAACCTACTAATGAATTCCAGAAGTTCATTAGGCTTTGCATGAACCAGTGCATACGGTGCAGCCTCCTAAAGCCAAGCTTAATTAGATGTTGTAAATATTTCCACAAAATAGGGTGGCATCTCCTCCTCACATCTGCCATCGGCACCCTTGTGTTGCTGGACTTCTCCTTAGGGGGCGAACATGCAGGGCACTGACAAGGCCTGTTGGAACTCTGTGTGTTCAGATCCTAGTTCAGATAATACCCACTGTGGCTCTGCGTTGCAGTGGAAGATTTTGTACTGAAAGCTATCTTTCCAGTAAGCTTATCTTGCTGTTCCTTCTTTTTGGGGAACTCCCTGTTAAGCTTTGAAGGAACCTCAGGGTTCCCCAAACTCATTTTAAAGACCACCATTGCTGAGGTAGAACTGTATATCTGTTCCCAGGGCAAAGCCGTATGTTTCTTGTATATTGTTATATATATTTTTGTTGGGGGGGGGGGACTCCCCTAAACCCTACAAATTAATAAATGGTAGAATTTTGATTGTTTGGGGTGTGAAGGGAGAAATACAGGCTGCAGAGGAATTCCTGGACTAGCCTATGTAAAATGACCTGGCCAAGCTAGGACCATTAAGAAACAATATAAGGTGAGGCGTTGCAAGAGAACTGTCCTTCCTCCTTGCCCCGAGGTGTGAAGAGAGACAGGTGAATTGGAAGGTTGCCCAGGGTAATTGGGTGTGGACAGGAAAAGAGAGTTTTTGAGCAAGGTGTTCTGGGAGGAAGAAGAAAGACTGGGAGCCATTTTGGTCAGGCTGGCTGAAGGCAGGCCGGGAGACTCCATGGCTGCACTGCTGTGGGGGAGAAAGCACCTCTTGAAATTACCGTGCTGTGAGATCTGGACTCCCTCCATGCAGACTGAAGGTGTGAATGGGAGAATAAACCATATTTCTTAAAGTTACAACCGTCTCTGCCGGGTCTCAGTTCTCCAAAGGAACACAGATCTTGGGTGAGTGCCTGGAACCCCAGGGACTCTTGCCCCCGCTCAACAGAGAGAGGGGGAGGCACCTTTTGTAACAATATTAATATATGGATGATGTCGAGACTATGAACAGACCTCACTGCTGGTAAAAATACTGTGGCAGCAGCTGTATGGAAGCAGGAACCATGTCAATATTGAGTCATCTCATGCCACGCTGCTCCTAATTTAAGGAGACATCAACTGCTCTTGGCTTCTTCCTTCTGTATTAGAGCTTTGGAAATAGGAGGCACATCTCTCAGTATATAAATTAAGGGATGCTGGAGCCTTGAAAAGAGAGGTGAAGCTTTTCAAAGGGAAACCTATTGTTTTTCTCCACTCCATCCTTCTTCTGTGTCATCTGGGATCTTTCGCGGAAGGGCACCGTACTGTTTATTTACATTTATGTTTAGATTTGCATCCTGCCTTTCCACAAAAGAGTCCTGTGGGTGGCTCACAGCATAATACTATACAGTAATGCAATCAACATCAATCAAAATCAGAAACAGACGTCGCGAAGCAGAAGGGCTGTATGCAAGAGCATTGTTCTAGCAGCCTGGGAAAATAAACAAAATGTTTTTACAGCTAATATAAATGAGTCGGTTGTGTAGATCTAGTATATCCTATTCATGTCACGGGGACCACCTCCACCAAGAAAAACTCAGTGGGTGGTGGCACCCAAAGAAGGGCGTCATCTTGAGAGCCAGTGTGGTGTAGTGGTTAAGTGCAGTAGACTCGTAATCTGGGGAACCGGGTTCGCGTCTCCGCTCCTCCACATGCAGCTGCTGGGTGACCTTGGGCTACTCACACTTCTCTCAGTCCCACTCACCTCACAGGGTGTTTGTTGTGGGGGAGGAAGGGAAAGGAGAATGTTAGCCGCTTTGAGACTCCTTCGGGTAGTGATAAAGTGGGATATCAAATCCAAACTACTTCTTCTTCTTCTTCTTCTTCTTCTTCTTCTTCTTCTTCTTCTTCTTCTTCTTCTTCTTCTTCTTCTTCTTCTTCTTCTTCTTCTTCTTCTTCTTCTTCTGTCATTTCCCCCTTTTTCCTGATATAGATCTTCACTCAACTCTTCTTCCCCGCCAGGGAAGCGGGGTGCCATTTTGAGATTCTCCTCAGGTGCCAAAATGTTTTAGGCCAGCCCTGTGTGAGTTATCTCTGAAAATTACTGCCACCCTTTGACGTCTGTGGCCTGGCAGCCCAATACTCAGAAGCAAGCTTCATTAAGTTCAAAGAGACTTGCTCCCAAGGAAGTTGCAGAGCCTCACTCTGTACTAACACCTACCGTAGTTTTGCACAGCTAGAATCTTCAGCATTCTTGCATTTATTTTTAAATGAACATCATCAAAGAAGGGGAGAAAATTGGCGCGGACGAGGCACGGAATGTAACCTCTTTCTTACTTGCGTGAGAAAGAAAAGTAGCTGCACAGATGAAGGAGACTCACAGGCAGAATCTTAATTCTCTCAAGTGAAAATGAATGGGTAAGGACTTGTTCAGTCCCTTGAAGAACTGGATCCATTTTGATTGCTTCAAATGAAGCTACAGGCCACATCAAAGTATTTTTGTATACTTCCCACCCCCCCTCCCCGTGTTACATCAAGTCCCAGGTAGTCAAGCACTACTTGCCAAAAGGAACATTTGCAAGATGAGCGAATGACAAACAGGAGCTGGTAATCCAATTATATAAACAGTATTTATCACTCAAGCAACTGGCAATTTGAAACTTGCAGTGGATAAGAAATATGCTGAGCTGGGATTCGTGACCTTGAAAACACACACACACACACACACACACACACACACACACACACACACACACACCCTGGAGAGAAGATGGTCCTTTGGAGACTTGTATCTTCCCTCAAACTACACACAATGCCAGTGCACAGTGCAATGTTTTAAATTTTACACTTAGGCCTTATAGAGTTCTCAAATGACTATTCTGTATTGGGAGGTTTATGAGGCTGTTATATAAAGCAGCTTAAATATACTTTTTTCTTTTTTCGCTTAATATGCACATCCAAAATACAGATTCCTCACTTCCTGTGGCCTCTGTATCATCTCAACACCAAAGGATGAAGGAAATGTAATGAGTGGGTTGGAATGATCAGACAGGATCCTCCTGGTGAGAAAATGTATTTAGGAAATTCCACAGGCTGGGACCAGCTTGACAGTCAGTAGGAATGGCAGCTAGCACTATGTAACCACTATTCCTTCTGAAGATACGCTAACAACCTCAGCAACTGCTGCTCATTAAGCAAAAGGAGAGATTTCTAAATGGCTAAACAAAGAGGTAAACACAAGGTGGTGGTAGCTCTTAGCTGTAACAACAACAAAGAGGCTGTATAAACAAACAAAGCAATCCCCTTCCCTGTTGTGTGAGAGAAGCCTTAATTCATAGGTATAACACTGGGGTAACCACTGAAAAATAAGTAACCATTTGAGTACTGTCTGAGGTAACTGTGGCACGATTATGTATGCTTCACCCACAGTGGCCAACCTGTCATGAAAGAGCGTGTAAAATTTTATTTAGCACCTATGGTTCACATCACGAACCCACAAGCATGTGGGCTTCCAGAGAGGCGATTGTCACAACTTTGTTCCACTTCCCTGACCATTTTGCTGCCGTGCTGTGAGAAACCATGGTTTGGTTTAGTCAGTGTGTCATCCAAACCCAGGCTCGTGCTTTAGCTGGCTCCAAAAAAAGGATGGAGCCGTAACCAAGGTTTGCCCCTGTGAGCATACCTGAGGTAATCTGAGTTATTCATGACCTATCATTTCACCCTTAACATGCATTTCCAAGAGAGATACGAAGTGAATTGTTATGGATTTACTTCACTTTGGCTCCCACTTTCCCACATAAATGCGTTCAAAGAAGCTTGCAATATAAGAACAGTAAAAATGCAAAAGAGGGGCTAAAAAATTCAAAAACGTACAGAGCAGCTCTTTTTGATCAGATCCCCAAGAAAGTACCAGTGATTCAGAATTATTACTCCTCTCCACTAACTACATTGTAATGTAATTTTGTGGTAGGGAAGGGACATTTTCTCACCATGCATTGAAAGCACTGTGAAACAACTGTAAACAGCAATGAATTCTGGGAGATGTATTTTTTTTAAGGGCGCTGAGCTACACTCAGCGCCCTTAAAAAAAATACATCTCCCAGAATTCATTGCTGTTTACAGTTGTTTCACAGTGCTTTCAATGCATAGGAGGCCCTTAAAAAAAATAGGAGGCCCTCTATTCCCCCACAGAGCTACAATTTCCAGATAAGTTTAACAATCAATCCCTTTGCATGGGGAACTCTGAGAATTGTAGCCCTGTGAGGGGAATGGGGGAATCTCCTAACAACTTTAAGGCCAAAAGAGGGACCAAGAAAGGCAAAGGATCCAAGATGATCCTCTCTCCATGATTCTCCATGATGGGAGTAGTGGTGGGAATAGGCAGCTGAAGAGAGCTGAGGAGGAAGCAGAATGGGCAGGAAGGCGGGTGGCCAGGAGCAGTAGGCTGAAGTTCACATATTGATTTCAAATAACTAACCAGATCTTGGAATACAGTCCTCTATTTTGTCTTTCTGAGGACAGAGGAATTAGCACAGAGATGCTATTCAGGCCGTGGCTTCAAGATTACCCAGCCGGCATTTCTATACACTGGAATTTCTGTTCAAGAGACATTTCCTTCCCTCCCCAACACACATTCCATTCCATGTGATGCTCCTTAGAAGCACTTTTTGATTAGAATTCGCTGGTAAAAATTTCATGTGGTCTGCTGCACAGGTGGCTATAGGAGAAGATGGGTGCTTTTTATATCCAGTTGGCTTGCCTTCTTTGAAGAACACATCGTTGCTGCCTTAAGACTTTTTTTTAAAATAAAGCACACAGCACAAAGACTTCAAAGAGAATATTTCCTCTTGATTCTCTTTGCTGTGGGGCAGTGAGATGCAAGAAACACACACACACACACACACACACACACACACATTCTCTCTCTCTCTCTCTCTCTCTGATTGCGGCCAGCTGAGAGGAAGGACAAAAGCAGCTGTTTTCATCAAAATTCTTAGTCACACAATTCACATCATGACCCTAAGCTGGTCTGAAAGAGAGAAGCAAACAACCCTTTCATATAGCGAATAGCCCTTCTGAAATAACCTCACCTACATCTAAGGAATAGCTTGAAGCTGGTAGGAGTAGGTTGGACCCTGCTTTCTAAATATATCCATTACTGGCTTTTCCTTTAACAATAGAATAAAAAAATGAACCTAGAAGTATGTTTGTTCTTATGTAATTGAGAGAGTCTTCTTCTCTGGCGATCACTCGTAGCATTGTCTTCCATGAACACAGTCTTAACAGTGAGTCCATAAGTGACTGTGGAGGCCAATTCTGGATCCACACGTCCTTCCACGGTGGGGACATAGGTTTCTGGGTGGTAGTTGATCATGGTGAGGGTTTGCCAAATGTGCCTTCCTCTTAGCATGTTTCTCCTTTTTGTCCTGAGTTCGAGTGTCTTCGCTGGCCTTATTTGGTAGCTGTGGTGGGCAACAGCAGTACTCTGATCAGTGAGTTGTTATTTTAATTTCCCAGACCCCACTCGGGGGCTGCCATTTTAACTTTTCACAGTGCAAAGTTCCACAAGGGCAGTATAGGAAACTCAAGATGTCATAGGTACTAGCCAATCAGGTGCTTGTGACTCCTACATGGCCACCTTGTGCACAGCTACTTTGCTGGCTGTCAGGGACTGGGCAGAGGAGGAGGAGTGGTGGAGACCACCTCCCCATCCTGATCCTTCCAGGGAGGAAGAAGAGGAAGACAGTACAGTATACAACAGTGGTTTGCGGGAGGTCACAGCTCAGAGGCAGATGAGGGGGAAAGTTGGGAAAAAATGGGAGAGGAGGAGCAGGCAGAGCTGCAGCAGCAGCTGGCTGCCACGTTGTCATTAGAAAGCATTCCAGACCCATCTCTCAGAACCTGGCAAGCCTTAAAAGTAGGAGAGCAAATGGTGACTCCATACACTCACATAGAACACACAGACACACACAGAGGCAGGCAACCTCCCTTGGCCTTAGTTGATCTGTGCAAATCAGTCAAGGAATGGAGTTATCACTCTCAATCTCCGCTCATCAAGTGATCAATCTGATGACTGGGCAAGGAGTCATCTGCCTCTCTCCATCAGGGGGCTGTCCTCTGCCTATATCAGCATTGTGTCATTTTTCTTTCTTTCTTGAACCACCACCAAAGTTGTCAGGGTCTTGGAGGGCCAGATAAATATTGTTTGGGGAAGAGATGAGACCCGCGGCGCCGACGATCGCAGTGCAGCCTACCGGGAGGCAGAGCGCGGCAGCGGCTGCAACCAATGCAGGGAGCCGTGTCTCCTTTGCTTGCCAGCCCAGTAGAACTCTTTGGTAGGAGAGGTTTTCCATTGGGAGGCGCGAAGGCTTTAGTGGGCGGGGATTGGTGCAAATGTAGGCAGGGCGGGCTGAGAGGAGGAGCCGCCGCAGAGGAGCCGCGGCACCAACAGCGTTTCCTCCCCCCTCCCCTCCCATGTCAACAAGCCTGCACAGGGTATTTGCTTCCCTAGTCGGGCCTGCGGTTTGGCCTTCTGGGGGGGCAGCTGCGCCCCCCTGCCCCATGCTGGTGAATTAGCTGCCTTCAGCCCACCTCCCCGCCCAAGCAATGGACTGCACAGTTAGAATGCCTTTTAGGCAGTCCTGCCACGCAGCAAGACGAAGCAACCTGTTTCAGGTGCTGCTATGACACGCAGGAATTGGTGTCCGAATAGTGCAGCAAGGCATTGGGCCTAGCCAGGGTGAGTGGCCCTCTGCTTTGGGCAGCAAGATGCTTTTCATTGCCTCCATTTTTTCTGTAGCCCATTAAGAAGAAAGCACCCCACCTGAGAACAATCGTGGCTCTTTCATTTACTTACAAGCTTGCTTGGAAAAAAAAAAATTTCTGTTTTCACAACAAACAAAGAATAGGAGCCAGCTGATTGCCAAAACAGATAAAGGGTTAGTGTCATAAACTTTACGAATGCTGACCCTCAGGCTTCAGTGGCAAATGGTGGGGGCTGGAGAGAAGCATATCTGATAACACAACACACACACACACCCAAATACCCTAGGAACATTAACAGGCACACTTTAGCAAGGCGTGTTCTTCCTGTTACTAATGATCCCATTTGTTCCGAGCAGATTGCCTCTCTGGTTCTTGTAACCCAGTGGGCCCAGCAGACTTTTTGGCAAGAATGCCACAGGGAGGAGACATAGCCGGCTGTGGGCAGGCAGGGATCTTTAGCCTCAGCAACTGCTTCATGGGGGCAAGGCCTGACACTCCTGTGCAGATCCTGTTTTGCTAATAAAGAGTTAACTTCAGCTTGCAAAGTGTGATTTACTGCTGGCTTGGTCAGTGCACAGGGGGAGGCAAGGGTGGGAAGCCCAGCTGCCCAAGTGTAAGCCCTTTTGCATACCTTCCAACATTTCTCCGATGAAAACAAAAATGTCCCCTCCAACATTTCTCCTATGAAAATAGGGACAACCTATTCCATACCCTCCAACATTTCTCCGATGAAAATAGGGATGTCCTAAGGGAAAGCGGGACATTCCGGGATCAAATCAGAAACTGTAATGGCTTCTGTAAATCCGGGACTGCCCCTGGAAAACAGGGACACTTGGAGAGTCTGCTTTGCATGGCTTCTGCTGAGGGGACTCACTGCTGGAATCCTTCCCATAGTAATTATTTCTATATCTGCACCTATACAGATAAATTAGTATGTGTGCATTTTACACAAACCTGTGTCTTCTTTTGCCTTCTCTTCTGGCAAATGCATAAAACAATATCCTGTTAATTATTCTGACCCACCAAGCCCAAGGAGGCCAGTATTTCAAAACAGAGGCTGCAGTCCTAAACGGTCCCTTCCTTGGGAGTTGGCTCCAATGAACATGGTGGGACTTCCTTCAGCATAAAAACACACCTAGGATTGGGCTGCAAACATTGGCTGACCACCACACACAAACATACCACAGGCTGAAGCTGCTACAAGCCAGCAAGAGCAGATTAAAAGGATGAGGGCAGGAACTTCAAGAATGAGAAAAATTTAACTGGGAGCCAGCCTTGATGGAAATAGCCTTCGTGGATAATGATAATAATGGCTAGAAAGTGACAAGTCACATTCTGCCCATTAATCCCTTTCAAACTGCAGCATTCGCCCCCTCACCAAGGCTTTTCTTAAGGCATCGGCTGTGGGAGAATTGTTGTTTGCGTAAGGCACAGAATAGTCTACTCACTACTTTATCAGAAACATTCTTAAGAGCTTTAATTAAATACGATAAGGACAGAGGAAAAGCAAACACTTCCAGCCTACGTGTTTCCTAACAAAGGGGGGGGGGAAATAAAGATAATGTGAGACCTCATGAGGGGAAATTCTCTCTGTGTTATTATTCACTGGAGGCAATATAGAGAAGAAACAAATAACCCCGGTGTTTGGTTGCTCAAATTAGTGTTGGTGTGTGTGTGTGTGTGTGTGTGTGTGTGTGTGTGTGTGTAAAACTGTCACCATAATCTCCAGGTGTGTTGTTAATAATTATTCTTTAAAAAATTTTATAGCTCCTTTAAAGGGGTGATACCCTCAATACCACATGACAGGATTTCTATATTTGCTGTGTTGATGCAGTGGGGAGACTTGGGATTCCTTTCATGAATTTCCTCACCAAGCATGACTGCTGCTGCAGTCACCTTTGTCATTCCCACATAAGCCTGGGAAAATGTGCAGCAGCCTTGGTTAACCAGGTGTCATTCAGATGCTTTGGACTACAACTCCCACCAGTCTCAGCCAGCAGTGCAACTCCCCATCAGCAATAGCCAGCACATAGGTCAGGCATCCCCAAACTGAGGCCATCCAGATGTTTTGGCCTACAACTCCCATGATCCCTAGCTAACAGGACCAGTGGTCAGGGAAGATGGGAATTGTAGTCCAAAACATCTGGAGGGCTGAAGTTTGGGGATGCCTGACATAGGCAGTATGAAAACGCCTGAAGCCGAGAGACATCCCTGAGCTGGATGTACATGCGCCTGCGTATTTTATAATGCACATATCACAGAGAGGTAATAAAAAGGTACCTCAAAATGGCTTCCCCCCCCCCCAATGTTGGAATGTGCACACCCAGCAAGACAGAAATTTTATCTTATGAACGTCCTCACTTCGTGCCATTGGCTGCTAATGGCTACTTACCCAGTCTCAGGGTGGGCGGTGGTTGCAGCCCATCATGGCAGGACCTGAACTCAAGGAAGCAACGCTGGGCTAGGTACCAGTCATTGGTATATCCTCAGACAAGTGGGGAGACCCTCATGCCTCTTCATGAGCCTGGACCATCTTTGCCTCTCAGCTTCCCTTCAACTCTATGTTTCCATGATTCTTCTCCTGCTTCAGTTTCTGATTCTGGGCTTCTCTCTGCCACAGACTCTCCCTGCTCACTAAGCCCTGTTAGCTCTTCAGCTTCTGACTCTTCCTCCTGCCAGTCTTCTCCCTCTAACCACTCCCCTCTGACTCTGCAGAGAGTTTTGCAAAGGGGAGCTGAAGAATCCTTGAAAATGACAAGGCATCTGGAAATACAAGAATCCTCATAGAATACAGAGCTGAAAGGCTGATAAGGGATCTTTTGCAACCTGTCACTCCCCCACACCCAACATTTAGATTAATATAAATGCACTGCTGTGAAACATTAACTCAAATTACCTTAATAAATCACAGAACAATGTCTCAAGCTTGACTCAGCCAGGCAGTCTTCAGCTCAGGGTATTTGACTTGAACTTTGCAGGCTTACATTCCTATTGCTGGTTGTGTAGAAGTGTCAGTGGTGCTATTTGTAAGGTGCAGAGGAGGATAAATGCAGCTTTTAATACTTGTGGGAAAGGACTTTCCAATAGGCGCATCTAACTAGATATACAGGGGTAAAAAAAAAACCCACACTAGCTGAAATGTCTCCTACAAAATAATTAAAGTAGTATTTTTCATACAGTGTAGTGGTTAAGAGCGATAGACTCGTAATCTGGGGAACTGGGTTCGCGTCTCCGCTCCTCCACATGCAGCTGCTGGGTGACCTTGGGCTAGTCACACTTCTCTGAAGTCTCTCAGCCCCACTCACCTCACAGAGTGTTTGTTGTGGGGGAGGAAGGGAAAGGAGAATGTTAGCTGCTTTGAGACTCCTTAGGGTAGTGATAAAGCGGGATATCAAATCCAAACTACTCCTCCTCCTCCTCCTCCTCCTCCTCCTCTTCTTCTTCTTCTTCTTCTTCTTCTTCTTCTTCTTCTTCTTCTTCTTCTTCTTCTTCTTCTTCTTCTGTATTCTAGAAGTATTTTTTCATCATACTTTGGATAGCAGAAGCACATTTTTCTGAAATAAAATTGGCTTTTACACTCAAAAGGTTTACTCCATGTCACTCTCTCAGTGGAGCCCATCTGTTATATTTCTCCATGAGTCACTACGGACATGCATCCTGAATGGAAGAAGAGAATTGGTGAAATATTGTGACTCACTTGCTTTCTGTTGCCTGTTTCTCTTCTTCTGTAATTGCAGTGACTCCTGCTTCCTATTAGGACTGGTAGGGCAGAAGACATGGAGACCAACAGTAGGTGGCGCTAGAGCCCAAAACAGGCAAAGCCAAACAAGGACTGTCTTGCACCTTCCTGATGATTTGTGCTCCTGATGCTATTGGGGAAGTCAATTGGATTCAATACCATTCGCACCTGCAAACATTTTTGGGTGGTCCCACGGATTCACTTCCATGTCCTCCAGAAAAGTGCAGGGAGTCCATGGATTTGGTCCTAAGGTCCTAAGAGAGATAGGATGCTAGGGACATGCAGTTACATAGATTATGCTCCCAATTAGCATGTGGAATTGGGCTTTTGTCATTGAGGTGAAAGCAGCCGCCTCCTGAATTAGCAGAAGAATTTATCCCTTTGCCACCTCTGTAGCTTCTTCTCTAGTTATTCCCTTGGTGCACGAATCAGAGGCAAATTTAGGGCAGCACAACCAGTCGAGGGGGGCACCCCAGAGCACCGCAACTGTGACATAGAGCACATACCAAACAGAAGACAAGAGGTGTGGGAAGCACTGAATTTTGGCCTCGCAGGGGGTGCCGCTGAAATTTCCACCCTGCATGAAATGATGAAGCTGGCAACCAGAAAATTGCAATTGTACGAGCCTGATCCTCTCTCTGACTCCCTCGAGGACATCTTGTGAACCAGACGATGCCATCGTGACTAATTCCTGCCTGAAGTGAAGCATACCTTTTCGAATCCCAGCTGGTGACAGCTATGCTTGCAAAACTGAATACCATCCAGTCAGTAACTAATCGCTTTGTAAATCACTGAGGATAACGATAAAATATTTTTCAAAGCTGGATTTGTCTAGCAAAGGTCTTGTTTTGTTCTAGCCTTATCTAATTCTCCAGGGCAGTCTGCTACAAGTATGTGCTTTGCTCTTTGTTTCATCAAAAGGCACGATTCTTTCAGAATTTGCCTCAGCTGCTATTTTTGTTGATTGCATGTTGCAGCTTGGTGGGACTTTCTTGTAATGCCACTGAGGTAAACCGGCAAGTCCTGACCAGCTTAGTATCAGTGATATTAACATGCCTCAGACGCCACTCTCTCACAATGGGCAAGATCCAGCCGGCATTAAGCAATTATAAGATTGCTGCCCAATGATATTTCAGGACAGCACACCATGGTGTAGTGGTTAAAGTGTTGGACTAGAAGCAACGAGATCTGGGTTCAAATCCCACTCAGCTGTGAAGCCCACTGGGTGATCTTGGTCCAATCTCTCAATATAATTTTCCTCACAGGCTTGTTGTGAGGAAAAATTTCGTGGTGGAAGAATTACGTATGCCACCCTGAGTTATTTGGAGGAAAGGCAGTGTAATTAATAACTAAATAAGTGTACGTAATAATTGGGAATAAGCCCTACTGAATTACGTACAGTATACAAATGAATTGTGCAAAGTAAGATAACACATAAAATGTTCATAATTGGTACAAGCGGCAGAATGTAGCTTTTCTTGTAGCAAAGTGATGGCTCTACGACTACAACTCCCATCCTCCATAACCATTGGCTGTGCTGTCTGGGGTTGATGGGAACTGGAGTCCAACAGCCACTGGAGGCCCACACATTGACCACCCCTGTTGTAGCAGAGTATGGGATACATTGGGGCAGGATTTAGCACACCCAGAACTGCTTTGGAGTTTTAACTTGGCTGGATCATGCCTTGGGTACATTCACATTCATGCCTGTGCATGGAATCTGTGGAAATATTCACATCCATTTCAACTAAGTGTCTGTAAGGAGTGGCAGGCCTCTGTAATGTACTGAGTGATCTTCTTCTTGTATAGTCCCTTCTGCAAAAGTCTGTTGCCCTGTATTCTCTGTGTTATCAAGGAGGCGCTTGATTCTGGCCAAACATATTGCTACAAAAGTTGGGTGCCTCCCCCCACCTCCTGAGCAGTAGCAAGAGTCCATGGGGTTCCAAGCACTCACCCAGGGTCTGTGGTCCTTTGGATTATTGAGACACAGTGGAGACTGTTGTAGCTTTAAGAAGTACGGTTTATTCACCTACTGTATTTACACCTTCAGTCTGTATGGAGGGAGTCTAGCATGGTCATTTCAATAGCGGCTTGTCCCCCATAGCAGTGCAGCCAGCCTTCAGCCAGCCTGCCCAAGATGGATCCTAGTCTTCTTCCACCTTATTCCCAGCAATTCTTGCTCAAGACTCCCTTTTCCTGTCACCTCAAACACACACACACACCACCTTGGCAACATCTGTCTCCCCAGGCCAAAGGATTCCCCATCAACCTCTTTTGTTGTGTTTAACAGATTTTCTCTTTGCTAGGCCAGCCAGACTGGTAGCCAACCCAGGGATTGTACTGCAGGTTGTACTTTCAGCCATATCCCAATTGATCAAAATCCTACCATTTATTAAATTCTAGGGTTTTGGGGGGGCGGTCCCCCCACAAATCTATAATACCATGTAACTGGATTAGAATGTAAAGTTTTTGAAAGGATTTCTTTAAGAACAGCAAGGACTCTGTATGATGGAGACAGGTAACCTTTCTTGTTTGTATGGCCTGCAGGCTAATTCTCTTCCTGGCGACATATCAGTAGAAGGTGGAGCCCAAAATGGGTGTATGAAAGACACTATATATACTAGGCAAGAAGCCAGAATACATAGTCATAGGAGGTAAAGCTGTGCTTTCAGAAAAGAACATCATTAAAAACCTGAGCACAAAGGAATGTATTTGAATAGCCTGACCTACATTTGATGGAGGTGATGTCAGTTGGCACTGTTGCCCTTCTGCGCAGGTCTCTCGCACATTAAGGTAGAGCCTGGTATACACCCTTTGTGCAATAAGCGTGCACCTTCAGAACCACTGCAAAGAAAGCTGGTACATTAGCATAAACAGCTAAATAGTAGGCTACTCTTGCACAATACATCAGCTCCCCCCCCCCAATGGAAAACTACAGGGGAAAGTGCAGGAGAACTACCACTTAGCAACATCATATAACCACACCAATTTTACAAAAACTAGTCAGGGTGACCACTCATTTGAAAGCAATCAATGTCTTTTTTAATTCACTGGATTTTCAGAAATGACTCTATTTCCTGGGCATGAATCCAGGGTCAGCCTTACATCTCGGTAGTTAGAGATGTTACTAACAAAATTGTCATTATGGTGGTTGGGGGCAGAGACAGGGCCAGGATACGGTTAAAACCTTTCATGGGAGCAGTCAAGCTCTGTATATAGACATCACATGTCATACCCTCCAACATTCCTCATATGAAAATAGGGACATTTATCACTCCCCCCAACTGGCCCTCCTCGACACCCCATTTTTGTGGGGCCCTCCGGCTGCAGAGCATTTCCTATCAGAAGAAGAGCAAGTGCCAGCACCATTTCACTAACATAGCTGCAAAGTACCCTGTTTTGCCCGGGAAACCCCCCGTATTTTCTTTCCGTTTTCCGCTGGTCTCCCGAATGGATTCATCTCCCGTAAATCCCCCGGAAAGCAGCTCCTGCCGACGGCCATGTTTCTGGTGCTGCTCTGCCCATTTCCAAAATGGCCACGGTGCCAGAAGTCGCTTCTATGAATGTCTGGAAGTGCGTAGAAGCGACTTCTAGCGCTGTGGTCATTTTGGAAATGGGCAGAGCGGCACCAGAAGTTGCTTCTACCCCTGTCCGGAAGTTGCGTAGAAGCGACTTCCGGCGCCGCGCCGCTGCTGTTCTCAGATTTTTCAATCTGGAACTTGGCAGCTATGTTCACTAACGGGACAAAGCACACATACCCACCACCATCTGAGAAAACCCATTGATCCCGATTTCATTTCATTTTATTATTTGGTAAACTTACAAAAAGAAAAACACACTACAATAAATAACTTTTAGAAAGGAGCAAGATTAGATGCAGACACACAAAGCATTTTCTTTTAAATTAAAAAAAAAACTAGACTCCTCGCGTTCCACTCCACTCCCCTTTCCTTCTCACCCAGAGCGATGGCCCTGCCTGCTCCTCAAAGCTGGTGTATCACATGGGCTGGGCTTTGGCAGAGGCAGCCTCTTTCCTCTTTGCTTTGGCTGCAGCAGCCGCTACAAGCTGCCCCAGGGAGGAGGTAGGCAGAAGCAGCCATGGAGAGGCTACGAGATGCTCTCTCACAACTGCCACCGTTGTCGCTGGGGACAAGTGTCGGCTCATCCTCCTCCCCGAGCTCAGCAGTGGCAGCCCCGGTGGGGGAAATAGGGAAATTCCAGGATCGAGTCAGAAGCTAGGGTGGTTTTCGTAATCCTGAGACTGTCCCTGCAAAACAGGGACACTTGAAAGGTTTGAAGTGTGTGCACGTACATGCTGTACGTCAGGCATCCCCAAACTCGGCCCTCCAGATGTTTTGGACTACATTTCCTATCTTCCCCGACCACTGGTCCTGTTAGCTAGGGATCATGGGAGTTGCAGGCCAAAACATCTGGAGGTCCGCAGTTTGGGGGTGCCTGCTGTACGTCATTCCATCAGAAGCATTCACTTCCACTTTTATTGGAGAGGGAAAATAAAAACACATGAACTCCCTGATCTCAGTTTATTGATGAGGAAGTCTGCGTACCTGAATCCCCATTTCTTTAATCTTAGCCTACTTTGCAACTGGGCTTCAGGTTTCTTGTTTGACTCTGAGTTCAGTAAAGAAAAAAGAAAAAAAGAATCTTACCATGGCTCTTGTGTCCCTGTGAGTTGCTTCTTTCCGGCTACATGCATCACAATGCTTTAGTGTGACAGAGAGATGAAATGTTGAGAACTGGCTATTATCGCGGGGACGTGCAACCACACAATAGCCCCTTTCAGTCTTTGCTTGCACAGAGAGGGAAGGCGAGTAGAGAAGGGCTGTGGGGTTTGTGGTTTGAGCCCCACTGCCATTGCTGCAGCTGCTCAGAGGTAGGGAATAGGCTGTAGCTCAGGGGAAGAGCGTATATTTTGGACGCAGGAGGTTCCGAGCTCAAGCCCCACATCACCCCAAAAACCCTTGGAGAGCTGTACCTGTCAGCACAGACAATGGGCCCTTCCAGACTGGTGGTTTTTTTTGAAGCTGAATTTTGCAACATGCCCTTGGCACAATGTTAGTGGATCCATGGTGGAAGGGTCCTGGGCCCATCCACACGTCCTTTTGCTGCGGAGGAGCACTCTTGCATGACAGCGCAACAAAAGAGGGACCAAAATGACAACAACCCTGGAACGTTTGTGGTGCAAGATTTCAGAAGGAGGCAATGTGACACACACGGATTAGAAATGAAATATCATGCCCACCCTGAAATGTCTGCTGGTGCAAACGGTATTGAAAGTGGGATTGCGTACAGCTGTCCCGATATCATGAATACAAACATCATGGATGCACAATAAAAAGGATGCCTGGAGACAGTGCTTTTTTCTGGGGGTACACATACTCCTAAACATTTTGTGAATCTAATAGATAGGAGAAGAAACTTTTTTTTTTAATTTAACGTGTCTTCTCTAGCACGGTGACTCGGCAGTTCCGTTGCTACCCCCGATGGCAGCCTCATTTCTAGTCACAGTGTTTCCTGAGTCTCAAACGGAAGTGAGTGTTTAATGTGTGAAGTAGGAGTTGGAATCTAGCATGGTGATTGGTCAGTTTCGTTGATACCACCTCCACATTTAATGTGTGAAGCAGTGTGGAATGTGGATGTGTGATAATACAAGGTAATGCATGTTCTTTGTACTTTTGTCCATTTACTGTATTTATTGTTCCCAGTTTGAACTATAAAATGGTGACTTTTCTTGAGTCAAAATGAGAGTACTCCTGTATATATATATATATATATATATATATATATATATATATAGAAAAAAACACTGCTTGGAGGTGCTCAGTATTGAGCTAGATGGACCAGTGGTCTTCCTAATATTAGAATCAGAGAGAATGCTACCAGCATTCTCCTATAAGTGTGGGAGAAAAGGCATTCACAGTATGTCTGCCCGCGAGAGGAAGAGGGCAATGGTCATATCAGGGGATGGAACTGCAGCGACCTTGCGCTGTAGCTGGAAAGGAGCGGGACTTCTCAGCCCCGAAGCACTGCAATTGTGGCTCGTACAATGGGCTGATAAAAGCTCCATAAATCCTACCACTCCATCTCTAACAGGCACATTCATAAGCCTTCTGGTTTTTCTCAAGTCACTATTTCAACTATTTCAAAACCGGTAGGTGTCTGAATCACAGGTCAAAGGGTCATCTGGCCATTCTGGAGAGATACTTTCATTTTGCAACTATACAAAAGGGGATTGGGATAGGTTTCTGTTATGTACTGAGCTGAATCCTAGAACAATAGGATTCAGAATCAGCGGGAGCTACCCAATCCAACTCCAGGTGGAAGTGAATCCGCAACCTGATTGGCCTGCTGGAGCAGCCAATCAGGCGGCTGGCAGAAGTGAATCTGCTACCTGATTGGCCTGTAGGAGCAGCCAATCAGGCTGCAGGCAGAAGTCAATCCACAATATAATTGGCCCACAGGTGTAGCCCTGAAGTAGCCAATCACGCAAGGCCCATTGTGTAAATAATGTATATAAGCAGATGGTTTGGGGAAAAGAGCCATTCGTCTTCTCTTCTCCTCCTTGATGACTATGAGCTGAATAAAGAGCATGAAATTCACTCTTGACTCCGAGTATATTTCACTGGCGACGAAGGTGGGATCCTGCTGAGCTGACCGCCACCACGCACTGCACCGCAGCACCGCCACCTGCTGCACCGCTGCATCGCACCGTGCATCCAGGCTTCAGCTCCAGGACCCAAGGAACCCAGAATGGCAACCGACAGCAGCTTCTCGCCATTCAAACCAGCATCAGGAGACTGGGAAGGGTACGCCGCCCGTTTCAACTTCCTCCTGCAAGCGAAAGAAGTCACCAACGATGCCATGAAGAGGGCAACATTCTTCAGCGTCTGTGGAGAGGAGACGTTTGAAATCGCCCGGGCTCTCCTTGCACCTAGAGATGTCGCTACCGTCTCTTACAAAACAATAATGGAACGGCTGAAGGAGCACTTCTCACCACAGCCCTCGGTGGTAGCTTGCCGAAATGCCTTCTACGCAAAGCGGCAAGCCCCGGGGGAAACCATAACTGGGTTTGTGACCTCCCTCCGCCAAGCCGCCCGGTTATGCAACTTCTCAGAATTGGAGAACATGCTTCGTGACCGCCTCGTCGGTGGCCTGAGGGACGAGATGTTGCAACGACGCCTCTACGCCAAAAAAGACCTCACGTTCCAGATTGCTCTGGAGGAAGCCCTGGCAACCGAAGCCGCCGAGAGGTCAACGCAAGAGGCACGACCGTCCCCGCCATCCCAACCGAGGGTCTACCACGGAGACCTCACCGACGAATCCGAATCTGACAGGGAGGAAGTACACCGAGTACAGCGGCGCACTCAAGCAGCACACACACCACAGCAGCCTCGACGAGAAGGAGGGAACTGTGCAAGCTGCGGGGAGAACCACGAGAGGAGGACCTGTCGTTTCCGCAACGCAGAGTGCAGGCAGTGCAGAAAATTGGGACACATCGCCCGGGTGTGTCGGGCTCGACTCACCCGTCGACAAGCATCAGATGACCGACCCAGGAGCCCCAGGTCACACGGCACCATGCACCAAGGCAATTCGACGGAGATCACGGACTACCAGGTATTCCAGTTGCCCCATCCCAGCACAGAGAAAATTTATATAGAGGTACAGATAGAGGGAGCCCCATGCCGCATGGAGCTGGACACGGGTTCAACTCTATCCATAATCTCGGCCCGAACATTAAGGGAACTGTGCCCTAATGGGGGTCCCAAACTAAGGCCGGCCCCATTCACCCTCCGGGACTTCCAGAAACGTAAGGTCCCTACTATGGGGGTGGGGACCTTCAGGGTGCAATATCGAGGGCGAAAGCAACAATTGGACTTGCTGGTAGTTAAGGGCCCCTACGTTAGCTTACTGGGACTGGCATGGTTTGGACCTCTGGGGCTAGCCGTTACCGGGGTGAACCGCACTAGCTTACAAGTGGACGTGGACGCCATATGCAAAGAGTTTCCAGGGGTTTTCGATGGGGCATTGGGACGATATACAGGACCCCCCATTGCCCTACAGCTAGACCCCGCTGTACGACCCATCAGGCACAAGGCCCGCCGGGTCCCGTTCGCCCTGAAACCCCGCATAGACGAGGAATTGGACCGGCTCGTGGAGCAAGGAGTGCTGGAGCCGGTGCCCAACGCCCCCTGGGAAACTCCAATTGTCACACCCGTCAAGCCTAACGGTTCGGTCCGCATCTGTGCAGACTACAAATGCACCATAAACAAGGCTCTCACGGCCCATGCATACCCAGTGCCAGTGGTCAGCCATGTCCTCGCCACCCTGGCTGGGTCAAAAATCTTCGGCAAACTGGACTTGGCCCAAGCGTATCAACAGTTGCCTGTGGACGAAGCCACAGCAGAGGCTCAGACGATTGTGACGCACAGAGGGGCATTCAGAGTTAAGCGGCTCCAATTTGGCGTTAGCGTGGCACCAGGCATATTCCAGAATCTAATGGACTCTCTCCTTAAAGGGATTCCTGGCGTCACCCCCTTCTTCGATGATGTACTGATCGCCGGGCCCACACCAGAGGAATTGGAGGACCGCCTCCGCTCCGTCCTGCACCGTTTCCAGACGGCGGGCCTCAAGGTGAAGCGGGAAAAGTGTTTACTGGGAGTGCCGCAGGTGGACTTTCTGGGATTTAAGGTGGACGCAGAAGGGGTCCATCCAACCGGTGACAAGGTACGGGCCATTTGTGAGGCCCCAGCGCCCAAGAGCAAGCCCGAACTTCAGTCATTCTTGGGACTATTGAACTTTTACCATGCCTTCCTTCCCCATAAGGCAGCGGTAGCGGAGCCCCTACACAGACTCCTAGATAAAAGGGCCCCTTGGGTGTGGGGCCAGCGACAAAGGGCCGCATTCCAGGCAGTCAAGGACTTGCTCGTCTCGAACTCGGTCTTAGCACACTTCGACGAGAGGCTGCCAGTGGTGCTGGCATGCGACGCCTCTCCCTATGGCATCGGCGCTGTCCTGGGACACCAACTCCCGGATGGAAGAGAGGTGCCGGTGGCATACTTCTCCCAGACGCTTGCTGCAGCCGAACGAAACTACTCACAGATTGACAAGGAGGGTCTGGCAATCGTGAAGGGCGTAAAAAAATTCCATGATTTCTTGTACGGGCGGCCCTTTACCATAGTGACTGACCACAAGCCGTTGCTTGGCCTGTTTGCTCCTGAGAAGCAGACCCCCCAAGTGTTGTCTCCACGTGTCCTCAGGTGGTCAATTTTCCTTGCCGGCTACCAGTATGCACTAATCCACCGCCCTGGGAAGGCGATGGGCCACACAGACGCCCTCAGCAGGCTACCACTACCAGAAACAGGCCCCGACCCAGCGCCTGTGCAAGAGGTTATGACCCTGGAGCTGCTTCCCGACCGACCCATTCAGGCACAAGAAGTTGCGCACCATTCCACAAAAGATAGGGTCATCTCCCGGGTCCTGGACTGGGTGTGGCGAGGATGGCCCAGCAGCAGCCCCGGGCCAGAATTCGCTGGCTACACAAACCGCAAACATGAACTGTCGGCCCACAAGGGGTGCCTGTTATGGGGAAGCAGGGTTGTTGTTCCCCAGCCCCTCCGCAAAAGGGTCCTCACAGCCCTACACGAGACACACCCAGGGGTAGTGAGGATGAAGGCCCTTGCCAGGAGTTATGTGTGGTGGCCGGGGATTGACAGAGAGATAGAGGCCTGGGTCCAACACTGCCAGACCTGCCAAGAATCCCGCCCGGATCCCCCAAGGGCCCCAGTCCAGCCCTGGGAGTCCGCCCGACATCCATGGTCATGCTTGCACGTGGACTTCGCTGGCCCCTTCCAGGGAAAAACATTCTTCATAGTGGTGGATTCCTACACCAAATGGCTGGAGGTCGCACTGGTACCATCCACTTCTACGGCGGCGGCCATCCGGGTACTACGTAAGCTGTTTGCGACCCACGGGCTCCCTGACACCCTCGTCTCGGACAATGGAACCGCATTCACGTCAGAGGAGTTCCAGACCTTCACAGCGCAGAACGCCATCCGCCACATCCGCTCAGCACCATTCCACCCTGCCACCAATGGCCAAGCGGAGCGCATGGTGCGGACCACCAAGGACAGCCTCCGCCGCATGACACAAGGGGACTGGGAATACCGCCTTGCCGCATTTCTTCTAGCACAGCACAGCACCCCAAGCACAACGACGGGCCGGAGCCCAGCTGAATTACTAATGGGCCGGCGCCTTGCAACTAGACTGGACCGACTTCACCCCGACAGAGCTCAGGATGAGGTAGTGGTGGGGAAAGGCAGGAACCCCCGGACATTTGTGGCCCAGGACCCAGTGTATGCAAAGAATTTTGGGGCAGGCCCAGCATGGGTACCCGCCACTGTCACCAAGGTGACCGGTCCCGTGTGGTACGAGGTACTAACGGAAGGGGGGCAATGTTGGCGCCGCCACTGCGACCAGCTACGGCGACGATTCCCAGGAGGAACCCGGGAGGAGAGCGGGACAGAGGGGTCCCAAGGGGACAGCAGGGCAGTGAGGCCTGTAGAGCGAGAGGGGTGGGGAGGGGAAGCAGAAGCAGTAGGCACAGAGGGGCGCCCCGAGGCTGGAAGGACACCGGAACCAGAGCTACAACCTAGTGGTTCAGTGGCGCCAGACCAGACAGCCCTGGCACAGCCAGCAGCCTCGGAACACGAGCCAGAACCAGAACCCCTGACCAAGGAACACCCCAGGCCACAACGCACACGGAGGCGGCCAGCAGACCTTGGGGACTACGAATGCAACTTCCCGGGCAGGACTGGAACTTAGAGGGGAGGGGTGTTATGTACTGAGCTGAATCCTAGAACAATAGGATTCAGAATCAGCGGGAGCTACCCAATCCAACTCCAGGTGGAAGTGAATCCGCAACCTGATTGGCCTGCTGGAGCAGCCAATCAGGCGGCTGGCAGAAGTGAATCTGCTACCTGATTGGCCTGTAGGAGCAGCCAATCAGGCTGCAGGCAGAAGTCAATCCACAATATAATTGGCCCACAGGTGTAGCCCTGAAGTAGCCAATCACGCAAGGCCCATTGTGTAAATAATGTATATAAGCAGATGGTTTGGGGAAAAGAGCCATTCGTCTTCTCTTCTCCTCCTTGATGACTATGAGCTGAATAAAGAGCATGAAATTCACTCTTGACTCCGAGTATATTTCAGTTTCATTTTCTGGTAGGAAGGGATTGACTAAAGGAAAAGTAAAAAATAAAAAAAGACCCCAAAAAACCAATCTGTAGTATCAAGTCCCAGCAGGTGAAAACACCCAAATTATTACATTATTTTTGAAGGGAAGGGTTGTTTTTGGGCACCACACAGGTTGAGGAAGTTTGGGTTAGAAGTTCAGAGACTGTTTCCAGGGTTTACACTCCAATGCCATTCTTGTTTGAAAAGGTAGAGTCTGGTGAAATTATGACCATTTCTGCCAGGCCTCGGTTTAGGCTGGGAGAACGGGCCATGTGTGGGTCTAGTGTAGGGAAAGGGCTCATAGATTTGGCTAATGATTGCAACGTGTCACTCCTCTGCTGATTTGAGCCTTTTAGGTCCTATGCCAGCAATAACATCGGGATTAGGAAATGATCAGAAAAGAGTGCGGGTTTCACAATGACTGCCAAACCAGTTTTTGAAATATCACTTTTCCCGTCTGCGGATTAACGGTGGCTTATTGTGGCAATCCTTTAAAATGCCTATTTGTAAAGACAGTAACACACATCTCTATAGGTCTCTTGCTGCTGGTGCCGGCATGGTTTTTAAGCAGTTTCTTTTGAATGACTGGGGTCACAAGAGTTACAAACAGGGGCATAGCCAGGATCAAAATTAGGGGGGCAAGGGGTGGGGCCAAGGCACGGGGGAGGGGCCACAGTGGGGCAAGGAAAGCCATGGTCGTTCAGGGGCGAGGGGGCACCAGGATCAGCCCAAAATCGGGCTGCTCCAACCCCCTCCTCCCCCTCCTTGACAGGCAGGGGCGAGGGGGCGCCAGGATCAGCCTGAAATCGGTTTGCTCCGACCCCCTCCTCCCCCTCCGCGATCGGCAGGGACGAGGGGGCGCCAGGAGCAGCCAGCCAAACGCTTTGCGTGGCTCTGGGGCCTTCCCTCCACCCGCCCCACAGCCAGCCAGGGAGAAGGCAGACGGCAGCGGGCGGCAGCGGGTAGCGGGGCAAGCTGGCCAACGGCCCTGCTTCTAGGGGGGGGCAACTGCCCCCTCCTGCCCCCTCTGCCTACGCCCATGGTTACAAAGCAGCATAATTGAAAAGTCAAAGTTCTGAAGCACCCGAACATTACGAGCCACTTTTCTCTAAAGCAGTCCCCCCTAAATTGTGATCTGAGGACACACTAGTATACCATGTGAGGAGCTGAAGAGTACCTTGCAATGCTCGATGGCTCAGTTGGTTAGTTGGTCAGCGCATGGTGTTGCTAATGCCAAATTGCAAGTTCAATCCTTGTATGGATATTCCTGCATTGCAGGGGGTTGGACTACTAGATGAACTTCAGGGTCCCTTCCAACTCTACAGTTCTAAGACAGAAGCATACCTAGGCTCCCTTGTGCCCTTGGCAAGGAGCTGTATCCGCAACCCCAAACCCGGAAGAGACCATGGACCATGAAGTGCAGGTGGGTTCCCCACAAGGCAAGACACAGTGATAACAGCAAAAACCTTTATTGAACTAACAGAACTGGGCAACAGGGGCAAAGCAACTGCTTATAGGTGAAACACGGAAAATTAGAGTATTGTCAAAAAGTGCATTTACTGTATTTCAGTAATGCAACTTATTATTTTTTATTTTTACAAATGCTTTCTTTTGGAAATTCCACAGTAATAAAACAAATAGTTACAATAATACAAAACTAAACAAAAATAAACATCGCTATTGCATTTCATTAATTACATTCCATTTATAATTGACCCGCCTAACGACAAATAATGACAATTACAACAAATAAAGGCTTGACATATCTTGCTTTGCATGTCATGCATCTATTTCATATATTGGTTTCACCTTTTAAATTGCGTTACTGAAATATTCTAATTATCTGAGTTTCACCTGTATATACATTTCTGAAGGTCTGGGCCACTCCCACTTCCAACATGATTGGTTGTCTAAACTTCCAAGCCTGCAAATCATAACTCAGAGTTTAAGGGCCAATGGCAGAGGCCCAAATCCTGAAATGTTCTGTGATTGGATATCATGTATCGAATCAGAACACAGGGCTCAGAATCCTTAGTCCAGACTCAAGCTCTGGCAAACACAGACCACTGAATATTTAACAGACCAAAAGCTCAAAAAGATTCGCCTCTTTGCTCTCTGCCAATGCCATTGAGGTTAGGTCAGGTCTGCTCTGCCTCCCCTCTTCCTCCTCCTGCATAGGTCCACCTGCCCACCTGCCTCCTTCCACTTGCTGCTTTCCCTTCTGCCGCCTTCCTCCTTCCCTTCCCTTCCCTTCCTTTTCCCTCCTCCTGCAACCCTCACTTGCTCCCTCCATCTTTCCTCCCTCAGAGACAGAAAGAAGATTCTTTCCCAATCAAGGAGGAGTGGAAGATCAAATTGATGGACTATGCCAAAATGGCAAAAGTTACTGGAACCATAAGAAACAAAGGAGAAATAAACTTTATTAAAGGATGGGGAAAATTTGTGGAATATCTGAAAAGTTTTTGTACACATGTAAGTTAATTAGCAGGATTAACCTAAAGCAAGCAGTCAAATGTAATATTAAAGAAAAATTAGGGAGTAATTAATAATTGGAATAACAGGGAAAATGCAATATTAAGAATTAAAAATAGAAGAAACTGCAAAAGGGGTGGGGTGGGGAGTCTAAATATATGTGTATTGGGAAAGTATTGGATCTGCATGTTTGAAAGTAAAGTAAAACTAAATGGCCTCGGTCCAGTATACCTGAAGGAGCGTCTCCACCCCCATCGTTCTGCCCAGACACTGAGGTCCAGTGCCGAGGGCCTCGTTGCGAGAAGCCAAGTTACAGGGAACCAGGCAGAGGGCCTTCTCGGTAGTGGCGCCCGCCCTGTGGAACGCCCTCCCATCAGATGTGAAAGAGAAAAACAGCTACCAGATTTTTAAAAGACATCTGAAGGCAGCCCTATTTAGGGAGGCTTTTAATCTTTAATCGATTATTGTATTCTTCTGTTGGAAGCTGCCCAGAGTGGCTGGGGAAACCCAGCCAGATGGGCGGGGTATAAATAATAAATTATTATTATTATTATTATTGAACTGAAAAAAATATTTTTTTAAGTCAGGAAACCTTTGGTAGTACATTGTTGTTGTTTAAAAAATTATCAACTTCAGACCCAAAGCTCAATTGCGCTGCTTTGTTTGAATATGATGGGTTAGGGAGCTGTCAATCTTCATGCCGTGACATCATCACCCTGCTCCTTTTGCATCACTTTTGATATCTCTGCCATCTTCACAGCACAGACATCTTGGCACTAGCAAGCCACATGCGGCGGGGAGGTAAGGATAGCAAGAAACAAACCTCCACTCCTCATGCTCTGCCTTTGCTTCGAGAATTGGGCTTCCCCTCTGCGCCTGCAATTAGTTAAGGAAAAGCAAGGTCCATAGCCTCTAGCTGCGCACTAAGCGCACATCTAGTTTCCCCCCCCCCCCCCTCCTATGGAGCAGGCATGTATAAGATTGCACTGAGAGTCGCTTGGCTGCACCGTGGAGCTGCGGACTTGCACAGAAGGATCTTGCCAATGGCCTCATATGCAAAACAAGATGCTTCCCTCCCTCTGTGAAAGGTAACACTCCCACCCCATCGCTCCCTTTTTTCCTCCTCTCTCTTTGTTTCTTGCCCTATATATATATATATATATGTATATATATATATATATATATATATATATTCATTCTTAAACATTTCTCAGACTTAGCTCAGGAATGATCAGATGTCGGAAAGCGATTGAATTACCAGTTCACAGTCACTGCTCGGGCGACTGACCCAGTTGCATTCCTCCCCCTGCCATGGCTACAGCCTCCAGTACGGTAGTAGCATTTCCTCTTTTGTGCTTTTGTCTTTAAATAAGGCAGGGGAGCCGGTTTCTTCGGATACCGAAAGCTTCAGCCCACTGATCAAAGTAGGAGCCAGAACATTCCTTGCATGTTCAGCAAGGGTGTTGTTGTTGGGGATGGCCCAGGAGACCCAAGGCTTCTGCACTGGGCCCTGGGTCTCTCCCCCCCCCCCCGCTTCCAGTTTCTAAACCTTCTTTGTTTTAACTTTGCAGTGCTCCCAGTTGCCCTGTAAGCCAAGTGCAGGGCTGCCGAGCCCACGGCCCATCTTACATTTACAGAGGGCCCAATTTACATTACAGCAGACGAAGCTTGGAAAATTCAGTTGGCATCCCTATACCACAGAGAAAGTCCTGAGAACAAAGGCCAGTGCTTGTTTGTTCCCCCTCCCTCTGAAAGTCCCACATAGAATTATAGAACCGTACAGCTGGAAGGGCCCACAAGAGTCATCTAGTCCAGCCCCCTGCAATGTAGGAATCTGAACTAGAGAGGCGTTTCTGGGGCCAATTAGTACCAGTGTTAAAAGCCCAGAATTAATTTGGATTCAAGTACAGTGGTACCTCGAGTTACAAACGCCTCAGGTTACAAACTCCGCTAACCTGGAAGAGTTACCTCGAGTTGAGAACTTTGCCCCAGGATGAGAACGGAAATTGTGTGCCAGCGGCACAGCGGCAGCAAGAGGCCCCATTAGCGAAAGCGCGCCTCTAGTTAAGAACAGTTTCAGGTTAAGAACGGACCTCCGGAACGAATTAAGTTCGTAACTGACACTGTACTTGTGTCAGAGGGTTGCTTCACTCAGGATCAAACCAATCCCGGCATGTGGTGCCAAATTTAAAAGCTGCTGGACACAATCTCCGCTTGTGGAGGAACAATCCGGGGCACCCCGAAACCCACCTTTGCAGTCACAAAGTACCTGCCCCCCCCACCTATCATCATTTGGTGTCCAGTGTGGGGCAGTTGAGTTCCACCTGAGAAAAAGGGTTTGTGGGCCAAATTAGGGCCCTTAGTGGGCCTGATTAAGGCCCACAGGCTGGAGGTTCCCCACTCCACGGTCCAAACAATCATTGACTCATAGAACTGCAGAGTTGGAAGGGGCCACAAGGGTCATCTAGTACAACCCCCCCCAAGCAATGCAGGAATCCTTTGCCTAATGTAGGGCTCGAACCCACAACCCTGAGAGAGCCCTGTTTGTATCTGCAACAGGAGACCCTGCCTTTCCTGGAACAGGAACAGGTCCTGGAGAACTAATTCTGCATGCGGTTTGTACACCTGTCAAGTTCCAGTCAGACCCCAAAGTGAGCATCCGTAGAGGTTGAGGGAAGAGGAATTTTGGGGCGCTCCCTCTTCTCCACTGTACACATTCAGCCTTCATGCACTGACTCTGGATGGTCCCGCCCCCCCCCCCCCGAGAAACAAAATATTGGATTAAATGACATGGCTTACCCTGTATGTTGCCTCCCCCCGCTGTTGGATGCTTAGATTGGAAATGCTTTGGGGCAGAGATCCTTCCTTGTTGCTTCCGTTTCCCTGTAAGACACCCTGTGCATTGATCGTGCTGTGTAATTAATAGGAGTAAACTCTAGAGATGGTATATAATCTTGAGGGTCTGGCAGGATTAATTGAGCCACAGGGGGTGATTCTCTCTCGCTAAAGGCGCCTGCCAATTATATTACCATTCTAAACGAGCTAGGCCTGCGCATTCCTGCAGACATGCTGTGAACAGTGCGATATTTGCTTAAGATCTGGATCAGGTGTAGCCATGTAATCTGCCCCGTGATTTGATCATGCTGCTTTTCGGGGTCTTAGGTTCATTCTCCTTCATGACTGGGATGCCAGAGTAATGTACTGTTAATAATCCACTGATCCAAATGAAGGCAAATTTTATGAGAGAGCGCTACAAGGAATGGTAGCTAAGGAAAGGGCAGAACAATTGGCACAAGATCTACAAATGTTCTCTGAAGTGCTCCCTGCACCCCAAATATATTATGCTCCTGTCCTTTTGACATTCCTAGGCCATTTCCTCAGGGGCGTACCCAGGATCAAAACTGGGGGGGGGGAGCCATGGGGACCATGCCAGGGGATCGCCGGCTGCGCTCGCTGCTCTCCGGCAACCTCCTCACCTCTCCTCCCAGCGACGGAGAGGAGGAGCGAGAAGAGGCTCTTTGGCTGCCTCTCTGGAGCTCGCTCACTCGAGGGCCGCTGGCTGCGCGCTCGCCCACCCACCCGCTGATTGGGCAAAGGGGCGCTTCTCCCAGAAACTGGCCCCTCTCCACGGGCGGAAGGGGAGCTGGCACCCCACTCCAGGTGCAAGGGGCGCGGGAGGAGCTGGGCCAGCCGAGCGGAGCTGCTTTGCACTCGCAGCGATGACGACGAAGGGCATCGTTGAGGGAAACGCGCCTGCCTTCTCTCCGCAAAACTCTCCGGCAAAACTCACCCCTCCTAATCCATTGCGTGTTTACAAGAGCTCAAGCAGCTCCCTCTGAGAATTCCCTGTGTCGCCGACGGGATGCCTGCCTTCCTTGCTCGGCTGCTGCCTGTTTCATCACTTTATAACCATTTAATTTTTTGCTTCTGGGGGGGCAGGTGCCCCCCCGCCCCATGCTGGGTACACCCATGCATTTCCTCCCAACGGTTTTTCTCTGGCAAAGAGCAAGGCTACTCAAAACAGAGGTAAGATGCTCTAAGCAAGGAGGTGCCATAGCTTGGACCACAGCAAGAGGTCCCCACTTTCAGAATCCGGCATCTCAAAGAGACATTACTGCCACACCTTCCTGGAGCAACAGGGAAAATCTTTTCCAACAGGGAAAATCCCTAAACCCTTGGCCAGTATGCTAGGGTTGCCATATTCCCAAACGTGAAAGTCTGGACAGAGTTGTTGAGCTGCTTGCCATACATCTGTTTTTTCACAGACATTTTGCCGATTCTGCAAAACTCTGTCCAGACGCCATTTTTGGAGCATACGGCAGCCCTACAGTAAAAAGGTAAAAGGTAAAGGACCCCTGGACGGTTAAGTCCACTCAAAGGCGACTATAGGGTTGCAGCGCTCATCTCGCTTTCAGGCCGAGGGAGCTGGCGTTTGTGCACAGACAGCTTTCTGAGTCATGTGGCCAGCAGGACTAAACCGCTACTGGCGCATGGAAGACCGTAGCGAGTGCCAGAGTGCACGGAAACACTGTTTCCCTTCCCGTCACAGGGGTACCTATTTATCTACTTGCACTGGCATGCTTTCGAATTGCTAGGTTGGCAGGAGCTGGGACAGAGCAACGGGAGCTCACTCTCTCACGGGGATTCGAACCGCCGACCTTCTGATTGGCAAGCCCAAAGAGGCTCAGTGGTTTAGACCACAGCGCCACCCGCGTCCCATGCTGTAACTAACTGCACCTGACTGCTCGACTGCACCACAGCTCACACGTGACAAAGCAGAAGACACCAACATTTTCTTTTCACAGCTTTGGTTTCCTTAAGGACCATCCACTCCAGCTTGCGCCAACCTGTTGCCCACCAGTTGCTTGGACTACAACTCCCATCAGCTCCAATCAGCATAGCAGATAGGAGTTGTAGTCCAGAGCCTCTGGAAAGCACCAGGATGGCAAAGGCTAATCTACTCCCATATAGGCCTTCCTAGATTTAAGGCTTAGCTTTGGAGGCCTTGATTTCTCTCATTGTCTTGGGTTATTAGGAACCAGAGGCAGTGCCTTCTCAGTGGTGGTGCCGCCACTGTGGAATACTCTCCAGGTACAGATCTATCACGCCCTCTCATCCTTCCTCCCCTACCCTTATTAATCCAAACCCTCCCAAGTGTCCCTATTTTCCATAGTTAATCCCAGATTTACAAAACTTGTCCCAGTTTCTGATTTGATCCCAGAATGTGCCGCTTTTCCTTAGGGCATCCCTATTTTCATTGTTGGAGGGTATGTTAATACTTTTAAGCGGTTTTAAGCCTTTTTTCTCCTCTGGAAAAATTCATAAAAGTGAACAACAGATAAATGAAAAAACAAGCACCGGGGAGGAAGTGGGGAAGGTTGGGAGAGGACATCAAGCACTCTCTTTGGTTTATTAAATGTGAAAACTTAATTTGTTTTAAGAGGCTTTGAATATCAGGTTTTACTGCCGCCTTAGAACTCAATTACACCCTAAATGGCTGCTTTTAGTTTATAACTGTCCTCTTTAATGTATCTTTTGCTATTGATATGGGATCTCATTTCACCTTTATTTATATGCTGTGGAGTCACTCGGAGTGCTCTGTTGGGATAAAAATAATGGAATTGGTCGAGTGGCTGCTGAATAGCAAGTTTCGCGGGCGAGATACTGGTGCAAAACAGTGAGTGGTGTTGCATGGTGAACAGCAAATCGGAAGCGGCGAGCTTTGACAGAAATCCCCCAGCAAACTTGCTACATGCCCCGCCTCTATGTGCTCGACAAATATGCCAGCTGCATTTTTAGTATCGGTAGAACCTGTTTTATTTTTGGAGCCCAAAAATTCAGCAGTCAGAAATATAACCCGTGGCTTCCTCATTAAATAAAGGCAGTGTGGCTATATAAGGCTCCTATACTGAGTCACACCAGCCCAATATTATCTATTCTGAGTCTGAACTCGGATAGTGAGGCGAAAAAGCAGGCAAGGCTGCTGTGCCTTATAATAGAAGTTTTCCTGACTCCCACTGGAAGAACTTGAACTCGTTTCTGCTCAGATCGGTAAGCAAAGTAGGATTCATTGTTCCACCAAGCGACATGACCCTGGGATCCCATGACAGTGGTACCTCGGAAGTCGAACGGAATCTGTTCCGGAAGTTGTCCGTTCAACTTCAAAAACGTTTGGAAACCAAGGTACGGCTTCTGATTGGCTGCAGGAAGCTCCTGCAGCCAATTGGAAGCCGCGTAAGCTGTGTCAGACGTTCGGGTTCCAAAGAATGTTCACAAACCGGAACACTCACTTCCGGATTTGCGGCGTTTGGGAGCCAAAACGTTCGACTTGCAGGGCATTCGGGGTCCAAGGTATGACTGTATATAAGGCAATGAGGCAGACACAACTTAGCACAGCAAACAGGGCTGTTCCCTAGACTGGGCAAGCAAACAGGCCCTCTTCATGGGAGGCTCAGAGGCTCCTTTATCTTGCCTGTCTTTGCTCCCCCCTCTTCATACCTCTTCAGGTTCTGTGCAGGAAGGGGAGACAGCTCAGCTTCCTCAACAGCCTGATTCCTCTCTGTGGTCACAGGCTTTCCTTTCACATTATTAAGAGTCCTTGCTTCCACATATGGATAATCTCAGTCCTCTCAAGTGCTACTGACAGGGGATGGATCTAAACATGGGGGGACGGGGACGCTATAAATAAGTCAGAAGTTAGATCGTTTTTACAAAAGAAAAAAAATCCCTATGGAAAACCAGATTTTTTAAATTTCCTGCTCTCTTGCGCCATCTAGTGCTGCATGTTTATAGCACATTCAAATCGCTGTTTCTTTAATAATGTAGCTGATTAAGTTTTAAGGCACCCAAAACCTGGTCACATTACCTTGCTCCCATCTTTACTAAGGGAGTTTGACACAGACCCCTCTGTCCTTTCTAGCTGGCCCTGCCTCTTCTCAGGAATCAAGGACAGTAGTACGACATAAAAACTCTTTCAGAGGCTGTTAAGAGACATTTTGCATGCAGCAGGAGAATAAACCGTAAATGTGATTATTTTATTTTATTTTTTAAAAGCACTTGCCTTTTAAATTCCCAGACTGGCTTTTAATTCAACAGCCTCAGGGAGTTGGCTGTATACCAGAGCACAACCTTATTATCTATAGGAAGCCAGCTTGGGGGCGCTTTATCTGTCTGTTCTGTGAGAAGAACCGCCAGGCAAGCAGCTAATAAATAACACTTGTTTGGGGTCTTAATGCGCCCCATTCAAAACCATGTACAAAAGGAACACTATGTAACGGAAGGAAGTTTGTGTGTGAAGGCAACAGACAGGCAAGGCGATATAGTCCAACAATGCAGTTGGTTTCCTGTTTGTATTTTTCAGCAGGCCTGGGTCTTAGAGGAAAGCAAAGCAAGAAGCAATAGAGGACAAGGTGAAAATTAAAATGTGCTTCGTATGCCCCAGCTGTCCCGTCCCAATTCACCAGGGACATTAGCACTGTACCAGTAGCTGACTCTGCCAGTATTTTACCAGCTGGTTCCTCCCGCCATTCCTCCTTGATATCCAAGCATAGTTAAGAGATGGAACCGTCACCAAGTATTTTGGTGTTCTGTGTTGTCTCCTGGGGAAAAAAAGTTGTTCCAGATACCTCTAATTGCATTGCTCACAGCTCAATTACTTATTTCGCGCAAAAGATAGCATTTAGGAAAGGGCATTAGCTAGGCCTGATGGCGTCTGTTTACATGTCATGCCACTGGAAAGCTCAGGTTCGTTTATCATCTTTCCCAACGGCTACAGCAACATGGGAGATTGGATGCTACAGGGTGGATTCATTAGGCTAATGATTACAGCAAACAGCTTCTGAAGTCTCTCCTTCAGCTCCTCCTTGGAAGAAACCTGGGGTTCCAAGTTGTAACAAATAATATGACAGAAGTCAGAGGCACAGCGAAACACACAACAAAACTTGCTTCTGAATAATAACAATAACAATAACAATAACAATAACAATAACAATAATTTATTATTTATACCCCGCCCATCTGGCTGGGTTTCCCCAGCCACTCTGGGCGGCTTCCAACAGAAAAATGAAATAAAATAATCTATTAAACATTAAAAGCCTCCCTAAACAGGGCTGCCTTCAGATGTCTTCTAAAAATCTGGTAGCTGTTTTTCTCTTTGACATCTGATGGGAGGGCGTTCCACAGGGCGGGCGCCACTACCGAGAAGGCCCTCTGCCTGGTTCCCTGCAACTTGGCTTCTCGCAACGAGGGAACCGCCAGAAGGCCCTCGGCACCGGACCTCAGTGTCCGGGCAGAACGATGGGGGTGGAGACGCTCCTTCAGGTATACTGGACCAAGGCCATTTAGGGCTTTAAAGGTCAGCACCAACACTTTGAACTGTGCTCGGAAACGAACTGAATGTGAATGCCATCTCTCCGCATTACCTTGCTTTCATTAGGTTGTGCACTGAAATGCTTATTTAAACATCTCTCTCCATCTACATTCCAGTTGCAGCACAGAAATACTTAAAAACACAACTAGAGATGGATTAGGGCTCCTGCTTTTTTGGGGGGGCAGGCTGTGTCAATGCTCATTGTGCAACCTAATTGGAGCACTGGGACAAAATGTTTAATTAAGCTATTAAGTTTTTCACAGATATATGTTTATCACTTAGATACTGCAATATAGCCTCTATGTTTCTACCTACGGTAACTATGTTAGTCAAAAGTATCAGGTGGTGGTATTTACATGAGAATGAGCTATCACAGGTAGAGTGCCTATGCCCTATGGCAGGCATCCCCAAACTGTGGCCCTCCAGATGTTTTCACCTACAGCTCCCATGATCCCTAACAGGACCAGTGGTCAGGGGTGATGGGAATTGTAGTCCAAAACATCTGGAGGGCCAAAGTTTGGGGATGCCTGCCCTTTGGTATCTGATTTAACTCCAATCTGGGGCTTTTCATTGGGGTCAGTTCAAATATCAGCTGAAAGTCATCATGTAATGAAGATAAAAGTTACAGTGGTACCTTGCAAGACGAATGCCCTGCAAGACTAATTTTTCGCATGACGAATGCGTCTTGCAATCTGATGGTGACTCGCAAGACAAATTCATTTTGCGGAAAAAATCGTCTTGCGAATTGCGGTTTCCCGTAGGAATGCATTGAAATTTAATTAATGCGTTCCTATGGGCAAAAAAAGAAGTTTCAATGCATTCCTATGGGAAACCTCGATTCGCAAGATGAATTTTTCGCAAAATGAATTGACTCGCGGAACGAATTAAATTCGTCTTGTGAGGCACCACTGTATATCTGAGTGGTCTTCGGTGGGAAGGACCCCTCGCAAAGGCTGCCTCTTGCTCTATTGTTTCATATTAATAAAACATTTTTTTTATAAAAAATTGAGCTAGATTTTTAAAACTATATGACCCTTCTGGGTAGCTTCCAACTTTGTTATTATTCTATGAAGCAATGTACCTGTGTGCATCCTCTGCTGTTGTGTAGCTGTCTTAGCTAATTTTGCAAATAGGTAAACTCCTACCAGGAATTACTGGACCTCTTTAAGCTGCTACTAGATTTCATGTGGCAGTGGGGCTGAAGCATCTTGCTCTGCACACTTCCGCTCAGCGTGCTACCAAGCAGTATGTTTTGCAAGAGTGAGCCAAGTATCCATGAGACAGATGGGTTCGTTGCTGAAGCCCATTCTGATTACTGCTATATAAATGGACCAGAAGGTTCGGCCTAGATGGCTAACTCTTGCATCAAGCACCTGCAGTGGGAACAAGACCGGCCTGTGATATTTTGCTGCCTGAGGTGAATTATAAGATGCCACCTTTCCCCCATTCCACAGACAAAGTCTGACTGGGCTGGCTGTTGTGTCCTACATCAACACTGCAAATAGGGTCCATCACACTGCACCTGAAGAGAGCAGGTTATCTTAAGGCAGCCCACACAGCTTAAGGCAGCTCTGCCGTCCAGCACCTTCCCACTGCCCCCCAGCTATCTACCGCCTGAAGCAGTTGCCTCATTCTGTCTAATGGTAGGGCCAGCTCTGAGTTTGACATCACGTGGCAAAGGAACTTCTGCCTGGGAAACTTTTTGTAGACTTAGCATAACTGCCGAGACAAGTGTTTTTATTATGCCTGCGCCATCTGCAACAGGCGCCTGAACAGAAGAATCCGACGGGTGGTGGTATTCATTTCAGAACAGAAGCACAGCCCTGGTTTGAAGTTTACAGGGAGCGCTGCGAGCCATTTAATTAGGATGACATAGTCAGGCATCGCATTACCGCCTGCAGGATATAATTTTAAAATAAGGTATTTCCTTGACACGCCGGAAAATTGACCCCCTGGAAGGAAGCAGCATGTATGTGTCTACTATTAGAAAAACCTGCATTTGATTTCTTTTCATTCAGTTGATATTAGACTATGGCCATTCACTTCAAGTAGCAGGTGAGCTAAGTTTCAGACAGGCTCCATTAATGCGTGGACAGTTCAGAGTTGGACAGTTTTAGTACAGAGTTGGTTGCTGAACTGTCACTGAGATGGTAGTCTCATGTAGCTTTCCCAAAAGTTCTGACAGCGAGAAGAGTGTGCCATTGTCACACAATGCTAGGAATGGGCAAATTGGTCAGTGTTGTTTCCTCTCAGTTTCTCATTTTTCTACTCTTAATTTTTGGACCATGACAGTATAAGGCCAGGCTATAGTTTGAGACACTTTCCAATTCCAGATTCCCCATAACACGTAGGGCCACTGTCTACCCTACCAAATGTGATCCTCTGGCATAACTTGCTGCCCTGTCTGCAAAATGTCTAATGGTGTTCTTTTGTGTGAAAGAGAGCCTTGAAAAGTAGTACCAATTATTTCTTTGTTTTAAAATCAAGCCAAGTAAATATTCTTCTTGACAAAGCGAGAGACTTGACTGTAGGTTGGTGGATTTCAAAACAAAGGTCACGCAAGAACCTGCGGCTCTCAATGGACAACTGATAAGTGACACAATAACATACCTGTCAACATTTATCCAATGAAAAGAGTGACGTCCTATTTAATAATAATAATAATAATAAATTATTATTACTTATACCCCGTTGATCTGATTGGATTGCTACGGTCACTCAGGGCAGCTGGGATTAGGTCTGTGTCTGCCTAAGAACCTAAATCACAGGGCTCTTGAGTTTAAGTGGCCATCTCAGCTTTTGAGCTAGTGATTCTGACTTGGCACTGCAGAGAAGCCATTGAGCTCCTGATCCACAGCAAGTGGCCAGTTTCCAGCTTGTCAGGCAAAATGAATGACACTTGTCTTCCTACTGTTGCTGAAACCCAAGCTTTCACATTCCTAACTGGATGCCAGTGTTTTGTTCCCTCCCACCCTCCCGTCCCAATAACTTCCTTTTTATTTTAGGATTATAAATAGCAGGAATTCCTCTGTGTATTTTAGAGCAGCACAGTTCTCAGCATGCATTTCCATAAATCCATAAAGCACAAATGCTGCAGAAATTCTGTTGTGGGGCATTATTCCCCCCCCCCTACTCTTTATTAGACATACTTTTGAACCTGTATGCTCCATGGCTCTAGTCAGAAAATCTGCATTTAGCATTCCATGTGCAATGATGGAATATTTCTCTTCTTATCAAGGAAACAACTTCCCATATCTTTTGTGGAATGGCGGGAAGAAAAACACAGCTTCCAATGTTTCACAGATGGAAACGGAGACACCTCTGTTCTCACCTCAAGGATTGTTGCCTGTAGTCATCACCCACCCCACCCAAAATAATAATAATAATAATAATAATAATAATAATAATAATAATAATTTACTGCCAGCCCATCTGACTGGACGGCTCTGGGCAGCTTCCAACAAATTATAAAACCACAGCAAAACATCAAACATTAAAAACTCCCCTACGCAGGCCTGCCTTCAGGTGTCTTCTAATGTCAGATACAGTGGTACCTCGGGTTACAAACACTTTGGGTTACAGACTCTGCTAACCTGGAAGTAGTACCTCGGGTTAAGAACTTTGCCCCAGGATGAGAACAGAAATCGCATGGCGGTGACACAGCGACGCGGTGGCAGTGGGAGGCCCCATTAGCTAAAGTGGTACCTCAGGTTAGGAATGGTTTCAGGTTAAGAAAGGACCTCCGGAATGCGTTAAGTTCATAACCAGAGGTACCACTGTAGTTGTTTATTTCCTTGGCATCTGTCAGGAGGGTGTTCCTACTATCAAACATTGCTGAAGATTATCCATAACCACCTCTTGAAAGTTATACAGGTGAAACTCGGAAAATTAGAATATCGTCAAAAAGTGCATTTATTACAGTAACACAACTTAAAAGGTGAAACCAATATATGAGATAGATAGATAGATGCATGACATGCAAAGCAAGATACCGGTATGCCAAGCCTTTATTTGTTGTAATTGTAATTACTGTATATTCTTGCGTATAAGAGTACTTTTTAACCCAGGAAAATCTTCTCAAAAGTTGGGGGTCGTCTTATACGCTGGGTCGTATTTCTTGTATGGCGAGTATATCCCAAACTCTATATTTTAACTGGAAAAGTTGGGGGCCGTCTTATACGCCCAGTCGTCTTATACGCCGGAATATACATTTTGTCGTTAGGCGGGGGTCAATTATAAATGGAATGTAATTAATGAAATGTAATAGCGATGTTTATTTTTGTATTATTGTAACTATTTGTTTTATTAGTGTGGGATTTCCAAAAGAAAGCATTTGTAAAAATTAAAATTAAAATAAAAAAATAATAAGTTGCATTACTGAAATAAATGCACTTTTCGACGATATTCTAATTTTCCGAGTTCCACCTGTATTTGTTTACTCTTCTATTAAGGGCATGACTAGAAGTGGTGGTGGGTGATCAGATCTCCTCTCCTGAGGATTTTCTTCCTCAAAGGGCAAGTGCAGCTACCCTGCAAGGAAGCTCTCATTGGCCCACCATAGGAAACGAGGCAGGGAGGCCATTTCAGATGGGGATACAGCTAATTCAACTGAATCAATTGGTAAAGAAAGAATCCAGTTAGTATGAATTCTCCAAATGTGGCCACCAAGCCACTATCCTATTTTTGCAGTGGGTAGGTATAGAGACCTCCTGGCCCACTGCCTTAGAGAGGCCCTCTCGTAAAAAATATTTGCTGATCACGATCCTAGGCTAAAAGTATGTTTCCGAGCACAGTTCAAAGTGTTGCTGCTGACCTTTCAAGCCCTAAATGGCCTCAGCCCAGTATACCTGAAGGAGAGTCTCCACCCCATCGTCCAGCCCGGACACTGAGGTCCAGCTCCGAGGGCCTTCTGGCGGTTCCCTCACTGCGAAAAGTGAAGTTACAGGGAATCAGACAGAGGGCCTTCTTGGTAGTGGCGCCCGCCCTGTGGAACGCCCTCCCATCAGATGCCAAGGAAATAAACAACTACCTGACTTTTAGAAGACATCCGAAGGCAGCCCTGTTTAGGGAAGCTTTTAATGTTTGATGTTTTATCACTTCAAGCACTAAGATTACCCACAACTTGCTTCAGACCACAACTTGAGGATCCCCCACCACTTGCTTCAGATCAAATGATTTTCGTGCTAATGCCACAAATCTTTTAACTGCCACCACTGCACTGTGACAAAAGGCATTCCCTGCGAATCCCTGCACTTGATGTACGCCTGTTCCCAGGGACAACAACAGATGCATAAACAGGAACTGGAAGGTACAAATTCCTCAACAATCTCCACTGCCACAATACCCAGCCAATCTTTCGAGGCGGGAAAACAGGAAGCCTGTGAAGAGGTTGAAGTATACGGACTTGATATTATGAATTATGAGACGAGACGGAGGTGGGAACCCAGGTCATCTACAGAAGGTTGAGCTTTGTTGGCTCAGATGCATTTAAAGCACACCCAATGCACATTTAAGGCACATGACTTGCCCTAAAGAACCCTGGGAACTGTAGTTCCCCCACCACAAAGCTTTAATTCCCAGTGCCTTTAACAAACTGCTGTTCCCAGGATTCTTTTTAGGGGGACGGCGGGGAGCATGTTCTTTAAATGTGCATTGAGTGTGCTTTAAATTTAATGAATGGTGTGGACCTGCATTGTTAAAAAAGCCCAGCGGTTTTCTTCAGACAGTAGCCAACACAATGCCTCTGGAAAGTCACAAGTGAAGCAGCCTGCTCACATTTACCCCAGAGCATCATAGCTGCTTCTGAAAACAGAGGCTCTACTTGACTGTAGTGGCTATCGGAGACCTATCTTCCATATCTAATCCTCTTTAAAAAGCCACCTGAGCCTGTGCCTGTCATCACATTTAATTCTGTAAATTGATAATCCCCTGTTCAAAGAAATCCCTATTGGCTCAACCTACTGCCCATTCATTTTACTGGGTGTCTCGCCACCTGACCAATTAGCATTATTAAATAGGGAGAATATTTTCCTTTGGTCACATCCGTTTAAAGCACAGTCACAGCTCCCCTCAAGGAATCCTGGAAGCTGTTGCTTGTTGAGGATGATGAGAATTGCAGCTCTGCAATGGGGTTGGCCTAAAAACTCTCAGCACCCTAACAAACTACAGTTCCCAGGATCCTTTGAGGGAAGTAATGTCTGTAAAAGTGGTATAGGACTGCATTAAATGTTTAGTGTGGATGTGACCTCTGTCTACTTCCTTCGCGTGGATCTATCCTGCCCTTGACCTGAAATTGGCCAGGGAAGTCCTATTAGTTGTATCATCAACAAGGGTGATCCAGTTAACTGGAACCTGGAACAGGGCTAGGGTTGCCAGACTCAATAGAGGACAGGACTTCTGTGCCTTTAATTGCCCTGCCCTCTTTTGAGTCTGGAAACCTTAAAGAGAAACCAGCAGACCCTGTGCTTGGAAATTAAACAAAGGGCCTGCTGGTTTTCTCTTTAAGGTTTCCAGACACAAAAGAGAGCAGGGCAATTAAAGGCACAGAAGTCCTGCCCACTATTGAGGTCTGGCAACCCTAAATAGGGCCTTCTCAGTTGTGGCCTCCTCACTTTTGAATCTGCTTCTCCCTCAAACAGGCTGCTGTGCTGAATGGGTTGCAGTGACAGCTGAAAACTTCCTTACTTCATCAGTCCTTTGAGCACCAGTAGCAGATATTTGTGATTTGCATTTAAGTATTTACAAACTGCACTTTCCTAAGAAATACAACAAGGCAGTGTGCAACACAAGGATATGATAACATCAGTAAAAACATCAATAAACTGGTCAGTTAAAAAAATCAAATGACCATGTTAATTTGTATTGTTCTTCAGATAAGGACTACGAGAGAAATGGCTAGGTACTGGTTTTAGTGATTTAATATTGATTTAATTGACTATTTGGCATTTATGGCATGTGATGTTGTCTCACCACCCTGTGACCTTAGGGTGAAGGGCATAGCTGCCAAGTTATCCCTTTTTTTAAAGGGATATTCCCTTATGCTGAATAGGCTTCCTCGTGAGAAAAGGGATAACTTGGCAGCTATGGTGAAGGGTGGGATATAAATTTTAATAATAAACAGCGTTTATCAGATTTCTCCTTATCTGTTCCCCCCCCCCAAACTAGAAAGCCAAGGAGTACAGACCTGCAGATATTTCTGCTTTAAGAACAACACACCACAACACTGCTGTAACCCAAAGTTACCTGCACTCAGAATCACTGGTGAAATCCTACCAATTCATTCAGTGTGGTGCTTTTACCCCTGCTTCTGCTAGCCATGAGGAAGCACAAAGAATTAGGGGAGGACTGCCAGCCTTTGAAGCGCTCGCCCACAGCCAGAGCTATCGAAGCACGTGCGCCATTTCTTAACATTAGTCATGATCCTTGGCTCCCACATATGGCTCTGGTAGATGCAGAAAGGAAAGGGCGGTTATCTTATGTCGATTAATCACATGCTAATTGTCCAAGAGAGTGCTGAATCTGAACTAGAAGAAAACCACAGGAAAGAGGGGAAAAGGTGAAGGGGCCGAGAGAGAAAGGCAGACAGCTTAATCCCAACTAATGTGGTTTCCGTCCTCTTGATTACTTCAAGGACTTCATTTTGGATAACCCCCTTCCAATTTACTTTGATTATTCACCAGTATCATGGAAAGAAACCTTCTGCAGGAAGCAAAATATAAAAATTCCTTCAGTAGCACCTTAAAGACCAACTAAGTTTTTATTTTGGTATGAGCTTTCGTGTGTATGCACACTTCGTCAGATACACTGAAACAGAATCCACCAGACCCTTATGCATAGTCAGAGGGTGGGGGGTGGGGGTGATGGGAATGGGTGATGGGCTGATGGGAGTGGTAAACCTGTAGATGGCTGTTAACGACTGCTGATGACTGCAATTGGTCCTGGGGGGGAAAAGCAAGGGCTGAGGCGCTAAAGAAAGCTTGATCATGCATAATGAGATAAGAATCCAATGTCTTTATTCATCCCAGGTGAGCCAGGTGAGCCAGGCCACTGTGTACTGCGTACTGGTACTGTGGACACTGACTAGCAAAAGCTCTTCAGGAGTTTAGACAGGAAATATATCTCCCAGCCCTACGTGGAAATGCCTGGGGTTGAACATTGCAACCTGCACTATGCTAGACTGAGGAGCAGCTGAGGGAAGGAAGGAGGGAAGGAGAGAAAGAAAGTCGCTCCTTCTCTCTGTTGTCGCTCACACCAGGCCAGGCTCCTCGTCAGCTGCACCAACAGCGACACAACCGCCATTTTGGGCCGTCCAAGCTCAATTACAGGAGAAAAGTCTCCCCGTTTCAAGTCCAAATGGGACGGGGGAAATTTTTGTCCAAAAACAGAGCGATCCCATTTTTCTAGGGATGATGCACATCCCGTGGGAAAAGGGGAGGTGGTTAACTTCTAATCCTGTGCCTTCACCTGGGGATGCTATGTTGAAAGTTTTTGGGTTTTTTTAAAAGTAAAATTGTATGCCTTGCGGGGGCTGTAGGTTGACACAAAGACTGCCAGTTGCTGGCCTCTCCTCCTCTGACTGGTCTACTCCGTTCAGCACCCCAGATTTCCTAAGCCCTCCTTAAGAGAACCAGGCCATCCCAAAGTTCATTCCCTTGCCTGGTATCCATCCACAAATATAATCCCCCGGCCACAAATGTAGTTTATCTTGGCTTGAGCCAAAGCACTGAACTTTCCCGCCTGCTCCCTCTGCTCCTTTTTATTCTGGCAGGGCACCAGAAACAAATTGTTTGATTAGTATCGCTGGTAGTTCACTGAACAATTAATTTAACCAATACCAAAAACAAGCCACAAGGCTTTTGCTGCAGGCCACCAAGAGGTATTCACCGACTGGAAGAAATACGGCACTGTTCCAAAAACAAGATCTCCATCAGATCGTGTTTGGGCAGCCCCGTTGCTCTCCTGGGGTTGCCCTTGATCTATGTGCCTATTAAATTTAATTTCCGTTTTCAATTCACCGTTGCTTTCTTTTCAGGAGCCACGGAGGAATGCTGCTTTTCCAGAACCAGAGGTCTGACAACTCCCCGCCTTCGTGAAAATCAAAAATGCGCAGGAATATACATGAGTCTGAGGACTCATCCGTGCTATACGTTCAAAGTAGTATTATGGCAATTGAAATAGCTATGGCTTCCCCCCTCCCACAAAGAATCCTGGGAACTGTAGTTTGTTAAAGGTGCCGCGAATTGTTAGGAGACGCCAATTCCCTCACACAGGTGCAATTCTCAAAGTAGCTTAACAATCAACCCTCTTCCCAGGGAATTCTGGGAACTGTAGCTCTCCGAGTGGAATTGGGGTCTTCTAACAACTCTCAGCAGCCTTAATAGACTACGGGATCCTTTGTGGGAAGCCATTACTTTAAAAGTGGCATGATACTGCTTTAGAAGTACTGTGCAGACGGGGTCTGAAACACGAATGTGAGGAAATACTTTGGGAAAAGGAACCGAGGAAGATACTCTATACCAGGCATCCCCAAACTGCGGCCCTCCAGATGTTTTGGCCTACAACTCCCATGATCCCTAGCTAACAGGACAGATGGTCAGGGATGATGGGAATTGTGGTCCAAAACATCTGGGGGGGGGCGAAGTTTTAGGATGTCTGCTCTATACTATAGTGATGTTCTTTAGCTTAGGGTGTTGTTTTTTAAAGGGTAGACAAAGTGATGCAGGAAAAAGTCTCTCCGTTTCTATTAGAGCAGGGGTTCCCAACAAATTTTTCTCGAGGACCCCTCATCGAGCCGCTATTGTGACAAGGACCAACATTAATTCCTAATCCTAAAATTAAAAAGTGAGAGCCAAATTAAGAGTCTTTTTATATTTTATATTTATACATTTTTTACAGTTACAACAGAGTAATCCATCAGTATACAGTTAGTTTTAATTTTCAGTTCTTAATGAGATGAACCACTTTTTAAACCAACGGTCCATTTTTAACTACGCGAACTGTAGCTTCCGCGAAAAACAACGCTTTGTTTACAAACACTACTGTTTTGCAAAGAGGCAGCACACGCCAGGGAGGAGGGAGGGGAATGGAGAAGACAGGGTACCTGCGCAGTAGCGCACAAATGAAGCCGACGCGCGCAAAGCATCTTGGGGAGGTGAGCGTTAGTAGAATGCGCGCGCTGCCTCTTTGCAAAACAGTAGTGTTTGTAAAGCACCACCTAACGGCATACAGCAGAACTACTGCCTCTATCTAATTCTAGTTTTGCGCTAGACTCTGCTCATGCAGGAAGCGGCCAAAGCAAAAAATCTGTTATCATACGAAATATATTTTTTATTCTGATAGCATCTTGCGGACCCCTCTGGCATAGCTCGCGGACCCCTGGGGGTCCCCGGACCACCTGTTGGGAACCACTGTATTAGAGATTAAATGGAACTTTCCTACTCAAAAGCAGTCTACCAGGCTGCGTGCATCTCAAAATAGTAAAATAAACATAATAATCTGCAGATCCCATTACAAGAAAAAACTGAAGCTGTGCCCCGAATAAACGACACAAACTAGCTTTGTTTTTACAATATAGCATAATTCATGCAACTTCTGCTGGACACAGGAATGGCAAAGAGTTTCAGAGGGCAGTGAAGGCTCCCATCAGCCATGACTGCTGGCCATGCTGGCCATGCTGGTAGGGCTGAGCTCTGCCTTGGCAGCTCAGTCAGTAGAGCACGAGTCTATTAATCTTAGGGTTGCAGGTGAAAGCCCCCTGTTGGGCAAAAGATTCCTGCATTGCAGGGGGTTGGACTAGATGCCCCCTGTGGTCCCTTTTAACTCTACAAGTCTCCCGATTCTGTGATGGGAGCTGGAGTACAACCATGTTTAGAGGATGACCGCCCCACTCCTTTTAGTGGTGTTTGTGTCCTTGCTCAGAATGCATGCTTCCTTAGCTGTGAGTGATTGCCGAAGATGTTCCTGCATTGCAGGGGGCTAGGCCAGAAGACCCTTAGGGGTCCCGTAAAGGTAAAGGGACCCTGACCGTTAGCTCCAGTCGCGTATGACTCTGGGATTGCGGCGCTTATCTTGCTTTACTGGCCGAGGGAGCCGGCGTACAGCTTCCAGGTCATGTGGCCAGCATGACAAAGCCGCTTCTGGCGAACCAGAGCAGCGCACGGAAATGCCGTTTGTGTTTGAAGGTGAACATACAAAACTTGCACTTTCTGTAACAGTGTGCAAAGTTTGCACGTGTCTCTGTGTGTGTACACACACTTTAAAAAACTTATACCAGGGTAAATTGTGCATAAAAATGAATATATTAGTGGAAAGAACACAAAAAAATTAGGGGAAATTGCCTACAAGAAATGTGAACATTAATAACAATTTAAATGTAAAAGCTGCATATGTAATATGTGGTAGTTAAAACTGCATGTGCAAATTTATCTGAATAAATCTGATGACTTTTCCCGAAGATTTAAACTAAATTAATCACAAACTGCCCCAGAACTAAGAGAACTGAAACAGACAGCTCCTTCCATCCCAGTTTAGAATAAGGTTTGGGGTGGGGGAATTAATTACTGTAATGGTAATGGATGAACTAATTTAATAACTGATTTGGGTGGTCTGTGTTGGAGAGGAAAAACATTTGTTTCGTGTGATAAGGTTGGGAAATTAATCGGCCTGCCCTCTGTGAAATGTAAACTCTAGACGTTACTTCTAGATGCACACAATTTAGTTATGTGCAAATTTTGTGCAAATGTGTGCTTATGGACATGGGAATAGGAGAACCCCTAAGCAGAAGGGAGGAATCTTAACTGTGAGAGCAGTTAAAGAGGGATTGATTTGTTTTTGCCTTGTCTTTGCCTACCCTCTAGTGGGCCCTGATGGGAGTGCAGCCATTACAAGCCCTTAAGCAGGCTCATCCTCAGAGTGTGTGGCATCACCCACTTAGATTGCCCCATAACCCTCCAACATTTCTCCGATGAAAACAGGGACATCCTTAGGGACATTCTGGGCTCAAATCAGAAACCAGGACAGCTTCTGTAAATCCAGGACTGTCCCTGGAAAATAGGGAAACTTGAAGGGTCTGTTACCCCAGTTGGGCAAAATAGGAAGCACCCTTTTTCAGTTGTTGCCATTAAAATCTGGACATCCCTAGCTTTAGGGAAAGGGACCCCTGACCATTTAGGCCCAGTCATGGACGACTCTAGGGTTGCCCGCGCTCATCTCACTTTATTGGCTGAGGGAGCCGGCGTTTGTCCGCAGACAGTTTTTCTGGGTCATGTGGCCAGCATGACTAAGCCGCTTCTGGCGAACCAGAGCAGTGCACGGAAACGCCGTTTACCTTCCCGCTGTAGTGGTACCTATTTATCTACTTGCACTTTGACGTGCTTTCAAACTGCTAGGTTGGCAGGAGCTGGGACTGAGCAACGGGAGCTCACCCCGTCGCGGGGATTCGAACCGCCGACCTTCCGATCGGCAAGCCCTAGATTCTGTGGTTTAACCCACAGCGCCACCCGCGTCCAAAAGGGCTATATCACTCCTCTCCAAAGTTGGGATGCAAGAAATGGGGTCATGAAGAGTCAGACACGACTAAACAACAACAAATATACCCAGAGGACTATTGCACTCTGCAGGTGAAGGCTTCTTGCAGATACCATGTTAGGGGCCTTATCTAAAGGTTTGCAGCCATCTAGAGTTACTCACTCACGGGGGGGGGGGGGGAGAGAGAGAGGGACACTTGGCCTGCTCTTGTGACTGCAATGGCAAGGAATGTGCAGGAAGCAAGTAACACTATTGCTATTGACTTCAGATCCAACTGCTCTTAAAGGCACATCTACATTGGTTAGTTGAAAACCAAATAAAACTTGTGAGAGAAAATGAACTGATGGGATGAAGAAATTAAAGCACCTTAAAGGAATCTTCTTCTTTGGCAATCACTCGTAGGCGAGTAAGATTGTTTTCCATGAACACAGTCTTAACAGTGAGTCCGTAAGTGACTGTGGGGGTCCATTCTGGATCCACACATCCTTCCACAGTGGGGACATTGGTTTCCGGGTGGGAGTTGATCACAGTGAGGGTTTGCCAAGCGTGCCTTCCTCTTAGCACGTTTCTTTTGTCCTCAGTGTCTTCGAAGGGTGTCTTCGAAGTCCCTAACACCTTTGGTAAAGGCTGCTCTCCAACTGGAACGCTTGCAGGCCAGTGTTTCCCAGTTTTCAGTGTTTGTAAAGGTAAAGGGGCCCCTGACCATCAGGTCCAGTCATGTCCGACTCTGGGGTTGCGGCACTCATCTCGCTCTATAGGCCGAGGGAGCCGGCGTTTGTCCGCAAACAGATTCCGGGTCATGTGGCCAGCATGACAAAGCTGCTTCTGGCGAACCAGAGCAGCGCACGGAAACGCCGTTTACCTTCCCGCCGGAGGGGTCCCTATTTATCTACTTGCACTTTTTTATGTGCTTTTGAACTGCTAGGTGGGCAGGAGGTCAGTGTTTATACTACATTTTAATACTACACACACCAAAGCACAAAGAATCTACATGGTATCTACATGGCCACTGAGTTGTTTATGCAGCTCTTTTCAATGTGTTTGTCCTGCCCCAGGGCACTTCACGTTTCCCCCCTCCCTTCCTCTCAAGGGTAATTAATTAAGAGCATCCAGATTGCTCCGTGTACATAGCCTCATCTGTGCCTCTCCGTGTTTTGCCACCCAGTTCCTGGAACCACCTTTCAAAAGAGTGGCCGTGTCAATTTGTATGTGTTTATTGCTTTGGTGTGCTGTTACCTAAGCAATAAGAGTCAACCTTTATTCAGGACAATAAAAGTCACCGCCTTCATCCTTAGGCACGATCATCACACAGGAACAGGTGCGGCTCTGAAGCTGCTCCGAGAGGCAGCCCCACCTTCCTGAAGTCACTGACTTGGCATCACCTGTAACGGCAACCCCTTCCTGATTCCGCAGCTCAACTTCTGTTCCCTCTCCCCTCCCTTTCTTACCCATAAAATACTACCCAGAACAAGCTCAGCCGCAGCGCTAGCCTGGTTTCTCTGTACACACAGAAGTTTCGGTCACACTAGCCAGTTTCTTTTAACTGGGCACACGGCAGGGAGAGAGAACAACAGTTGCAGCAGGCGTTGTCTGCAGCAGGACAGGTAAAGAGCCGATTCTCCCTTGATATCTGTATCCAAGGAAGGGCTAAATACAGAATTTTTGCAGGTGGCGGGTGGGAGGGAGGGAGGGAGGGACAGTTCTCATAAGTCATCAGCTTATAGATCCCATGAACCAGGAATCGTCTCAAACTGCCTGTGACCTTTTCGAGTGCTGTACGCTGCCTGACAACAGTAATAATTGCTTAAGTGATTAATCATTTGCTGGTTGGGTGGAGGGAGGACCAGGTGAAAGCATGGACTTGAGGTCTTCTGGAGGCTGACCTGAGCAGAGGGATAAAAGCCCACTCCCCCTAGCCAAGGCAGGAAAGGTCTTCTTCAAGCTTTGAAGTTATTTTTTAAAAAGGACAGGGTGTTCCTTTAAAGCCCTGGAATCCTGGGTTAGAAAATGGCTCTTGGAAAGAACAGCAGGTCCCTTGGGTCTTCTGCCTCTGCTGATCTGGGCCGCAGCTTCTCCAAGCTGTGCTCTTCATGGGCTTCCTTGCAAGCTTAGTCAGGTCTTCCCCAAATGTAACTACTCTCCCACTGTGAATCTTCCCTTTATTGTGTGTCCTGGGCTGCAGTCTACCAGTTCCACCTGATACGCCAGCCGAGACGGTACTTGCCTGCACATTGTCTCATCAGAGTGGTGCATGCTCTGGTTATCTCCCGCTTGGACTACTGCAATGCGCTCTATGTGGGGCTACCTTTGAAGGTGACCCAGAAACTACAACTAATCCAGAATGCGGCAGCTAGGCTGGTGACTGGGAGTGGGCGTTGGGACCATGTAACACCAGTCCTGAAAGACCTGCATTGGCTCCCAGTACGTTCTGAGCACAATTCAAAGTGTTGGTGCTGACCTTTAAAGCCCTAAATGGCCTCAGCCCAGTATACCTGAAGGAGCGTCTCCACCCCCATCATTCTGCCCGGACACTGAGATCCAGCTCCAAGGGCCTTCTGGCGGTTCCCTCACTGCGGGAAGTGAGGTTACAGGGAACCAGGCAGAGGGCCTTCTCGGTAGTGGTGCCCGCCCTGTGGAACGCCCTCCCATCAGATGTCAAGGAAATAAACAACTACCTGACTTTTAGAATATATCTGAAGGCAGCCCTGTTTAGGGAAGCTTTTAATGTTTGATGTTTTATCACTTCATTATTATTAATATTCTGTTGGGAGCCGCCCAGAGTGGCTGGGGAAACCCAGCCACATGGGTGGGGTATAAATAATAATAATAATAATAATAATAATAATAATACGACTGTAGATGCGTTCTGCAGCAGACTTTGTGTGGTGTAAATGATATGATACCACGCAGCCAAGCAGAACGCAAACTAGTTTTCTTCTCAGGATGGAGGAATCCCAGAGCAGGTATATAAGGACTTGAGCAAGTATACCAAGGTTGTTTCCTGAGAGCAAGTGGTTTTCCAGTCACCTGTCTGTACCCATAACAGCTTCTGTCTATCTGTCGCCTGGCGCAGAATGCGGACGCCGACCGCCATGATTGTGGGCATCGTCCTAGGCCCCTGCGGCCTCATCCTGAACCTGACCAGCACCCTGGCTCCCGACTGGAGGGATGCAAGCCGTATCCCCGACCAACCCTACGACATGATCCAGCACCAAGGCATCTGGGACATCTGCAACGAGTTTCAAAGCACCCAGAAGACCCAGTGCAACATCAAGGACACCCTGGGCTACTTCTCCCACCAGACTGTGCAAGTCGCCAAAGGGCTGATGCCATCCTCTGTGGCCGTCACTGTCCTGGGCTTGGTTGTGGCTTCGCTGGGTGTTCGCTGCTGGCAGGATATGCCCCAGTACCTGCTGGCTGGGCTAGGTGGCCTGCTGCTCTTCGTTTCCGGGCTGCTTAGCCTGATCGCCGTCTCTTGGTACAACCACGACATCCTAAACCTTCCCATCCCGGCCGGCAGTAGCCTAGGGGTGGGTTACTGCTTGGTGCTGGGCTACTTAGGAAGCTGCCTGGAAATAATTGGGGGCTTCTCCCTCTCGCTCAGCTTTGCTCACTGCTGCAAGGAGCGCAAGCTGAAGAAAGCGGCTATGGATTACAGCTACCCACCCAGCAGCCAGAGGCTCCCAGCGACCATGGCTGCCATTTCTCCCTCCATCGGCAACACAGAGCTCCAAATGGACTATTACAGGACTCCGACCCCAAGGTCTTACACCAACCCCCAGGATGTACTGGAAAACGAACACCCCAGTAATTGGAGCAGGTTCCCTTGCGATTCTGATTTATAGCCCTAAGCAGGGACACTCTTGCAAGGAACGAGCTGCAGAAAGATTCCTTCTGGAACTCTGCTCGGACAACAAAGGTACCCATTGCGGAAACTTAGTCTACAAATTTAATTCCGGCAAAGACCTTTTCCTACCTCTTTCGCTCGTGAATCAAGCAGGTGCCATAGCCCTAAACTGCTACAGATTCTGGTTCTACTCTTTTCCTTTTGGTCTCTCAAGTGGATAGGTTAAACATTATACTAAGACAATAATTAAATCACTCTTGCATGAGGAAGCGACAGGGAGCTTGAGCGGTCCTCTTCACTGTGCAATTTTGGGGAGGGGGGCTCGCAGGGCAGCAACCATACTTGTTTCAGTGCTTTTGCACACATTTACTTGAAGAGTGCCCCGGAGCTTTGTTAAGCAAACGGACAAGATGTTTTTTTGCACACTGGATGAAATCTGAAAATCCAGGAGTACCTGGAATATCTTTGAGCGGGGCCAGGGCTACTCTGCAGCAAGAGATATGCTTTCATCCACCTGCGTCACCATCTTCTGTTTACTAAATTGGTAAGAGACCAGTAATCTATCATCCCTCAGGATTTGACTGTACTCTCAAAGAGATAGATGCCTTGTTTTCCTATTTACAGATGGATACATAAAAATGCAATACTTGCAGAATAAAAGTTATCTTTTGTATGGCGGTTTATACGGCATCACTGGATGAATCTTGCCTTCAGAAAACGCACACCTCCTTACCCCCTCAAGTGTTTGCTTCAAAAGGATCCTTGATTCTCAGCACATTTAAAGCATCTCCTCAACCAAATAATGCTGGGAACTAAACTTAAGGGTGCCGATAACTGTAGCTCTGTGAGGGATAAAGTACAATTCCCAGGATTCTTTGAATGGGTGGGGAATGTACTTTAGATTCATAGTGTGTAAATAGCCCAAGTCCTTCCTTCCCACATGCACTCATTTTCTTAAAACGAACACCTATCAGAATAAGCAGCAGGTATTTGGTTGGAGTTTGTGGAATGTTTTCATAGGAGACAGAAAACATGTTAGGAATGCATGTTAGGGAAATGAGTTAATGCATGATGGTTTAGCACATCTGAGCTATGTGTATTAGAGATGCGGGTGGCACTGTGGTCTAAACCGTTGAGCCTCTTGGGCTTGCTGATCAGAAGGTCGGCGGTTCGAATCCCTGAAACGGGGTGAGCTGCTCCCATCGCTGTCCCAGCTCCTGCCAACCTAGCAGTTCGAAAGCCCACCGGTGCAAGTAGATAAATAGGTACCACATGACCCGGAAAGCTGTCTGTGGGCAAACACTGGCTCCCTTGGCCTGAAAGCGAGATGAGCATCGCAACCCCAGAGTTGCCTTTGACTGGACTTAACCATCCAGGGGTACCTTTTAGAGTGCACATGTTAATTGCCATGTTTCTCCCCCCCCCCCCAAATCCAGGAAATCTTCATTAAGCGTGGTATTGAGAATTCTGTTACAGAACCTTTACAAGTGGTACAACAGCTGTTCCTGAACCAGAAGAGCTTGATTACATTAGCTCAGGCATTGGTGCACTCAAGGTTGGATTACTGCAATGCATGCTATGGGGGGCTTCCCTTACACTAGATCGGGAAACCGCAACTGGAACAGAATGAGGGCTAGTCAGTATACAACAGGGGGTCAGCAAACTTTTTCAGCAGGGGGCTGGTACACTGTCCCTCAGACCTTGTTGGGGGGGAGCGGACTATATTTTGAAAAATAATAATAATGAACTAATTATTACGCCCCACAAATAACCTAGAGATGCATTTTAAATAAATGCACACATTCTACTCATGTAAAAACATGCTGATTCCCGGACCGTCTGCAGGCCGGATTTAGAAGGCGATTGGGCTGGATCTGGCCCCTGGGCCTTAGTTTGCCTACCCATGGTATACAACATCTCTACACTGGTGGCCTATTTCCTACCATTCAAGTTCAAGGTGTTACATATGTTATATATTAGTATCTAAGGCAGGCATCCCCAAACCTCAGCCCTCCAGATGTTTTGGACTACAATTCCCATCTTCCCCGACCACTGGTCCTGTTAGCTAGAGATCATAGGAGTTGTAGGCCAAAACACCTGCAGGGCCGCAGTTTGGGCATGCCTGATCTAAGGCTCTTAGTTATATACAGTGGTACCTTGACTTATGAAGGTTTCGACTTACGAAGTCGGCAAACCCGGAAGTATTTTTGCCGCGCGTGTTCTGCGCCTGTGCAGAAGCGGCGTGCGTGGTCTGCGCATGCGCAAAATGGACGCTTCGACATCCGAAGGTTTTGACTTACGAAGAGCGCCGCGGAATGGATCGCCTTCGTAAGTCGAGGTACCACTGTATTAACAGACCTTCCAAGTGTCTCTATTTTCCAGGTAGAGTCCTGAATTTACAGAAGTTTTGTAGGTGCTTCAACAACAGATGGCAACGATTTTAGAAGCAGACCTGCTTGTGCCTTTAGGTCCGGGTTTCCAGGTCTCCAGCTGTTTTTGGACTACAACTCTCATCATGCCTAGCTAGCAGGAATTGTAGGTGCATGTTTGGAGACTTAAGAGCAGGGATCACCTTAGTTTATTCAGAGTTCATTTTCTGCAAGTCAGAAGAATCCCTCTTTGCCCCCTCTTCTCCTTTTTCCTGTGACTGCCGTGCAGTCATGCAATGTGTTAATATTTTACCAGTTTATACACTATTTGCACAGCAGGCATAATATATTCACAAGGAAGCAGACTGTGCCCTGTTCTGTTTTTAAAGCATTTGAAAAAAAATTAACTCACTGTTTGTACTTTAGCAATAATTTCCCTCCAACTAGTAGGAAGAATGCTTCTCAGTGCTTCCCAAAGGCTGCCGATCTGTTTTTAGTTGCTAGTGGAGTGGAAGCTCTGCTTTGACTTCTGGAACTCAAACAATGTCCTAGGCAAATGGGAGTCCCCCTCCCCCTCCCCCAAATTTTCATTGGGGCAATTTTAATTTGGATTGAATATAGGGGGAAATATCTCCGCCTCTTGCTCCACTTCCAAACGTGACCCCCCCCCCCCACAACAATTTATTGGGGAGGGAATGAATGTCTATGAAGGCAGTGCTCATTTGCAAAGGGAAGGATTGCATCAATTGTAGAAGTTAACACTAAGGAGAGAGGAAGCATAGAGAGGGGGATTTCTGGAGCAATAACCAGCCAAAACCCACAGAAGAGCTCTGCGACAGGTCATCTACATCCTGGGGAAACTGTGCAACTGTTCCTCTGTGTCAAAAGCAGTCTGCTTTTTTCCTGAGCTCTGAAAAAAACGGAAAGCTCAATGGGAAAATTTGGGACATGCCAGAGTGAATCATAGAATCATAGAGTTGGAAGAGACCACAAGGGCCATCCAGTCCAACCCCCTGCCAAGCAGGAAACACCATCAAAGCATTCTTGACATATGCCTGTCAAGCCTCTGCTTAAAGACCTCCAAAGAAGGAGACTCCACCACACTCCTTGGTAGCAAATTCCAGTGCCTCCAGATAATCCATTCATCCCAAACCTTGTGCAATTATGAGGTTAGATTATATCTGATCTTCATTGAGCTTTTGGTCAGATTTGTTTGTGCTCAGTTTATGCAACAATGAACATTCATCCCAATTTGTTTTTTTAAAAATCAATTCCAGAATTTTCAATGCACTGTCACTTTCCTAATGTCAGTAAGTAATTTTTAAAAGGATGTGTGTTGGGCTAAGGCAGGGTTTCCCAAACTTAGGTCCCCAGCTGTTAGACTACAACTCCCATGATCCCTAGCTAGCAGGACCCAGTGGTCAGAGATTATGGGAGTTGTAGTTCAAAAACAGCTGGAGACCCAGGTTTGGGAAACCCTGGGCTAAGGTGATAGAGCCCTTCAATTGCACAATGCTGGTGTGTACTTGTCTCCCTCCTGCAAATCTAGGCTCTTGACCATGACATCATGCAAATGCCCAGAATAAAGTGCAAATATCCCACAGAAAATGCCCAGCGTGGAAACAGACATAGCATATGCCAAATTCTCACTATTATCTAGGCAATGCATTTGGGAGAAAAAGAGAGATTGCAATACACTTATCTACTGTAAATCATTTATTTGTTTGCTTTACGAGTCTGCGCCCATGCCCGTCTTCATTGGAGTCGACAATTCCTGCAGAGGATTGTAAAGCCACATTTCAGCATTTTCACCTGGACTATCAAACGCAGTGGTATTACAACCAGTTCAGTTTTTCAGGCAAGGAAGAACTGCAGACAGATTGCTAGAAGCTTTGCCAAGTAGTGGGTGTGCTTATTTCAGCCAATGTCCCTCCCTCTGTCCTGCCAGCATTTTAACCACTCACAAGGGCAGCTTCTCTAGGCAGCGAGGTTTTTCTGATCCTGCTGCTGGCTTTGCCTTTCGCAATAGCCAGGCCAGGTTTAAAATCCCAAAGTAGGAACAACACTTGTTCCAAGAACACAGGACTCATATACCAGTGCTCGGAATTGGAAGCTTAGGACAGGAATCTTAAGAAGCCCTCACCTGCTCGGGATCATAAGCTGCGTTGATACAGGTTTCATCTTCAACGAAATTGTCTTCTTTGTCACTGTCCTTCTGGTAGCTAGTCAGCGGTCCAGTTGATGATATACTTGAAGTCCTGTGTGGGGAGGAGAAAAGACACACGTATAGACTGTGATGCAAATCCTTGGCTGGAAGCCTTGTGCTAAGCTGTTAGAGGCACAGTGATCTTGTAGTACCACATGCACCACTAATTTGGAACCCAAACTACATCCATCAATGCAAATTGCAGTTGCAGAACATGTGTGCCAATAATTCCTCTTTCATGATTCTGCAAACAGGACTGCAACAGGCACAAGCAAGCCATTCAAATTTAGAAACAAAGCAGGATGTCTCTGCACAAGCAAATTACTGCTGCCCATATTTTGGGCTCGGCCAAAGTGAGCATCATTTCAGAACTTCATTTCCTTTTTAAAACAAAAACAAAAACCACAATAAGACAATAAGATAGAGTTGTTCCGCCTGGCATTTTGCCTGTAGTCAACCTGATCCCCTCCCCCATTTCCCCTTTCCTTCCGTATGAGGCTGCATTTTAAATTTTGATTTTAATGTATTTAGTCTTGTTCTTAAGTTGTATTTTAATCAGTTGTTTTATATCTAGTGTTAGCCGCTCTGATCCCGGCCTTGGCTAGGGAGGGCGGGGTATAAATAATAATAATTATTATTATTATTTATTATTGAATTTTCAATTTATACAATTTCAAATCACTGTGGAAGCTTTTGTCTATTTTAATATCCACATTTTTTGGTAAAGCTATCAACAGCACGGGTGTGGGGCAGGGAGGAGAAAGGCTCTCCTGTTAGGGCAGGGAAGCTTTGGTCCTCCAGTTGCTTCTGAACTACAACTCCCATCAACCATGGCCATTGGCCACGCTTGCTGGCGCTGATGGGAGTTATAGTTCAGCAACATCTGGAGGACCAAAGGGTTCCCATCCCTGAGTTAGTGGAAGCTTGCAAAATGCCACCCCACCCTGGTTGCCACATAGCCTAAGCCCCTTGGATGGGAAAGATGGAAAGATAGATAGATAGATAGATAGATAGATAGATAGATAGATACTTTATTGTCATTGTACATAGTCTGACATAGTACAACAAAATTGAATGCCATCTCATTAAAAACAAAACAAAAACACAATTACAGCCACATACATACCAGTGTAACCAAACAATAATGGGAGATAGTGTAGAACAGGGTTTCCCAAACGTGGGTCTCCAGCTGCTTTTGAACTACAACTCCCATCATCCCTGACCACTGGTCCTGCTAGCTAGGAATGATGGGAGTTGCAGTCCAAAAACAGCTGGAGACCCAAGTTTGGAAAAGCCTGGTGCAGAAGGTGAATGGGAGAGCTGTAGGCCGTTCTCAGTAGGTAGCAAACAACGGTACCAGCGTAAAGAGTTATGATATTCCACCGGCTGTACTATACATTAATGGCATTTCATCGCAATATTCTTCCTAGTCTCTTTGAAGGAGAACGCATAGAGAAAAATAGGTTCAGTTTTTAGTCCGTAGTAAGTTGTTATTGCTGACAGCCAAGTACCCCTCTGCCCCACCAAATACCCTCTTTAAAGTCCACCACTCAGAGGTGACATCCACAAAAGCGCCCTTCGCTGCAAGGTGCACAATTATCTAGCAGCGTAGAGAGAACGGCAAATAGCCTTACCTTTGCCGCGTTCTTTGCTTCCTGAAGTAGACAAAGGTCCCAGCTGCCGCCATGGCCATTAGTAGGATGGAAATGATGCCCAGAACGAGACCCGCCTTAGACTTCCCCTCCTCCTCCTCACAGTAGTCTCCACTATAGCCCAATGTGCAGATGCATTTCACTCTATCGCCCTCCATAGTGCAGTCCCCTCTCCTGTTGCAGGTCTCCCTGCTGCAAGGCTGCGACTCCAGGCCACTTCTCACGATTCCCTGCACCAGAGAAGGTTCTTTCCATTTCTTTTTGGGAGGTAATGTGGTCATCTGGCTTCTGCTTGGCTCGAGTGCCCATGCCGCTGTTGCAGTAGTACTCCTTCTCGTGTATTTTTTTACTTCTGGCCGTACATGTGCAGTTCCACCAGTAGGCTTCTTGGTGGTGGTTTTGATGGGTGCCACTGTGTTTATCTTAACAAGAAAGGGTTTTGTTTGCAGCAGTGTGGAAGGTTGGTGTGTGGGCTGGGCTTTCTTCTTGAGAGCGTTGTTGCCTGTCGGCAGAAAAGCCATCAACTCGTTGCTTTTGGGACACATTGAGATCAGCCTAGTACCATATGACATTTCTGGTGGTTTAAGGATAAAAAATGTAACTGCCGGCAAAGCTTACTTGATTAAAGTATACCTGAAGGAGCGTCTCCACCCCCATTGTTCTGCTCGGACACTGAGGTCCAATACCGAGGGCCTTCTGGTGGTTCCCTCGTTGTGAGAAGCCAAGTTGCAGGGAACCAGGCAGAGGGCCTTCTCGGTGGTGGTGTCCGCCCTGTGGAACGCCCTCCCATCAGATGTCAAAGAGAAAAACAGCTACCAGATTTTTAAAAGACATCTGAAGGCAGCCCTGTTTAGGGAGGCTTTTAATGTTTAATTGATTGTTTTATTTCATTTTTCTGTTGGGAAAACCCAGCCAGATGGGCAGGGTATAAATAATAAATTATTATTATTATTATTATTATTATTATTATTATTATTATTAAGGGGGGTCTCACCTTTCCTTTTCCTTTTCTAACAAAGTCATAAAACACAGATTCTCAAAGTTTTATCTTAACTTGTTTGAATTATCTGTTGACCAAACTTGGCTACTTTGGCTAACAGTTTGGTTGTGGGTATATTCCAGTCTCATGAGAAGAGAAGAATCCTTGGAAAAGACCCTGATGTTGGGAAAGATCGAGGGCACTAGGAGAAGGGGACGACAGAGGACGAGATGGTTGGACAGTGTTCTCGAAGCTACGAACATGAGTTTGACCAAACTGCGGGAGGCAATGCAAGACAGGAGTGCCTGGCGTGCTATGGTCCATGGGGTCACGAAGAGTCGGACACGACTAAACAACAACATATTCCAGTCTAGAATCTACCCATTCTACAAAGAACACCATCATTGCTTCCCCGATAGAATACTGAAAATGTATTTTCCGTAAAGCGTTGAGAATGTGAAGCAGTTCCTACCTTCTACTCACAGAACAGTTCCTAAGGGCCCCCATTGGAAGACAGCACGGCAAACTAGTTTTAACTGGACCTAATGGTTAGGGGACCCTTTACCTTATGTTAGCTATAATCGTGCCTTGGACAACCTCATGGCTATGGTGCAATTTTTCTGTAATAGCAAAGCAACTAGAGCTCACCCCGCCGTGCAGATTCAAACTGCAGACCTTCCGATCAGCAAGCCCAAGAAGCTCAGTGGTTTAGACCACAGCTGGGCACATGACCCGGAAAGCTGTTTGTGGACAAACACCGGCTCCCTCAGTCTGAAGCAAGATGAGTGCCACACCCCATAGTCGCCTTTGACTGGACCTAACTGTCCAGGGGTCATTTACCTTTGGGACGCGGGTTAAACCACTGAGCCTAGGGCTTGCCGCTCAGAAGGTCAGCGGTTTGAATCCCTGCGACGGGGTGAGCTCCCATTGCTCAGTCCCAGCTCCTGCCAACCTAGCAATTCGAAAGCATGCCAGTGCAAGTAGATAAATAGGTACCGCTACAGCGGGAAGGTAAACAGCGTTTCCGTGCGCTGCTCTGGTTCGCCAGAAGTGGCTTTGTCATGCTGGCCACATGACCTGGAAGCTGTACGCTGGCTCCCTCGACCAATAATGCGAGATGAGTGCCGCAACCCCAGAGTCGATCACAACTGGACCTAATGGTTAGGGGTCCCTTTACCTTATGTTAGCTAAAATCATGGCTTGGATAACCTCATGGGCTATGGTGCAACTTTTCTGTACTAGCAAAGCATCTAGAGCTCACCCCGTCATGCAGATTCAAACTGCAGACCTTCCGATCAGCAAGCCCAAGAGGCTCAGTGGTTTAGACCAGTGGTCCTCAACCTTGGGCCTCCAGATGTTTTTGGCCTACAACTCCCATGATCCCTAGCTAGCAGGACCAGTGGTCAGGGATGATGGGAATTGTAGTCTCAAAACATCTGGAGGCCCAAGGTTGAGGACCACTGGTTTAGACTACAGCTGGCCACTTGACGCGGAAAGCTGTCTGTGGACAAACGCCGGCTCCCTCAGCCTGAAGCGAGATGAGCGCCGCACCCCATAGTCGCCTTTGATTGGACCTAACTGTCCAGGGGTCATTTACCTTTACCTTACTAGGAAAGAACAGTATTTCATCCCATTTGAAGCTGTAGTTGTTGGGGGTCTATGAAAAGGGAATGATTTTCTGGTAAGGCAGCAGCTAGATCTTAATGTATCTAGCTGTCCAACCATTAGGAGTTCAGACATTTTTAAGGGCCATTTAGCAAAGCAGAATTCCCCAAGGATCCATTTACTCACAACACAACACAACACACCGCATGCAGTTTCTCAGCTGGGTTACTCACAGTCTCTCTCATCTGATCCATCAGAGCAATCACTGCTGCCATCACAAACTTGCTCTTTTGCAATACATTTGCTGTTATCCTTGCAGGCTTGGAGCGGCTCCGAGCATTGTGGTTTGGTGCATCTAGTACCATGCTCTAGAATGTACCCCGTGACGCATCTGCAACTTCTCCCTTGCGGAACTGGCAAGCAAATGTGGCTGCATCCACCATTCTTTTCTGAACAGCCACTGCTACCTAGAAGTAGCAAGAGAAAGATTTTTAACCGCTTTGGCTTACCTGCTACTCTGCAAAATGTGGTGTGTTAAATGGAAGCACCCTCCTGTCAGCTTGGTTGCTGGTGCAATAAACCCGTGGCTGGTTTTGTTTGTTTTGGTTTTTATAAATAAGTATGTTATGCAAAGAAGTATACCAAGTTTTCTCATGTCATATGTATATCACAAACATAGCATAATAAATGTGGAAAAATATCTGCAACATATGTTTCATTATTAGTGGTCAATGTGTGAGTTCTTGGTTTATGAATTGGTTTAAACAATTAGGAAGAAGAAGAAGAAGAAGAAGAAGAAGAAGAAGAAGAAGAAGAAGAAGAAGAAGAAGAAGAAGAAGAAGAAGGAGAAGGAGAAGGAGAAGAAGGAGAAGAAAAGGGGGAAGGGAGGGAGTGGCGGGTGGGGTGGGGGTCAGGTGGTTATGCTATTCTTCTACTTACGGTAGTGTGTGTGAGGGGTTGTGTCAGCATTACTTACTATTCACTTGTATTTCCTTGGTGGTGAGAGGTTGGGTGTGGTTGGTTGTCTTTGGTTGGCTGTAGTGAGAATTGTTTGTGTGTGTGAACGGGCTGTGAGTGTGTATTTTTGAATCACATCAGCCAGATCGATTCGTATGCAGTCGGGGGATTCTGGTTGTTGTCTTCTTGGGCTGTGTATGTGATAAAGGGGAACCAAACCGGGGTGAAGGTGTCTTCTTCTATTTGTCCCCGTGTCGGTTTATTGGTCCGTTTTTCTAAAATAAACCTGTGTTGAACCCTTCTGTTACCTGGTCCCCAGTTTAAGCAATCTAGAGCAGGCATCCTCAAACTGCGGCCCTCCAGATGTTTTGGCCTACAACTCCCATGATCCCTAGCTAACAGGACCAATGGTCGGGGAAGATGGGAGTTGTAGTCCAAAACATCTGGAGGGCCAAAGTTTGGGGATGCCTGATCTAGAGCAAGCTTTAAAGATAGCGGGAGGTCTTCCAGAAGGCAAGCAGCTTGACAGATTCAAGTAAGGAAGAACTGGTGCCCCTATTTTTGTGTTAGGTTAAGAAGCCACCATTTTGAGTTATACCCCAAAGGACCCCGGTTGACCAAGTAACTGCTCAGAAGAGACCCTGATCACCCTTTTAAAACTTTAAAAATGTTTACCTTGTTGGTTGAGTTTGCTGTAGATCTTTATATCCACAAGTTTCTGCTCTTCTTTAAACCACCAGTTTTCCAATTCACCCAGTCTGCTGTGCCACACCTTCGTTGCACCTATTAAGACATAAAATTAGAGAAAAAATTGGAGACACATTCCTTACAGTAACCTAGGGGCATTACTGGTGTGTGTGTGTGTGTGTGAGAGAGAGAGAGAGAGAGAGAGAATATGGCTACACGTAGGTAGCCGTGTTGGTCTGACGTAGTCGAAACAAAAGAAAAAAAATCCTTCCAGTACACCTTAGAGACCAACTAAGTTTGGCATTGGTATGAACTTTCATGTAAATGCACACTTCTTCAGATACACTTAAACAGAAGTCACCAGACCCCCACCATCTCACTATATATAAGGGTCTGGTGACTTCTGTTTCAGTGTATCTGACTATATGGCATTAGAATTTCCCACCCCAATTCCCAACTAGCTAGAATCAGTTTATTTCTCAGCTAATTAGGTAAGTTATCGCCGTGCACTGTGCACTGCATCAAGGCTCCCAAAGAATATCAGCTGAAGGTGTCCCAAAAGCTTAGGAATAATGCTAAACACTCATCTGAACCCCCTAGAATGCCGATAATTTAAGACTTCTAGCTAGGATCAGTTCCTTGGCATCTGCCCCACTTAATTTTGTTGGCAAGGACTTCTCAAGTACAGGCAGGTGATCAAGCATTGCCATGTGCTACCATCTGTCACATCTACCCAGTGGGGGGTACGTGGCTCCGGGCGCACATTTCTGAGGGGGCACAACCAGGCGCCCCCACGACAGGCTCCCTCAGCGAGGCTGGAGCTGTGGGGAGACAAGCTGTGCCCAGGCCTAGCCTTTGGGGCTGGGGCACCGGCAGTACCTCCTCCACCTTGTGGCCAGCGAAATGACCCCCATGTGCCCCACCACTGGGCTGGCCGAGAGGGAGGGAGGAAGAGGAAGGGAGGAAAGCACTGCTGGAGCCACGTGCATTGCCCAGAGTGCCTTGCTGCAGTGATAGGTAGCATGTGGTGACACGGTGGTGCCCTCAGCTTCACCTTTTGTCTGCCTTATCTCTGCTCCCAGGTTGGGACTAGTTTGCAAGGAGAGATTCCATTGATTAGACGCTGGCCAGCGAAGGGACTGACCATTACCCAGTTCACCAGAGGGGCACAACACTTGCCCCACCTCTATGCCAACGATATGGCAGTCCTCTCGTTAACAAAGCTAGGACTTAACAACATGTTGAAAGGCCTTGTGCAATTTTGTGAGGAAAACTCCTTGAAAACCAATTATTCCAAAAACCAAAATCATACCCTTTGGCACGCGTAAACAGAGTCCCATGTGTACTCTCGAGGGCAACACCATAGAACAATGCCCAGTATTTAAATACTTGGGCGTTACTTTCCATCATAGGCTATCGTGGTCAGCTCACCTAAACACAATCATTTTGGCCGGCCGCCGAACCATGGAGGCCCTGGTAAAAAATTTCTATGCCAAAGGAGGCCAGCTGGTGGTGCCAATAAGAAAGGCAAAATATCAGCAAAATCCCTCCAATGTTGCTATACAGGGTGGAAATATGGGGGTGGAAATCGAAAGCACTCCAATGCCTGGAGACCCTGCAAAACCTCCTGGTAAGAAAGATTGCCCCCAATGGGACAATCCCCGCCCAATTAAGAATGGAACTGGGACTGCCATCTATTGTGGCAAGAGCCCACATCAGGATAATCATTTATTATAAATCTCTTGCAGAAGCCCCCAACTCGCTTCTTGCCAAACAAGCCTTTCTAGCCTTTACTGGCAGCCGCATTTGGTCAAAAGGCATGGAGGCCATCTGTGAACGTTATTCCCTCCCAACTTTCTCCGTTCTGATCGCTTGGGACAATGATAAAATCCGTAAATTCTAGATAGGGACGAAGCGCTGGACCTGGCCCTATCCAATGCGGCCAACCTATCCACGTGGTATCCTCGCGTGAAGGCAGTAAGAACTATGGCTCACTATTTGAGCGACCTGACGAACCCTTCACAAAGAAGGGCCTTCACACTTGCCCGCTTCTATTCCATTCCCACAGCATTTTTACAGGGTATATTTTCCAACACTCCCCCCGATCTCCGACTCTGCCCGTGCAACAAGGGAAAGATAGAGGATTTTATCCATTTTTTCTTTCACTGCCCCCATACGACGCATTAAGACCAAGGCTCCTCATACTAATTCCTTTGCTTATCGCCCTGGAAGATGACCGCATGAAATTTCTATTGGTGGACGCTAACCCCAGGGTTACCCGCGGAGTGGCCATTTATATCTTGCAGGCCCTGAAACTCAGAGCTCTTTCAACTGGCTAATTCTCTCTAGACGCAGATTTCATTAAACAGTCTCCAATGGACAAATCACACGATGCATCCTAGTTTTTACCAAATTCTGTTTTATATCGCATGTTTTTATATCCGATGTTTTGTAAGTGCTTTCGATACATGCTCTGTATAATATCGGTAGGTTACCGCTAGGATTTTTCTTTCTTTCTGTTTTATGTGTTATGTGCTATGGCCAACCGGCTAATGCAATAAAAATTTGATTTGATACTTGCCCCACCCCGGAGACCAGCAACCCATGCTACGCCCCTGCATCGACTCACTCTTTATTTAAATATAATGTTTTTTCTGGTTCTGCATTTGTTGGAGCCTGCTTACCATTGCGCGCCGTTGTTGTCCAGACCATTATCCCCTCCCCGGCTGTGAAGAGTGTAAGGCCACGCAGCCCAGAACGAATGACCCTGTACTGAGTCCCATCCATCCGAATGCTTTCCACAGTGCCTTTTGCTGGAAGAAAGAAAGTTAGAGGCTGAGCCGTGTAAGAGGAATATGCATGGGAACTACAGTGGTACCTCGCAAGACGAATGCCCTGCAAGACGAATTTTTCGCAAGACGAATGCATTTTGCGATCTGATAGTGAGCTGATGGTGACTCACAAGACAAATTCGTTTTGTGAAAAATTAGTCTTGCGAATCGCGGTTTCCCATAGGAATGCATTGAAATTTAATTAATGCATTCCTATGGGCAAAAAAAAAAAATTCAATGCATTCCTATGGGTGATTCGCAAGACGAATTTTTCGCAAAACGAATTGACTTGTGGAACGAATTAAATTTGTCTTGTACTCCTGTTGTTTTTGAGGAGCAAAAATATCATTGAGATTCAACCCACATTACATTAAGGACTGGCATCTGCAGAGAAGCATCCCATTCGCTGACTTCCATTCCCTAAACTTTGCATGATATTGAAATATTTCTTGAAGGAATTCCTAGCAGGAAGTCGCCAACACTTGTTACAATGATTAGATCTTGCTGGCCATGCCTATCTTGGATTTTTGATTCTCTGCAAGATACAGATAGAGCTTAAACACTGACACCATATCCTAACTGGATTTGAAAGCCAGCCCATTATAACAAATAAAAGTAAATGCAACAAAGTTAACAAAGGATCCATTTCCAGATCCCAAGATGGGTTATTTAAAAAGTTAGCTAGTGGTTCAGACACTACAGTCCACGAAGCTGGCCAAGCCTTTCAACAAGAAGATTCCACCTAAACATTAGGAAGAACCTTCTGACAGTAAGAGCTGTTCGACAGTGGAATTTGCTGCCAAGAAGTGTGGTGGAGTCTCCTTCTTTGGAGGTCTTTAAGCAGAGGCTTGACAGCCATATGTCAAGAATGCTTTGATGGTGTTTCCTGCTTGGCAGGGGGTTGGACTGGATGGCCCTTGTGGTCTCTTCCAACTCTATGATTCTATGCCCAAAAGGAGGCTAGCTAGCTGTGCCCAAATAATTTTACCATTGTGGATGTTTAGACTACTTACCTTGGTCAGCCCAGTAGACCTGGGTGCCATAATCTACTATTGTTAAACCCACTGGAGTCTGTGATGTCGTCCAGAGAACCTTCCTCTTGCTCCCATCCATGGAAGAACATTCTATTGTGGGACCAAGGGCGCTGTGTTCGTTACCGGAGTCGACAAAGCACATAGCCGCCGTTGGGGGATGCAGAACTACAGAAGTTGGATGGGATAGCCCATCGCTGATCAGCACAAGTGTGTATCTCCCATCTGAAGTTGCTACTTGGATTGATGGGTGCTTGCTGTCAATCCAGTAGATGTTGCCACTCAGCCAGTCAAGAGCTAGTGAGATCACGGTGCCCTTGACCGGCAGGACTTCCTTCAAAGCAACTCTCCCGGCATCCTTCATAGCTAGGACCTTTATGGCGCCACCTTCAGACTCCGAGAAGTAAAGTGCATTGTCACGTACAGAATAGTCTACTGCTGCCAAGCGGTTGACGCTGGTCAAGGGGAGGGTGCTGTGGACAGGGAGGGTCAGCTGCCCCGAAACGGAACGCAGTTTCTTTAGGTAGACCTAGGATTTTAGGACAGCATTAGAAACATTTATATGGTTTTGGGAGGCAACAAGAGGGTCTTCCATTTGCAGCTTCAGAGGAGAAACTATGCCAAGGAAGCCCTTCTCATCTGACCTAAATCTACTGGTCCTTAGGGCCTCTTTGCCACAACTGGCGAAGACGAGTCTTCACACAAGTCTAAAACAACTCTCTGCAACAGTGAAGTGGAAGCTCTCCATTAAAGTGAGTTTGGCAGAAGTGTACAAGGGGTCTGACTGGGGCATCACGGTCTTCCTCACTTGTGAGAGAAAACACAATGGACATTTCACAACGGCGACTGCTGCAGGGAAAGCTTAATCAATGTGCGACCCTGAAGTTTTGGATCCCCTCCAAACTGGTGCCAAAGTTTTGTGCTAGTTTTGTGCCACCTTCCAAACTGAGTAATTGATACTCCAACCAGGAGACAAAGGTATTCCCGCCCCCCACAAGCCAACGTTGTGCGATTCACTCCAAACCGGTGCCAAATTTTGCAAACGTTTCAAACCTTTCTGCACTGCAAACCTTGTTCCCAAAATGAGGAACTGAGACTAAAAATTGGGTTCCTAGTTAATGCCACTGAAGTGAAATGCACTCAAGATCCCACATTGTCTGATTGGCTCCAAGCGGTGCCAAATTCTCACAGTTGTTTTGCACCGTTTCAGAGCACAAACCCCATGTTTTGCATTGCCCCCTAAAAAGCACATTAAATGCATTAAACCTGGGAAATTATCTCTGCCCGGGGGCTGACATAACGGCAGTTTGAGCGTTTCCGCTGCACCAAGCAGCACAAAACTATTGCGCAATGACTGCTCTCCACATCAAACGGAGGGCGCCCTTTTGCGTGCCCGCGCACAGCACCCCCAATCCTACGTGACTCCCAGCAAAGCGCTCCTGGACCACCTCCCCAAGTGCGGACCAGGCAAGGGCAGGGTCCGCTCTTTAAGCATAAAAGGGGGTGGAGCCTACCTGGAAGCTCTCAGTCGGCTCCAGAGCTTCAGGAGAGTGGTCATCGCTGGACTTAATCCTCTGAGAAGGTGAGGCTGGGGCCACAGTCTGCTCTGGGGTGGGGTGGGGTGGGGAGCCATGCCTGGCGGCGATCCCCGGGTTCCCCGTTAAAGGGGTTGTGTTGAGGGGAGTCACTGGTCATATGCAGAAAGGTTGTCAGTACACACCCGTGTTGCAGTGAAATGGCGGGCAGGCTCTCTGCTTAAGCATATGTCTTCCAGAGCCAGCCCAATCCCCAGACAAATTGGTTAACCCTGATGTGCCCCAGATCCCCAGCCTAAGCCAAGGTCTTCCTACAGCTGAAAGTTTAATAAAGTTGTGGCCAATTTTAATCCCATAACACTCTGTCACGAGTCTGTATTCCACCCGGGTGTCGCCTGGGGTCAGGGGGGGGGGTGTCTCTGCCTGGGCACGCGAAGTCTGGCACCGGCTTGGAGTGAATTGGACAATGTTGGGTTTGAGGTTTTTACCTGTGGCCCCTGGTTTAAGTGTCCATTGCTCAGTTTAGGGGGGGGGAGCACAAAACACGGGGTTCGTGGCACAGAACAGCACAAAGCTAGCACAATACAGTGGTGCCTCGCTTAACGAATGCCCTGCTTAACGAAATTTTCGCTTAACGAAAGGTTTTTTCTAGCGGAGGTTGCCTCGCTAGACGAATTCATTTTCGTCTAGCGAATCGCAGTTTCCCATAGGAATGCACTGAAATTCAATTAATGTGTTCCTATGGGCAAAAAAAAATTCAAAAAAAATTCAATACATTCCTATGGGATTCGCTAGACGAATTTTTTCATTATAAGAAAAGACCCGTGGAACGAATTAAATTCGTCTAGCGAGGCACCACTGTACTTTGGCATCAGTTGAGAGGGAATCGAAAATTTCAAGGTCACACTTTAATGCAGCTCACGGAAAGGGAGATACGCAATATTTTTTTGTTGAGCAGCCCTGTAAGAGCTCAATCTAGTCCATGTTTACCCAACAGGGAAACAAATCCTTACCTTTCCAACTTGCCACCAAGGGGGAAAGGACCCCTTGGACTGGAAAACTAAAACAAAATTCCCCGCTATTATGCAAGAGGTCATTTGCAGCAATACCTGAGTAACGGAGGCTTGTGCAACCAGAAACATGAATGCCGTCTCCTTCAGAGGAACGCAGGTCTTGTCATCGTTTGAAAGCACGAGTCCAACTGGGCAGTGGCAGCTTCCTCTTTTGACTGGGTTCAACAGGCACAAGTGGGAACAGCCATTTCCCGCACACGGGTTGGGAGCTCCCGGCTGAAGAACTTCATGCAGGATCTGCAAGCCAATTCCCCCAGATGTTAAAAGCCTTGACCGAGATTGGTGTTTCCAGGGCATCTCTGTGTGTAGCCTGAATCGAGACCATGCACTGCAACGTACAGAGTGCTGGGGAAAATCTGCAGGAAAGCCAGTCTGCATTGTGTGGGTGGGGTTGGGGAAAGGAAAAGCATTTCCCATTTAATCTGAAGTTTGTGGCAGTTGTCATGAAGGGGGGAGGGGATGTACCTTCCGTCCTCCATCTGACAAAGCACGAGGCCCACGAGGCCAGGTGTGTAACAGGTCAGTTTCCCCGACATTCTGGATTTAGACAGATCCAGTGCGGCATTTTGAAGCAGAAGAGCTTGCATTGCTCCCCAGCTACTGAATAACTCTTTATTTTAACAAGCCAGGGTCCTTCGGGCCTGCGTTATTATTTCCAATAGGATTGTAAAGGCTTTGCCAAGCTAAGTGGAAAGCAACCAGCTTCTTAACGCAAGTGATTCACTTCAGCAGGCAAGTTTGATATAGCTTTTACTGATGGTCGGCAGTCTGAACCATACTCAAACATGAGACTTCCCAAAACACTAATTAGTGTGGCAACTATACTCACAAGAATAGCGGCATTTGGCTTATACTGTGTTCCTGACCATGTTTTCCCTTCTCCCAGCCTGCCTTGCAGCAAATATTACTTGCTTAATACAATAGCGTGAGAGTTTTGTTCAGAGGGATGCTAGGCAAAAAAAGTCCCAGCAGAACCCAGTTTCAGTTATTCTTCAATGGCTGGGCAAGGAGATACACTCTTGGCTCAACTGGCTGGTCCGCTACAAAGAGTTAAAGGCATTACCTTAAGTCCATATGGTTGCCCGTGACGCTTGATAAGGACGGATCTATCCTTGCCAGTCCTTTTGTGTAGCCTCTGTACTGTCCTTGTTTTCATCTCAGACCAATAAACGTAATCCTCAAAGACAGTCACTGCAAAGGGACTATGAATTTCATTCAGCTCAAACACCTAGCAGAGGGGAAATGAAGTGTTGATGTCAAGATACTTATCCCAGTTTGACCTAGATCTTATGTTCAACAAAGATTCGGATGTTTTTAAATGGGCATTGTTCCCCCAACATTTGTCTTTGTCACTTCTGGGTCAAATGCAAGATTTCGTATCCATATAGAATTCTATCAAGGTTTACTGAGAGCAAAGATGGATTGTTACACTGCAAGCAGGAGCAAGTTCCCACTTTTAAAGCAAAAAGAAGCTTTAGCTCTTAAATTGGGCCGTGGGAGACAGGAGTGCCTGGCATGCTCTGGTCCATGGGGTCCCGAAGAGTCAGGCACGACTAAACAACAAACCTGAGCTTATTCCACAGCTGGAAGAAGGCATTTATTTGTTATTAATTTAACTTGCACACTGCTTTATATTTTAAGAAATCTGTAAGTGGGTTACATCAACCGTACTACCAATACTTCTAAAGTACCACATTTAAGTAACACAAGGAATATTTCTCTCAAAATGCCTTAAGTAAAATAAAAAAGGTAAATCTTACACAAAATGAAAATACATCAATTTTCAGGCTGGAAGTTGGAAAGCACAGTGGAGTCAGATTAAGGGGTGGTTTTTCTTTACTGATATTGTGAATTAACTTGAGTCAAGAACAAAGAAAGTGAATTTTAAAGCAATATACAGTGAGGGGGGCGGCTGCACCAAGTATCTGATCCACTGCTAAATTTGCCCGTTTGCCCTCTGACGAAGAAATGACCAGTCCATAATTTTAATGGTAGGTTTATTGTAGCTGTGAAAGGCAGGAAAAAAACAGGAAAGCCCCCAGAAACCCAGAAGGCAAAAGTCAGATTGATGTGCACTATAAGGAGTGAAATAAGTATTTGATCCCTTTGCAAAAGATGACTTAGTAAGAATCATAGAGTTGGAAGAGACCACAAGGGCCACCCAGTCCAACCCCCTGCCAAGCAGGAAACACCATCAAAGCATTCCTGACAGATGGCTGTCAAGCCTCCGCTTAAAAACCTCCAAAGGAGGAGACTCCACCACACTCCTTGGCAGCAAATTCCACTGTCAAACAGCTCTTGCTGTCAGGAAGTTCTTCCTAATGTTTAGGTGGAATCTTCTTTCTTGTAGCTTGAATCCATTGCTCCGTGTTCGCTTCTCTGGAGCAGCAGAAAACAACCTTTCACCCTCTTCTATATGACATCCTTTTATATATTTCAACATGGCTATCATATCACCCCTTAACCTTCTCTTCTCCAGGCTAAACATACCCAGCTCCCTAAGCCGTTCCTCATAAGGCATCGTTTCCAGGCTTTTGACCATTTTGGTTGCCCTCCTCTGGACACGTTCCAGCTTGTCAGTATCCTTCTTGAACTGTGGTGCCCAGAACTGGACACAGTATTCCAGGTGAGGTCTGACCAGAGTGGAATACAGTGGTACTATTACTTCCCTTGATCTAGATCAGGCATCCCCAAACTTCGGCCCTCCAGATGTTTTGGACTTCAGTTCCCATCATCCCTGATCACTGGTCCTGTTAGCTAGGGACCATGGGAGTTGTAGGCCAAAACATCTGGAGGGCCGCAGTTTGGGGATGCCTGATCTAGATGCTATACTCCTATTGATGCAGCCCAGAATTGCATTGGCTTTTTTAGCTGCTGCATCACACTGTTGACTCATGTCAAGTTTGTGGTCTACCAAGACTCCTAAATCCTTTTCACATGTACTGCTCTCAGGCCAGGTGTCACCCATCCTGTATTTGTGCCTTTCATTTTTTATTATTTTTTGCCCAAGTGTAGTACTTTACATTTCTCCCTGTTAAAATTCATCTTGTTTGCTTTGGCCCAGTTGTCTAATCTGTTAAGGTCATTTTGAAGTGTGATCCTGTCCTCTGGGGTATTAGCCACCCCTCCCAATTTGGTGTCATCTGCAAACTTGTTATTATTAGTTGTTATTCTGTCTCTCACAGCTATAATAAACCTACCATTAAAATTATGGACTGGTCATTTCTTCGTCAGAGGGCAAACGGGTAAATTTAGCAGGGGATCAAATACTCCCCCCCCCTCACTGTACCTACTTTGGGGTCACCCAGTGTGTGTGTGTGTGTGATCACATGAATATTATAAAAAACCATTCTTGCATGCAATAACACATTTGGCAATCGCTCCATCCACACTCCAGAGAAGCTTATAAGGTCTGTGCTACCTTCATACCGCTGCCATCCAAGTAGGCCGACCCAATGTAGTGAAACTTGTCGTCAGACCAGAAGATTTTCCAGCTCAAGAGGTCAAGGGTTATGCTGGTGGGCCAGCCAAGCCCACCAAGTAGTACTGATCTCCTGCTTCCATCCATACCAGCTTGCTCTATTTTGGAGTCATCCCCTATTGCAGACCAATACATTAACCTAAGGAAGAGAAGGTGAACGTTTAGATAATTCTGCAGGGCAGAAAAACTGAATGACTTCAAGTTTTCACAAACTACTGATACAGTGCTTGTTGGAAAGAAAACGTTCGCAAGCCTAAATTCCATTTTAGCCTGCAGATTTTAATTGTCATTTGTCCCCTTATGAGAATCACACATCTTTTATCGTAGCCAGAGCCTACTTTGAGCCAGGTCATGAATCCCTATGACCAGAGCAGGAGCTCAGATAAAAAATTCTGCAAATGGTAAGTGTGCATTGTCCTTTGCACACGAGTTGACCCCAGCACACCAGGATGAAAAGCTGGTCTTCTGTGCAGTTTAGAGTTCCAGTTCGGACGCTTTCTTTTTAACCTGCATGGCTTATAAGGTCAGCGAAGGAGTTGCCATCAGTCCTATTTTGTGGCAATATTTTTTTAACGTTTTGATTGGTCAAGGTTGCCAAGCCTGCTTGAAAAGTTTTCGTATGGGGTGGGTAGGCACAGCGATACAATGTGCACCTCTGCTCTTTTTTATTTTAAAGCTTAGGCTAGCCTTGAAAAGAAGCCAAGATCAAGAGCCAAGACTGGAATGGCAGGCCAGCAAAGCTTCTCACAGTAATTAGAATGGCATGTGTGGCTTTTGGGCAGCCTGTATCTGGCACATGCAGCAGACTACATGGTACCTTGGTTCCCAAACGCCTTGGTTCCCAAACGCCGAAAACCCAAAAGTAAATGTTCCAGTTTTTGAATGTTTTTTGTGTTTTTGAGGCTTTTTCAGTTAATTTGTTTTTGTGACTGTGTGGAACCCAGTTCAGCTACTGATTGATTGATTGATAGTGTGGCTGCGGAAATGGCTAAAAGCCCCCCCATCCAAACAATGACTATCATGAGTGCAGGTAAGAAAAACTTTTTTTTTTATCATCTACAATACTGTCTTATTTATTTTATTGCACAGTACATTGATTTTTGCTTTCATTTCCCCATTGTTTTGATGGGATAGCATCCAATTTCATTGTAATTACACAATGACAATAAAGAAATCTAATATACTGTAATCTAATTTTGTGGATCGGTGGTCTCGTGAGATAGTAAAATTCATGATAAACTGCTGTTTTTATGAGTGGTTTTTAAAAGTCTGGAACGGGTTAATCCATTTTGCATTACTTTCTACGGGAAAGTGCACCTTGGTCTTGGAACAGACTTCCAGAACAGATTAAGTTTGAGACCCAAGGTACCCCCTGTATTCCAATGAGAAGCCCAACCCTCTTGGAAGCAATGTTCATAAAATACAGAGACTTTGAAAGTCTTACCCATCCAACAGGTGGAGTGCGAGTGACCGAGGCTGATCCAGGTAATCAAGAACCACAGTGTGCTCAGGAATTCCTCTCCATTTACCATTTAGCTGTGTAGCCATGATCTGTCCTGCCATCCCATCTGTCCAGTAAAGATTTCTTCCTACCCAGTCTACTGCTATGCAATCCGATTTGATTCCTGGAGTCATTGGGGGGGGGGATGGGATAAAATGAGTGCACTCCACCGACACTTGGAGGTAAAGAACGTAACTCTCCATGCAAATCAGTCATTGCCTGTATTTACTCAAGCAGGTGCCAACTTGCTGTGTTAAAATCACCTAGGCCAGGGGTGGCCAACACCCAAGAGACTGCGATCTTCTCACCGAGTTAAAAACTGGCAGTGATCTACCCCCTTTTGGGGGGTTTGGATCAAAGTTGTTGAGTTTTTTCAGAGAGGAGGTAAAATGTTGAGCTTTTTTTAGGGGAGCCACAATTGTTCAGCTTCTTTGGGGGGAGCCAATGATCTAAGAGTGATCTACCGCAGACATCCAGTGATCTACCTGATCTAGGCTATTAGAAAAGACAGGTGAAGCTACCTGCAATGACTTTCTGCGGCAGTTCATGGATTGTACAATTTTCAGTTGTGCTTCAAACCACCTTGCAAATACTGGTGGCCTGAACATGCGGTTGTTCTTGAATTAGCCCAGGAAGCTTCTTCTGAAGCCAGATTCAGTTTGTTATTATTTTACATTCAACAAGTAGGAAGTTCCATCAGAGACTTTCAGCGTACAAAGTTCAAAGTAAGTAGTTTGCTCCCAAGTCAGATGCCCGAACCTAAACCAAAACACCCACCTTTAACTAGAGTCCCTCTTTCCTTGTTTCTCATGTTCATCCACTTAATACTTTCGGCATTGAGGTCCATCCAGAAGATTTTCTGCTCCACCAAGTCATAGTCGATCGAAAAGATAATAAGGTCCTTCTCAGTGGTCAATATAACATCTTCTTTCAGGCTCCTTAATCCATATAGGATCAAATTGAACTGAACCGCAACAAGCAACTTCGGCTCAGAGCCTGCAGGAAAGAGAAGTGGTTACACATTGCAGTTTAGACCCCTGCTGCCACCACCTGGAGCACAATACTTGGCAGGGCATTGCACAGACTCCTAGAAGCATAGGCATAGTCAACCCCAGCATTCAGTAAACTGAATCTGCCGAGTTGGTGCTTCGGACAAGTGAAAGCTTGCAAGCGAATCGTCTGCCAGCCAGTTTTCTTTTTTTAAAAAAAAAAAAAAGTTACCACTGTACTTAACATGACTCCCCACATTTTTATTTGGATGAAGAGTAATACTTGGCAAGTTATGCCAGCTTTCTTTTTACAGTGGTACCTCTACTTACGAATGTTTCTACTTACAAATGGAGCTCCGTCCGCCACCTTGGATGCGGTTTAGATAGGATTTTTTCTACTTACGAATTTTTAGATAGGGTTGCTTCGACTTACGAATTTTTTCTCCCAATGCATTCCTATGGGATTCGACTTATAAATTTTTTCGACTTACAAATGTGCGTTTGGAACGCATTAAATTCGTAAGTAGAGGTACCACTGTATTTGTTTGCAGCTTCAGTCTTTGCAAAGCAATGCTACTTTTGGAAGGTGCTAAGTTGGGAGTCCTTTCCCAACTAACAACTATTAGAGCTGATCAGCAAGCTCCCATCACTTTTCCAGCACCGTGCAAGACAAAACAGTGGCTTAGTTTCTAAAGCTTCCTAGCCCCAAGTCTGTAGGTGCATGTAAAGGTAAAGGTAAAGGGACCCCTGACCATTAGGTCCAGTCGTGGCAGACTCTGGGGTTGTGGTGCTCATCTCGCGTTATTGGCCGAGGGAGCCGGCATACAGCTTCCAGGTCATGTGGCCAGCATGACTAAGCTGCTTCTGGCGAACCAGAGCAGCACATGGAAATGCTGTTTACCTTCCTGCTGTAGCAGTACCTATTTATCTCCTTGCACTTTGACGTGCTTTTGAACTGCTAGGTTGGCAGGAGCTGGGACCGAACAACGGGAGCTCACCCCATCACGGGGATTTGAACCGCCGACCTTCTGATCGGCAAGCCCTAGGGTCAGTGGTTTAGACCACAGTGCCACCCACGTCCCGCGGGTGCATGTACCTGAAGCCAAATTCTTTTATTCAGGCAAGCTCAGCTCAAGCCACCGAACCATGCAGACAGATGCCTACCAGAAGAGGCAAGCTACGCATTTACAGGGCCTTACCAACTACTTTGCAGGTGTGGCCATCTGGTTCCAGCAAGTAGCCAGGGTGGCAAGTGCACATATAGCTTCCTTCTGTGTTGACACAAGTCTGGCTGCATTTCTCCTCCGACAGCTCTTTACATTCATTGATATCTTTGCAGGAGCGCCTGTCGCTCCTTAGCCGGAATCCTTCGTAGCAAGCACATTTCTGTAGGGAGAAGGTTACGTTTAAAGAAACTTGGGTCTTCATGTTGCAGGCAAGCAGGTTGCTTCTATCATCTTCGTTCAGAGCTTTTATTGTTGGAACGCACATGTATGAAAAGTTGCTGCTGGAGAAAAGTGAAATGATCGTTGCTGCTCAAGATTGATTGGTTGCTGTGTGTTCCATCAAGCTGAAAGAATCCCAGCAGGACAGAATGGAAGCTTAAGCTACCCATTCAACAGAGCAGGCAGACAAGGGGGCCTGGATTTGAAGGAAGATGTTCCCTTCAACAGAGCTGGGAAATGAAGAGCTAAGCTTTCTAGGCTGGCGGCTGCAGCTTGTGAAGTGTTAGGCAATTTGAAGGGTCCTCTAAGTATGAATGATGGTGCTGGAGGAGACTCTTGAGAGTCCCATGGACTGCAAGAAGATCAAACCTCTCCATTCTTAAGGAAATCAGCCCTGAGTGCTCCCTGGAAGGACAGATTGTTAAGCTGAGGCTCCAATACTTTGGCCACCTCATGAGAAGAGAAGAATCCTTGGAAAAGACCCTGATGTTGGGAAAGATTGAGGGCACTAGGAGAAGGGGACGACAGAGGACAAGATGGTTGGACAGTGTTCTCGAAGCTACGAACATGAGTTTGACCAAACTACGGGAGGCAGTGCAAGACAGGAGTGCCTGGCGTGCTATGGTCCATGGGGTCACGAAGAGTCGGACACGACTAAACGACTAAACAACTAAGTATGAATGATAGGTGATGAGGTAGGGGACAGAAACAAAGGGAAATGTGCTCAATACAGCTCTTTCTTAACGTACAGTTTTAGGAGAAGAGTCTCAGTCTGTTCTGACGACTAATATAGTGGTTGGCCCACAGTTTTAACCAGGACTGCAATGAACATTCTTTCCCTGTGATCACAAATGAAAACTCTCCACTGCTGCAATTAGACTTGCAAAATCCCTACTGGTACAAGTCAGCTTTCCTACCTCCTACCAAGGCTGGGGGTGGAGAACTGGTTTCCTAAAGAAACCCCATCCCCTGCACCTGATATTAACTTTAAAATGAAACCAAACATGGTTGCCAAGCAAGCGGACACATTAAAGTTTGGCTTCAAGCTGGAAGCCTTGCTGGAAAAAGTTGACCAATATGCCATCCGCTGAATGCCTATCTTCCGACTCAGAACTGGAATGGTGGAAATCCATACAGTGAGCAGACATTCAGTTTTAAAGGGCATTTAGGCCAACACAAGGTTAAAACTGAGTAACGAAGCTGACATGCATCTTACAAAACTTGACAATATAGCTATCTGCCACTTTCCTGCACCAAGAGGAATTTGGCTTTCGTGGAAAGAGCCTTGGTAAGCTTTGTCCTGGCAGAAGCAGCAGTCCGTTTAGAAGTCACTCAATGCAGAGCCCTGTGGAATGGGTTCTAATGGGCAGGGAGGATATATGAATTGCAATTCATCCCTCCAGACTCCCAACGTGTGCGAGTTGAACAGGGTTTCAAAACCCCATCCTTGGCAGCAAAATTAAAAGCAGCTCTGAAGTAAGGTGGCTCGCCTTTTCGTACATCGCTTAACGAAGGAGCAGGCGACAGCTTGGGTTCAAAAATATAATTTGCAGTGGTACCTTGACAACTGAACGATTCGACTTCCAAAGTCGACAACCCCGGAAGTCTTCTCGCCGTGCGTGCGTTCTGCGCCTGCGCAAAGCGGTGTGCGTGTTCTGCACATGCGTAGAAGCGCGAAATTGCACTTTGCGCATGCGCAGAAGCGCCGCTTCGACAACCGAAGACTTCGACTTACGAAGACGGCCGCAGAACAGTTCGTCTTCGTAAGTCGAGGTACCACTGTATTTACTTATATCTTTGCATTAAAGGTAAAGGGACCCCTGACCATCAGGTCCAGTCGCGTCCGACTCTGGGGTTGTGGCGCTCATCTTGCTCTATAGGCCGAGGGAGCCGGCGTTTGTCCGCAGACAGCTTCCGGGTCATGTGACCAGCATGACAAAGCTGCTTCTGGCAAACCAGAGCAGCGCACGGAAATGCCGTTTACCTTCCCGCCGGAGCGGTCCCTATTTATCTACTTGCACTTTGATGTGCTTTCGAACTGCATTAGTTCACAGCAATTGCAGCAGTAAAAACTATGCAGGTGAAATGCGTGTGTTTACAATATAACCAGCTTCAGGCAAGTGCCTAAAGCTGGAGCAAGTGGAGGCATAGCTGCATCTAACGCTGGGCAAAGGATGAGAAAGTGAGAGGAACAAGAAGTCCTATATGCTCCTTCCTCTCCAGGATATGAGGGGAAATGACATCACACAGTCTACCCATTGTATTTCTACGGCCTGTGTATTTGCCTAGCAGCAATACAGCTCTGTGGACTCAGCCCCTTCTCATGCTAACTAGCAAGAATATGCATTGGTTAGGTTTGGCTGCTAATCTCCCACAAGCCCAAAGTGGTAGTATCGTCAACATCCGAGAAATAGCAAACTTACAGGCCCGCTAGGAGACTTGTAGCAGATCTGGGAACACGACCGCTGGCATGCAAGGGCACAATACCTGCCTTCATCCATTCCACCTTGACAGTCTGGTCTCCCGTTGCACACCAGAGTGTAATTAATGCAGGTTTCGCCACACTGGAATTCATAGCCCAGGCACTTCCTCGGCTTGCCTGTGTAACAGCAAGGAAAAAAACCTCAAAGACTGTACAAGGATTAAAATGTAGAGCAGAAATACTGTAAGTGGGTTTTCAGAACTCTTAAGGGGCCAAGCTGTTACAGCAGTAAAACCTGCATGCCTTTCTACCAGTGGATTTTAAAGGCAGTGAAGAAGAAGGAGGGCATGCAACTGAGAGTTGAAGAGTTTGGTTTCCCAGTTCCTCGTGAGTCTGGTGATGAAAAGTGATCAAGGGAGGAACTGCAGGGGAGAGGGCGGTGAGGATCCAGCAGCACTCCCCCTTACCTTTTTACACTTTAAAACTGCACCTCCCGCCCTACTGGGGCAGACGCAGATTTATGTTTTTAAAAGGTCTGCTGCTACTGCGTGTACTTTGGCTATCATTTTGCTCATCTGCTAAGGGAATACCACACAGCAGGGTCAAATCCTGCTCATGTTCTTAAGAGTGAAATGGGTGGCAGTGAAGACTATTGCACTTGCATTGCTGATGAAATTACTGCAGGCTCATTAACAAGCTTGCAGGAATGCCTATTAAAGCAGGTTTGGGGAACCAAAATGTTGTACTACGGTATAAATGCCATCGTCCATGGCCATGTTTGTTTTGTGCTGACGGGGGTTGTAGTTCAGCAACAACTGGAGAGCCAGCGGTTCCTCACTCTTGTATTAGAAGTTCTGATCCACTCTACACCTAGTGCTGGGTGTTGCCGTTTCTCCAAAAAGCGGAGCAGCTTTCTATGGAAAGTGCAGGTAGCTCCCTAACACAACTAAGCTGCAAGACTGTCAATCCACTTTGCCTTCTGCTATTCTCTAGACAGGCCTCAGGGTGTTCACTCGAGGATTCCCCCCCCCCCATACTTGTTTTGATTTCTCCTTTACAGAATGTGCGATTACTCTGCTGGTGAACAGCACAAGTAATTCCACCACCTAAGACTTTTAAAGGCAAGGTATTTTTCTCGTGGCTCTTGAATGGGAGTGCCACATTAGTCCAGTGGCAAAAGCTGCTTGGCGGTAAAGGCTTTAAGCAACCCACAAAAGCTCTTGCAAGGGAAACGAGAAGAGTACTTACAGGAAGTCTCATCACTCCTGTCTCTGCAGTCAGCCTGCCCATCACAGTACCATAGGTCTGGGATGCACTCGGAACTTCTGCATTGCCACTGGTGGTCACCGCACTTGTGCTCTGGCAAACTGCAGTCCTGCAAGGAGAAGGCATTCAAGCAAAAGGGATTTCTCCTTTGCAGTTTTCTTGTGCTGCTGGGATAACTATGCCAGCTAGAAATGGCATTTGGAACACTCAACAGTGCTTCATTTTGCAGCTGGCTGCTGGTGGCTATGAATTCGTGCTTGCTTAAAAAGCAACCTCTTTGTTGTCCAAGCCCATCACAAATACTGTGACTTTTGGCCATACTGTAAACTTTGGGACTTGCCAGGTCCTCTAGAAAACAGGAAATTTGCATTGCGTATTCTGCGTGTACTTGTTAGTGCTTTAAAAGAAATGGAATAGCCATCTCCAGCCCTTAATATGTTTGTAACTGATCAGATCTTTATAAATAGCCAATTTGATGGCACTCTGCATTCCTTGCCAGTTATACACACACACACACACACACACACACACACACACACACCTGTTCATCAGATTCATCTTTGCAGTCCTTATCGCCATCACAGAGCCATTCTTTGAGGATGCACTCTCCACTTTTAGGGCAATTGACTTCATCCGAATGGCAGAAATGTAGCTTTGGGGCTACTGGGCAGCCTACTTCATCTGAGCCATCCTTACAGTCACGGTCTCCATCACAGTGCAGGGAGTACGACACGCACTGGCCACTTCTGCATCGGAATTCCTGTTCAGTGCACTTTGCATGAACTGAAGAGACAGACACCAGGGTTTATTGTTTCTAGAAAGCACCCAAGAGATTTCACTCATATAGGATTCATGAATAATTGAATGCATTCTCCCCACAATGATCAATGTAAAATACCGTACTTTTCCATGTATAAGACTACAGTCATACCTTGGTTTAAGTATGCCTCGGTTTGAGTATTTTCAGTTTAAGTACTCCGCGGACCTGTCTGGAACAGATTAATCCACTTTCCATTACTTTCAATGGGAAAGTTCGCTTCAGGTTAAGTACACTTCAGTTTAAGTACTCCGCGGACCTGTCTGGAATGGATTAATCCACTTTCCATTACTTTCAATGGGAAAGTTCGCTTCAGGTTAAGTACGCTTCAGGTTAAGTACGGACTTCCGGAAGCAATTACACTCATACCTCAGGTTAAGTACTCTTCAGGTTGAGTACTCCACGGACCCGTCTGGAACAGATTAATCCACTTTCCATTACTTTCAATGGGAAAGTTCGCTTCAGGTTAAGTACGCTTCAGGTTAAGTACAGACTTCTGGAACCAATTGTGTTTGTAAACCGAGGTACCACTGTACGTTTTTTTACTCTAAAATAATGTTAAAAATATGGGCTCGTCTTACCTACGGGACCGCCTCTCCTGGTATGCCCCGCGGAGGACCTTAAGGTCCACAAATAACAATATTCTGGAGATCCCGAGCCATAAGATGGCTAGATTGGCCTCTACTAGAGCCAGGGCCTTTTCAGTACTGGCCCCAATTTGGTGGAACGCTCTTTCCCAGGAGACCAGGGCCCTGCGGGATTTGTCATCTTTCCGCAGGGCCTGCAAGACAGATCTGTTCTGCCTGGCCTTTGGGTTAGACTCAGCCTGACCCCTGTGTTTTCCTCCCTCATGGCTTGGATTTATGGACTACTTGAAATGAGGCTGCATTTTAAATTTTAATACTGTATTTTAATCTGTATTTTAATTAATTGTTTTTATGTTATATTGTAATTCTGTTGGTGTGAGCCACCCTGAGCCCGGTTCTTGACTGGGGAGGGCGGGGTATAAATAAAAAATTATTATTATTATTATTATTATTATTATTATTATTATTATACAAGGATAGTATCTCCTCCCATTTTCTTAAACCGGAGTCCCCCAAAATAGGGGACGTCTTATACATGGTGCTGTCTTATAGACGGAAAAATGTGGTATATTTAACACAAGCTACACAAAAATGCATCTGGGTCCCCAAACCCTGTAAGAATTGACATATGATTCAGCAGTTTAAATTGTGTGAAGATATAATGACCCACGATCATATGCATTAGTCCTTCAACTGTCATAGCTCCAGGAGATGCAGATATTTACATATCCCTTTAGCAAATAAGCCATGGTGCTACATATGGGTTCAGATTTTATGCCGACTCCATGTTTATGAATGGAACATCCTGCTAATTCACACAACCAGGAACAGGAAAGTGCTGTCCTTGGTTGCAAATTGGCTGCTGCACCAACAGCTGTAACTGTGCAGGCAAATGCAGAATGGACTTTTGGGATGAAGAGATGCTACAGCCTCAGGTCCTTACCTTCCAAGTCCCGGACTGCAGAATCCGGGACCGGCAGCCGTGTGACACCGGAAGTTGCGTCGACGTAACTTCCGGTGTCGCTTTGCCCTTCTATGGGCACAAAAAATTGCCGCCGCCGACACCGGAAGCCGCGTCTATGCACTTCCGGACATGCGTAGATGCGATTTTTGAAGCCGGCGGCGGCCATTTTTGGTGCCCATAGAAGGGCAAATTGGAAAGAAAAAAAAATGGCCACCAGCAGGAGAAGATAACGGAGAAAAACGGGAGACGAAGTGATACGGGGGACCACCGGGAAAAGGTAAGTAAAAACGGGGGTTTCCCGGGGTACTTGGCAGCTATGCTCAGGTCATCTACTGGGTTCAAGACCTAGCCCTCCAGCCCATTCTGAGTTCATCACTCCATTATCCAAAACAGTCGGTAGTGCAAAGCCATTGCTCCTAGTTCAAGAGTTAAGCATCATTTGAATTAAAAAGTTTCTAGCAAGTTCAGACAGTGCCACCAAAGCTTTTGTTGCAAGGGGCAATGCCGCCCTGTCCCTGCAGGTTCAGGAACAAGGTTAAGATACCTTCCCAAAGGCAGCCTGTTAAGACACAGCAGGTGGCAGTGTTAGCTCGGGGAATGTGTCTTATGCCATGCTTTACCCAAGCTATAGTCTGCAAGTTTTGTAGGAAGCCAGCAGTTTGGAAGCCGAATGTACCCATTTGGGCACCGCTATGCCAACTGGGTATTTGCTCACCGCAGCCCTGTTCATCGGCGCTATCGCTGCAGTCAGGGCTCCCATCGCATAACCAACTCTCAGGCACACAGCGCATGTTGTTATCGCAGCGCAAGGCACACTCTGGAGTTGGCACCCAGCAGCGGGCTTCATCCGAGCCATCGGGACAATGTGGAATCCCATCACAAAGGAACCTCTCGCGAATGCATTTGTCTCCACTAAGACATTGGAAGCTTCCTTTTAGAAAAGAAAGAGACAAGAACATGTCAAGTTCCCAGGGGGAAGAATCGGTGGAAGAAGATTGGAAGAAATTTAAAGCTTATTTAGAAAAGAATTGTAAGATTAGCAGTTTTTAGCTAAAGATTTGGAAGTAAAAGGAGGTTGTAGAAGAGTGTTAGTTAAGTTTATTATGTATTAAGATTTAGTTAAGTGTTATTATTGTATTGAATTTTAAGATTTAGCTAAAGTAGAATTGTATTTTGAGAGACGTATAAGAGATTTATAGTACTGATAAGTTATTAAGAGTATTAATAAGTTTAGATAATTATTAAAAAGATTGGAATCAAGATTGGGAAAGTACTAAGGAAGTAATATAAAGAAACATAGTTGGGAGGGAAAGGAGGAAGTCGATAAAGATTTGTGATATAAGATTGAATTGATATTCTTTTTTATTGTAATGTTGGTATTTTGTTATGTTATGTTATGTTATGTATGTGTCCCCTTTTTTCTGTTTTTCTGTTGTGTGTTTATAAAATCAATAAATATATATATAACAAGAACCGGTCAAGTTCAATAGTCAGGCCTTTCTGTAGGACTGGAGAAGACAAGCACACACTTCCTAGATTTTTTAAAAAGTTGACAAAATGATAGAACAGGGTGGTCTATCACGAGGCCTTTTTTTGGCGCTCCTCAGCAACATTTGATGCTCTCCCCCTGCCTTCCCAAAGCCAGGTAAACAACATAGGGCTTTGGAAAGGAGGCCTGAGTGCTCTGACAGCGTCCTAAAGTCCTTCTTCCTTCTTCCCAAAGCCTAGTAAGTGCTTTCCCAGATATGGGATGAAGGCTTTTGGCAGGCAGGGAGAGGGCTGGGGAAGGCCCTCAAATTCTGCCCTTGCTCCCTCCCCCCCCCCCCGCCAGCATTGTCTAACAAGAGCCAAATTTTTAATAATTTAGGCAACTCTGTAGGCCTGCAAAAGTTTGACCTTAGCCCAATTAGTCACATTTGTCATGCTAGGTCCTTTGTCTCGATGGGGTAGGAGACGGTCCCTCCTTTATTAAATTCACCATGTGCAGTATGGAGTATTGAGCTATTCACACACAGCATGGAAGAACTTAGTAGTACCTGGTTCACCACAAATTAGGGAACAGAAGTCTTCATCGGACCCATCCGTGCAGTCCTCGTCTCCATCACAGATATATTCAAAGGACACACACCCCTGCCCATTTAGGCAAGGAAGTTCAGCCCACCCACAGGACACAGTCGTCAAGACAGTGGTATTGGTTACATTTGGTACTGTTGTGGTCTTGGTGGCCTTGGGGGTAGTTGCCTTTGTGGTGGTCTTGGGTGTTGTTGCCTTTCTGGTGGTCTTGGGTGTTGTTGCCTTTGTGGTGGTCTTGGGTGTTGTTGCCTTTGTGGTGGTCTTGGGTGTTGTTGCCCTCATGGTGGTCTTGGGTGTTGTTGCCCTCGTGGTGGTCTTGGGTGTTGTTGCCCTTGTAGTGGTCCTGGGTGTTGTTGTAGTTGTAGTACTCAGCACTGTTGTCCTTGATGCTGTAGTCTGTGCTGTTGGTCTTGCTGCTGCAGTTGAAATAGTACGGCTAGCAGTTGATGCAGCAGTGCTTATGACAGGAACAGAACGCACTGCAATTAGAAACAAAATAAAAAAAATTCTTCAGTAGCACCTTAAAGATCAACTAAGTTTTTAATTTTGGTATAAGCTTTCGTGTGCATGCACACTTCGTCAGATACACTGAAACAGAATCCACCAGACCCTTATGTATATTCAGAGGGTGGGGGGTGGGGGAGATGGGAATGGGTGATGGGCTGATAGGAGTGGTAAACCTGTTGATGACTTCAGTAGCACCTTAAAGACCAACTAAGTTTTTATTTTGGTATGAGCTTTCGTGTGCATGCACACTTCTTCAGATACCTTATCTGAAGAAGTGTGCATGCACACGAAAGCTCATACCAAAATATAAACTTAGTTGGTCTTTAAGGTGCTACTGAAGGAATTTTTTTTATTTTGCTTCGACTCAGACCAACACGGCTACCTACCTGTAACTGTTGATGACTGTTAACGACTGTTAATGACTGCAATTGGTCTTGGGGGGGGGGGAGCAAGGGCTGAGGTGCTAAGGAAAGCTTGATCATGTATAATGAGAACGTTAGCAATCAGTTCCAGTTTCTTCATATTCCTGTTTACAATGCACTGACAGTTTGTGTGTTTGATGGCCAACCCTTAATCTTTATAGGAAAATAGAGCACTTGAGAACAAGCGTTGTGGTCATCTTGAAGCTGCCAGACTGGTGACTGGGAGTGGCCGCTGGGGCCATATAACACCAGTCTTAAAAGGATCTACATTTGCTCCCAGTACATTTCAGAGCACAATTCAAGTGTTGGTGCTGACCTTTAAAGCCCTAAATGGCCTCAGCCCAGTATACCTGAAGGAGCGTCTCCACCCCCATCGTTCTGCCCGGACACTGAGGTCCAGTTCTGAGGGCCTTCTGGCGGTTCCCTTACTGTGAGAAGGAAGGTTGCAGGGAACCAGGCAGAGGGTCTTCTCGGTAGTGGCACCTGCACTGTGGAACACCCTCCCATCAGATGTCAAGGAAATAAACAACTACCTGACTTTTAGAAGACAGCTGAAGGCAGGCTTGTATAGGGAAGTTTTTAATTTTTGATGTCGTGCTGTGTTTTAATTTGTTGGAAGCTGCCCAGAGTGGCTGGGGTAACCCAGTCAGATGGGCATTATATAAGTAATTATAATCAACATCACCACTTTTTTTTTTGCAGGTGTGCCCCATCATCTAAAAGACAGTTGGCGCTCCTGCCTACTTTGTTAGATAGGCAGTCATAGAATCATAGAGTTGGAAGAGACCACAAGGGCCATCCAGTCCAACCCCCTGCCAAGCAGGAAACACCATCAAAGCATTCCTGACAGATGGCCATCAAGCCTCCGCTTAAAGACCTCCAAAGAAGGAGACTCCACCACACTACTTGGCAGCAAATTCCACTGTCGAACAGCTCTTGCTGTCAGGAAGTTCTTCCTAATGTTTAGGTGGAATCTTCTTTCTTATAGCTTGAATCCATTGCTCCATGTCCACTTCTCTGGAGCAGCAGAAAACAACCTTTCTCCCTCCTCTATCTAAGCCAGATCCTTACCTCCCCATCTGTCTAACTATGATAGGTGGTCAGGGATGATGGGAATTGTAGTGCAAAACAGCTAGAGATCCAAGTTCAGGAAACACTGTGTGTGTGTGTGAGAGAGAGAGAGAGAATCACCTTGCAAAAATGGACCAAAGGTTTATCAGATACGAATTTCTCTAGACTAGCAGTGCCTAAGCCCTGTGTTGAATGAAGCTCCCAAGCACAGCATGTAGCAGCAATCCATGTATGCAATCCATACCCCAGACCAAAAATTCATTTCAAGGAAAAACCGACTCAGAGCTGATGGCCATGAATTAAGCAAGTTGAATTCACAGCTGTTTATAAAGCAAGCAGTGGATTTCTACAGTTGTTATAAGACCCCTCCTCCCCTACACAATAGCATGGCCTTAATGATCAACAGCTGCAGGGCAACATGGGAGATAAACAGGCAGCCCTGTTTAGGGAAGCTTTTAATGTTTGATGGATTTTTGTATTTTAGAATTTCTGTTTTTTTGGAAGCCGCCCAGAGTGGCTGGGGGAACCCGGCCAGATGGGTGGGGTATAAATAATAAATTATTATTATTATTATTATTATTATTATTATTATTATTATTATTGGAACTCTCATTCCCACGCAACAATTGCAGAGAACAATGGCATAGCTGCCAAGTTATCCCTTTTTTTACAGGGATTTTCCCTTATGCTGAATAGGCTTCCTCGCGAGAAAAGTGAAAACTTGGCAGCTATGCAATGGTCAAAAACATTCAGCAACTGAACTTCTCGCCGAAGCTTTAGTGGGCACTAACGGTAAGCCAAAGAACTCATGCACTGAAAAGGTGGTGTAAACATGTAGACCAGCAAGCATTTTTCTGCAGCACATATTTCATAGGGACAATTGAACCACACCCCCTGATGGCTGTTTAAGTGTCCAGCCTAGAAATCCACAAGGGTGCCAAGTCAGTTTACCTGTTGTCAAATTCGTGTCAAAGATCACCACTGCTTTCTGTACATTGGCTACTTGCACAGCAGAGGGCACCCCTGATCTTCTGTTCCAGATCACAACGGTTGTTTTGTTGAATGTCACCAGGTAAGGTCCGTATACAGCTGCCACGCCATGGGTCCATCTCTCTTTTATACTGTACGTCTTGTGTGTGATGAGGTTCAGCACCTTCAGCCCTATGAACAAGGAAACGCTTGTTATTCCATCGCAACAAGCAACCAAAGTGTGTCGTATATTTACACAACTGTCACAGCACAACCAGTTTCTAGAAAGTTGAATGGGACAGCCCAGCAACCTTAGCAAAATCCAGTAAGGGATCAAGCCAATATTGTTTTTTAAAGTTGTTGTTTTTTTAAAGAAAACACCCACCCACCCACACCCTCAAAGCAGTTAGTAAGGAAATATTGCCTGTTCTCAGACTAGAGCAGTGATGGCGAACCTATGACACGCGTGTCAGCACTGACACACATAGCCATTTTCGGTGACACGCGGCCGCATGCTGAGACCTCACTTCCGGCCGGCGGTGGAATGGGGGCCTTGTGGACTTCCGGCGAGGCAAGATGGCGGTCGGCACGGAGCTGCGGAGCTCCTGAAAGTGACCAGCGCTGCAGGAGCTGCTGGACGGGCTCCTGAGCCACCGAAACCGCCACCACCCGGACACTGGGGGCCACCAGTGCAGCAACCGGGGAGCTGCCAGACCCTACCCCCACCCCGCAAACCTGATGGACAGTGTTGAGGCACTCCGGAGGCCGGTGGAGGACAAAGGAAGCCCCTGCACAGGCCAAACCTGAGCCCACCTCCCCAGCGGCAGACCCGTTGGAGGAAGGCCTGAGCCCAGAATCCCACTGGGAAAGACCTCTGGGTTTTGCCTTATTTCCCCCCCTTTTAAATATTTAATAATTTAAACTTTAATAATTTTTTCCTCCCCTTTTTCTTTTCTTTTTTTTAAAGGGGAAACAATTATACATTTTTGTTATTTAAACTATAAATATTGCGAAATTGTGGTTTTTTCTCTCTCGAAGTGACACACCACTCGGGTTATGCTCAGTTTTTTGGCGAATTTTGACACACCAGGCTCAAAAGGTTGCCCATCCCTGGACTAGAGGATGGGAACTGCTATCAAAAGTGGGCTTTGCAGTGGCAATGTTTGTTTACGGCTGCACAGCTAGCATGAGAACCATCAACTACACAAGGTATAACGGGGCAAGCAACATGTAATTTACCCAAGTCTTTGGAAGCCCAGAGGAAGGTACCCGAGCTTATGTCCAAGGCGATTGGAAGATCTTCTGTCCAGGCTTCCTTCCCCACTTCTCTGATGCTGCTTCCATCAAGGTTCAGCCTCTGAATTGGTTTCCCACTTTCTAGCCAGTACAAGGATGCTCTCTTCCAGTCTAGGAACAGGTGCCATATAGCAGCCTCCGCGCGATAGAGAACCTTCGTCGTCATGCCAGCAAAACTAGTCACCTTAATTTCAGTTCTGCTACAGGTTAGCCAGTATAGGTCCCCAGAAGTTATATCAACAGTCGCTTCACAGACTAGGGGGAAAAAAAGCAAATGTAAAAAGTTAAGCTTCTCCTTCCAGTCTCGGGGGGGGGGGGGCTTCACCAAGTGAGTCTCTTCAATGGAAGCCCAGCTCATCAAGGATGTCCACTTGCATAACCAACTTTCATTTCCCCTCCCTCTTTCTCCCTGCACATCCTGAAATTGGCTTGGGGGGGGGACCTTGGTTAGAGAAGTCCCCCAAAACAATAAATGGTTTGTGCCAACCCCACACACTGACAGGGGTAGTAATCACACCAATGCTAAAATTCCGTGCATTTCTGGGACACATGATGTTGCAGCTGTTTCCTTTGTTTCTGGAAGGAAAATGGTAAGCGGTACCTGGCTGAAATTTGGGGGCATTGTACAGGTGTCAATGTCCTGCTAAGATTACCTGGAGGTCTTCTGCTGTGTGAACTGCACAATGAAAAGTGCACGGGGCGGGTAAGTTACTTGCTGCACAAAATAGGATGAGGGGTAATCTTTAGGCTTAAGCTACCATATGCAGAGGAGGATCAGTTCCTCCATCAGTTTTGCTTTTATCCTTTGCGTATTGCCACAGCTTAAATCCACTGTCTTTGCTGCATTTGCCAAAGCTGTCATTGCTCTTTCACAGCTCTTGGCTGAAAGGAAAGGGTTGTGCTGCAGCTCTAGAATCACGGGCCTTTCAAGTTACAGGAATATGGAAGTGAGCCCTGTGTTGCTGTGAAACTTTTCCCAGATCTCTTGTACTCCCTCTTCCCATTGCAAGCCACCACAGTTAAAGCAGAGGTGCTGAACAGGCAAGGAAGCTTCCTTACTTCCTCACACATGACTTCAGAAGGCGTATCTTTCTCCCAAAACATTTATGCCCTTATATGCTCCTCTGGAAATACAGTACCACCTTTGGTTGCAAACAGGATCCGTTCCGGAGCCCCGTTTGCAACATGAGCTGTACACAACCCGCATCTGTGCATGCATGGGTCGCGATTCGGCGCTTCTGCGCATGACGTCATTTGATGCTTCTGCGCATGCACAAACTGCCGAACCTGGAAGTAACCCATTCCGATTTAAAATATGATAGACAAAAATGGAGTGAAGAGTTAGGGGTACAGATAACAAATGATATATGGGAGTCAAGTATAAAATCAACAGAAATAGCCTCTATGGATCTAAGACTAAGACTTATTCAACAGAAAATATTATTCAGAGTCCACTGGACTCCAGCAAAACTATACCAGAAGAAAATAACAAGTGCAGACAATTTCTGGAGATGTGGGAGTAAAAATGTGGACTTATGTTGATTAACTGCCCGATGATAAGATCATTTTGGTGCGAGGTGAGGATATTTATAGCAAGAGTAATAAAAAGAAATGGTTATTTAAGGGAACTGAATTTAATTCTAAATTATATTCCGGAAACGTGGGAGATTTCAAGGGGTAAAAAGAAAAAGAAAAAAGGATGTACTGTGCTATAAGCAAAAAAACTTGTTTTGATGATTTGGAAGAGCCGCAAAAAGATTCCATTGAGCACATGGATTGATAATTTGGAAAGATTAGCTACATACGAACGAATTGCATGTTGACGCAAAATAAGAATGGATAAATATGAAGAAATCTGGAACGAATATTTAAGCGATAAGGTGGGTAGTGGTGGGAAGTAGAGGGAGGAGAGAGAGGTGGGGAAATATTGTTTAAAAAGGTGTAGTCATAGGTATATCAGTGTATCCAAATCTGAATTGTCAGATTGTGTTATTATGGTTTTTGTTGTATGTGTCTTTTGCGGTTGATGATTGTATCGAAAAATAGATTAAATAAATTTTGAAAAAAGACAAAAGAGCCTTCTCCAATGGGCGAAGATTCCAAAGCTAGTCGAAGGTAGAAGTATTGCTTTATACCCCCTCCCTTTCCTCTTTGTGCAATGCGCTGCTAAGAAGCAGCAGAATAGTGTGCTTGCTTGTTCTGCTATGGCACTATCTGTCAGATGTATGATGGAAGACTTACTGTACTCCTGTGCAAGGCCTCACTGGCTTCTATGGTCTTTTGCTTCATCTCTTCCCTGTCCAGAGCACAGACTGTAGACTAGAAATCCTAAAGTTATGTTGAGTCAAGAAATTAGGGGTTACGCCACTGTGGCAGCTGGACCACATTATGCCAAACACTGGGCTGGTTACAGGAAATGTATCCATAAGATAACTATACCATTAACTCTAGCTGCAAGGACTGAATCATGAAATGGGGGAACTGCCGTTCCCTTAGCATCCTGCATTGTCTGCAAGTTGATGCTTTAGGAAGTAAATAATAGTCTGGAGCTGATTGGAAACAACCAACCAAGTAAATTCTCTTCCAAACCCATTTCTCGTTTTGCCATCATCATTAGGAGTTTGTTTTAGAAGTCCATGCTTCATTTGTGTAGAAGCTTTATAGCAGGCATAGGCAACCTTGGCTCCCCAGATGTTTTGGAACTACAACTCCCATGATCCCTGACCACTGGCCCTGTTAGCTAGGGATCATGGGAGTTGTAGTTCCAAAACATCTGGAGAGCCAAGGTTGCCTATGCCTGCTCTATAGCAATGCACAGGAGCTCACCTGGCGAACCTGTAGGAATTATTAGTTTTGCTTTCGTCTCTTTAGTGAAGCGCATCAGTTCTCCTTTGTCATCAGTCCAGTAGATGAATCCCCGGCTCCAGTCCATGTCCTGGAGGTAGACGTTTTCCGGCCACTCCTGAATCACTGCATGCTGCTGCAACACTGTCCCCTTGGGGCCAACTTCTAGCCGGTAGATTTGCTTGTTAGTAGAATACAAGACATTCAGCACTGCAGGAAGAGTACAGGAATTGAGGAACAGGTCTTGCACGACTTGCTAGCCATGCCGGCTCAGTGTCACCATATTATTCAACCCAAGTACTGCTCTTGCTATGACGAATAGAACAGGTTATGACTTCAGTAATCACCTGGGCATATTATAGGCTTGATACCTTCAACTTCTGATTTTGGTGCTTCCTTGACTGGAGTAACAAGTTGATGCTCAAGTAGTCATGCTAGTTGCTCAGAGGCAGTTCAAAGCTATAGACGAGATGCTGGGAAAGCATTTATTACCGCAAGCATTCTGGCCAATTGGATTTTGCATTTATATGAAACCCAACTGAAGATAGACCTGCTTTAACTTTCTATGGCAGGAAGGCTGAAGTAGTCACACAGCCTTTCCACAGCTCCACAATGCAATGTTTTGTTTTGTTAAGTGTTTCAAAACATGGTGGCGGACCAAAACAGGAGATGCAAAACAATCCTGTCTAAAACTGAGCTTCTGGGACTGTGACAGGTTTCTATCCAAATCATGGACACATCTCTATTCTAATCAACAGCTAGATTAAATTTAGCACCAGCCGTTTCTCATAAAAACCCCAGAATGCAATGCAGCATAAGCTTTTCTGAACACTGGTGTTTAACCCACCCCACAAAGTGGGGTTCTCAAAGTGGTTTGTGGAAGGATTTTCACCCCAGATTTAAAAGCACAAGCCTACCTGCACATTGGTTTGAAGGCAGGAGGAAAGTGCCATCTGGACAGGCACACCTGTAGCCCTTGGGATGAACAGGTGACAAAAGGCAGATATGGCTACACAATCCAGGTGCACAGGCAGCTGTGTTACCTAGTGACCAAGATGGCAAGTTAGACAAAGAATGGGTCCACCCCTTCCTAGGCTGAATCCAGTAATTAAACTTAAGTTCCCATGTATGCACAGGCCACGTGTATTGCACACAAATGCAGACGTTGATGCCAGTCACAGAATTCAGCAGTATGAGAAGATGGTTCTCATTTTCAAGCTTATCCCATCTACAGAACTTAGAACATGTATAAGACACCAATGCAGCTGTTTAGATAATAAATAATAATAATAATAATAATAATAATAATAATAATTTTTAATTTGTACTCCGCCCATCCGGCTGGGTGTCCCCAGTCACTCTGGGTGGCTTCCAACAAAGATTAAAATACATTAAAATGTCACACATTTAAAACTTCCCTAAACAGGGCTGCCTTCAGATGTTTTCTAAATGTCAGGTAGTTGTTTATCTCTTTGACATCTGATGGGAGGGCATTCCACAGGGCGGGCACCACTACCAAGAAGGCCCTCTGTCTGGTTCCCTGTAGCTTTGCTTCTTGCAGCGAGAGAACCCCCAGAAGGCCCTCAGCGCTGGACCTCAGTGTCCGGGCAGAACGATGGGGGCGGAGACGCTCCTTCAGGTATACTGGGCCAAGGCCATTTTAGGGCAGGCATCCCCAAACTTCGGCCCTCCAGATGTTTTGGGTTACAATTCCCATCTTCCCCAACCACTGGTCCTGTTAGCTAGGGATCATGGGAGTTGTAGGCCAAAACATCTGGAGAGCTGCAGTTTGGGGATGCCTGATTTAGGGCTTTAAAGGTCAGCACCAACACTTTGAATTGTGCTCGGAAACGTACTGGGAGCCAATGTAGGTCTTTCAGGGCAGATAGCAAGAGCAAGCAGTTGTCTAAACCAGAGTCTTCCAAACTTGAGTCTCCAACTGTTTTTGGACTATAATTCCCAGCATCCCTGACCACTAGGCTAGTTGTAGTCCAGAAAACAGCTGCAGATCCAAGTTGGGGAAACCCTGGTCTAAATAATACTTGGAGTCATTTTGAGATCAAGCAGTGTTGCACACTGCCAGAAGGAAGCAGCCTCCTCCAGTAAGACGCTGTGCAAATTAGGATTTCCCTACTCATTTAACATTTAACAGCCAAATCCCCAACCACCTCACATTTACAGTACAGTTCACATATTAGAACTCAAGTGTCAATGCAACAAATGAATGTTTGAAAAGCGCCGGAACTCAAATAGCTAGAGGGCCAAATTATCTATGCGGCAGATGCAAAGAAACCACATCCACCATTTCACCAAGTCAATGCTCTTTGAGTCTGGGACAAGATCAACTGCACTTCAGTTTGTAGTTACATTTCAAGTAAAAATGTGAAGTGTTAGATTTCTAAAGCTTCCAGAGATAAGAGTTAATATTTAAAGGATGAAAAGCTACTGAAGACTATGTTTTGTCTTAAAGGTAAAGGGAACCCTGAGCATTAGGTCCAGTCGTGACCGACTCTGGGGTTGCGGCGCTCATCTCGCGTTTTTGGCCGAGGGAGCCAGCGTACAGCTTCCGGGTCATGTGGCCAGCATGACAAAGCCGCTTCTGGCAAACCAGAGCAGCACACGGAAACGCCGTTTACCTTCCTGCTTGGAGCGGTACCTATTTATCTACTTGCACTTTGACGTGCTTTTGAACTGCTAGGTTGGCAGGAGCAGGGACCAAGCAACGGGAGCTCACCCCATCGCAGGGATTCGAACCGCCGACCTTCTGATCAGCAAGCACTCGGCTCTGTGGTTTAACCCACAGCGCCACCTGTGTCCCAATGTTTTGTCTTAATAAGCACATTTCTTTCCCTTCCAAGTACCCACACTCCTAGGTGCAAGGATTCTTGATCAGAGGACGGACATCTACTTAAGAGAGCAAAGGGGTGGGGGCCTATACTTCAAGGCCCATGGGCCTTCTAGCTCTAAAGAGATCTTAATATTTTGTGAAGCGTTGTTCAAGGCTGCATTGGGGATGCACTCCCTACACAGGGACAGGACTCTTTTGTATTGACACTTCTGCTTTCGTGTTAGGCGCATAGAGGACCTTGTATGTGGAGGCTTAAGGGTGGGCATACTTACCTAGCTCCATGTTCTGCCAAAAAGAGCTCTTGGAATGCTCCCAACTGGGAGATACTTCCAAGTCCAACTGGTGCCCATTACAGTAGTTATGGCTGTCAAGTTTCAGATTCTTGAGGAAGCGAAACTGAAGGTTGTAACAGGACAACTCTATGGTAGAATAGTACCATTGGGGTTTATAGCCTTTGGGTCACCTTAAGCACCCTTGGGCCCAAGACAGGCCACTTGCCTGCTCCCCCTACCAAACAGGCACCCGGCCCTCTACCAAGACAACGGTTGGCTTGTTAATATTAACTCTGCCTGGTCATGGGTATAGGTATTTAAAGGCAACACACATGAAAATGAGGAAACGAAATAGCCATTCCTGCTACCAGACATGTCTTGCTCATAGCTAGCTAGAGAGATTTAAAAATTAATTTTTTTAAAAAAAAAGATGCTTCCAATCCACCCTTCATCAAAAAAATTGATCTCGGGCTTTTTACTTACTTTGAGGCTGCAGTAGCTCATGCAGTACTGTGAATGAAGACACTGAAGAGTTCAGCAACACAGCAACACCTGGGGAGGTGCGGGATGCAGAGAGCAACTGCTCTTTGTCTGCCCAAATGACCGAATTCTCAAACACAGCGAGTCCCAGAGGGGCCCGTGCTTTCGGCAGCTTCTCTGGGAAAGTGTACCTGCCAGTGCCGTCGGCCTTGATCGTCTCTATGGACTGGAGAGCAGAAACGGCAAATCAGAATTCCCAAATCAGACCGAGGGGACTAGCACTCGAGCGCTTCAAGTGACAATTTCTATAGCCTTCGCCAGCTAATGAGCAGTTCACCTGAAGGTTTGAGGAGTACAGTGGTACTTCGCAGGACGAATGCCTAGCGCGACGAAAAACTCGCAAGACGAAAGCGTTTTGCGATGTTTTTGGTGACTCGCAAGATGAAGTTTTCTATGGCCTCGCTTCGCAAGACGAAGTTTTTCGGCGCTTTTTTTTTGTCGCGGCAAACCGCACTTATCGCAAGACGAAGTGACTCGCAATTATCGAAATTATCGCAAGACGAAGTGACTCGCGGAACGAATTACTTTTGTCTTGCGAGGCACCACTGTACTGCTGCCTGCTCACTGGAATACCAAGCCAATTCAGAAGTGCTGCTATGGAACACACAAACCCTCCTATTGTTTACTGCGCTCTTATCTTCCCATCGCTGCCACCCTGGGCTACATTATAGTGCAGGCAGCTCAACTAGAGTCAAGGCAACCAAACATGGTTCATGTCCCAGATGTACACTAAAACCACTGTTTGGTTTACTGAGCAAAGCCTTCCTCCAGAGGTTATGCACAGACACATGCCATACGTAATCGCACCGTTGTGCATTTGCCCCCTCAAACCATCGTTTTGCATTTTTCTTTGTGGACAGTCCTTAAAACTGCACTTCATGAAGAGATTCCTAGAGGGCCAAAGGCTCAAGTGGCTTGTGTCAACTTCAGCTGGTGGCACAGCTGCACCCCTATCTGGACGGGGATCACCTAGATTATGTTGCCGACACTCTGGTAACCTTTAGGTTAGGTTACTGCAATGTGGGACTGCCTTTGAAGATCTCAACCTGGAGAAAACTTGGACAGCTGGATGGCTAACCAATGAAAGATTGTCTGGAACATAAACACCAATTCTGGCATAACTGCACTAGCTTTGAATCCTGCCCGCAACTTCCTTTGGCTATAACACTTCCTCAAATAGTCCAAAAGGGACTACCACCACACATTTTAAGAGGCTTGCTCAACTGTTCAAGGCTGCCTGCTCATTAGAGGCACATTAGACATGACATGCATTGTACAGCATTATTTTAAGTAAGTGGGTGGGGGGTTGGTACTGTGGGTTGTGAGTGCAGGGAAAGAGGACTTCAAACCCTTGTCCTTGCCATGCTGTGACTGGAACAGCGCTTTCCAGGG